>NC_061115.1:52094915-52218568 GCF_002878395.1 Capsicum annuum
ATGTGTAAATAAAAACTTTAATACATAACTATACAGTGTATTTATGCTACATTATATGTTGATTATACAAAGAATGACTATATAAAAATGTAGAAGCACTATATAAAAGTGTGTATATGATGATAACCATTTATACTCTTTGGACTGTAATTATCTCTTAGGAGTCTTTTGGTAGAGTATATTAGAATAACTAGCATATGTATTAAATTTGGTATTAATTAATCTCTTGTTTGGTAGAAATTGTGTGTCCTATGTATAACTAATACATACATTAGTTATACAGCTTATTTGGTACTATAGGATGTATAACTAATACTTCCTATTCCGTGGTATTAGTAAAACCTAGAGTTTTAATACATAGGATAAATATATATAAAAGACAAAAGTTCTCTCAAATCCTTCTTTTCAATATCCTTTCAATTTTTCCAAAGAAATAAACGCTATGTTCTCTGTATGCTAAAGAGATGAGAAAACAATAATCAGCTTCGGGTGATGGCAGAGAAATCTTCGTGGTCTTCTACCTCCTACTTTGCCTTCCATTGTTTTATTTTCACAAGGTCAATTTCAATTTTTAATGGCTGAATTTTGTGTAGTTGTGCAATTCACAATCCATGGAATAAAGCAAGCATTTCTGCATCCATGCAGAAAAGGAAATGGCAACTCAATTTATCAAGATTACAATTTTTTTCAAATTTAAGTGAAATGTCGAACTTTTTTTATTGTTAAAAATGAATAATAGAACTTTGCGAAGAAAACATACAAAAGCCATAGAATGTGGAGAGTACTTTTATAAGTAAATTATTTTATTTTAGAGAAATATAGCAATGTATATTGTTCTTAATATATTAAATCAAACAATGCATAAGAAATAACCCCAGTATAACAAATTTTAACATTATTTATCCCACTATTAATAATTTCAAAATTACTAATACACTCTACTTAATACTGTTTTTATATACTCTGCCAAACGCCCCCTTAGTTTTATCATCTTTACAAGTATTACCATTACAAGCCCATTGACATGCACTCGGAGGACTCAGAGAAGGGCTGGAAATTGGTTTCAATCAATTTTTAAATCTTGACAATATTGCATAGTAGTTCAAAATTTTTCAAAGATTAAAAGTTATTTTAATTTTGAGAAAATACAAAATTACCCCTTGAACTATACCCAAAAAGGTTATGACAGACCTCAACTTAAAGAGGGTCCTATTACCCTCCTTAACTACTTAGAAGTATAGTGCCTACGTGGTGCCTACGTGGAACATACGTGGCACACATGTGTGCCTACGTGGACACTTCAATGTGTTGTGTCACGTATGTGCCATGTAGGCACCACGTAGGCACTAAGAGTGTCAAAATTACACTTTTAATTAGTTTGGAGGTAATAGGACCCCCTTTAAGTTGAGGTGTGTCATAGTCTTTTTGGGTATAGTTCAGGGGGGTAATTGGGTATTATCTCTTTAATTTTTATTTCTTACAAATATAACTAATATATTTATCATACAGATTGCACATAATTAATGTGTTTATATTGTACATTAGTTTTACATTTTTTATATACTATATAAACATAACATCAATTATATTTTATGTTGTTTGTTGGGTTCTACATATAAAATGGAGGGAACAAATGGAAGAAAAAGTGAATTGTGTCTTCACATTGAGGAAGTAAATTCCTTTCACAATGGTGGGAGAAAAAAAAATTCTTATGCTTATACTGAGAAGCATTCCTTCATGTGGATAGTGAAGCAAGAACAAGACAAGCCTTACGCCACCGTCGTCGTCGCTCGATCAGCTCGACTTCGGCTTTGAATTTGAATAAAGATCGAGAGATTATCTTTTTAGAAAAATTTCACTCAAAATTTAAGGCTGAGTGAAGTTTTTTATTCAAAAATTCGATAGAAAATATTTTCTGTACTTGCGGACGTGTATGATATGTACGAACGCATGTCGCAATGCACCTAGAAAGGGACGTGACCCTTTGAGGCACAGTTTTGGGTAATGATGGCATTTTGGATTGAAAATGATGACTGGATACACAGATGGCCATCTGCGGGAGTAGGTAGCCAGTGTATGTCATGACAAAAGATTTTGGTTTTAGGAGAAACGTGACCTGCAGACGCAGATCCCCATCTGCGGTCATTCGCCATCTTGACTTTCTAAGAAGCTAGTACTTTTCACAAACCATTGCTTCTTTTCTGAAACAACTATTAATGGCTATAAAAACTTAATTTTTCCTCATTTTTTAGTACAAAATTTAAAGTGAAAACATCTCCTTCTTCTTAAAAACTCTAGTGTGATCTTCAAACTATTGAGTGAGTTCGTTGTTTAGAAAATTTGAGATACCACTATTTTCTGAAGTGAATCATTGTAATGACTTAAATTTTTGATGAATTATGTGAAATGTGTGTGTCTGAATTAACTATTTTAGCCCCTCCTTATGATTGTGTTATGGTATTTTTGGAGTATGAGGATGATTGGCAAATTTTTCTATGCATTTTGGTGTGAATTATATGATATTGTGATTTTTGGTAGCTTGATAAGCCTTATTGTTGACTTCAGTCAATATCTTTTGATCTGTGCGTCGGTTGGATAGATGTACTACGCCAGTAGATCCGAAACACCAATTTTAAGGTGGTAACATAGTTGGTGTGGTTTTATGGGGTTTTTAAACCTCATTTCGACCATCGATTCGGAAAGTTGTGCTTTTAAATTTTGGAGGTCAACATTATGAAAATGATACTTTTTTTTGAAAATTTGATATTGCCATTGAGTTTGAAGCATCGAATTTGATAAGGTGGCATATTTCATTTGTGTTCACGGGATTTTGGAAAAATCTTGAGAAATCCCCCCCCCCCATTTTTGAGACTTGAAGCTTAGGGTTTCATACTTGGGTAATTTCTTTCATTTCTAAATTACTTGGGTAAGCTTCAAAATACCTATTTCAACTACTTTACTCCAATTTTATCATCTATTTCTTGCTTTAACATAGATTAAAGTGAAAATTAAAAATTTTGGCCCGGAAAGCCCAAAATTATATTTCTTCGATTTAAACTCCAATTTCATTCTATTTCCACATGGGTAAGTTTCTAATCTTATTATTATTACTTTTCTATCAATTTCATCTTTAAAACAACTTCAATTCTTAATTTTTAAAATGAATTTCAAATATTTTACTCGATAAATCTTGAAATTAATTTTCTTCGATTTGGACCTCATTTTTAGCTCACTTTCGCTTGGATTTTTAGATGTAGACTCTTAAAAATATAAGGAATATATTTTTCAAATAAAATTATAATTTTGTCCTTCTTTTTTAAAAACACGTTTTGTGGGTCTGTTTTGACCCCGACTTGAAAATAGTCAATATGGTTATTGTTGCCTTTGATTTGATATATAGATTTTATATTTTCATCTTTTAGTTGATTCTCGTTCATTTCATGGGGAGTAAGGCTTTGGATCGAAGGCTTGCAGAACGATTTTCACCATTCGAGGTAGATTATGGCTGAACTTCTTTCAGACGGTGTTGGGTAGTTAATGTTTATACAAAATCATGTTAAGGGTGTGGGAACTAATTGTGAAAATGTCTAAGTTTATTTTGTTGGGCCCATTTGGGGCCTATATATTGATGTATTTGGTTGGTTATGGAGCATTATTTGCTATATATGACTATGTGGGGTCTTATATGATATTGTTGGCCTTGTACATGTGAAATTGATTATATGTTTGTAATGAGAAATCCTAATGTGGTATCAATTGTATATTGTGTGTATTCTTACTTTATTTGCATGTGAGTCGTGTTGGATTTCATGGATGGTTGGAATATTAAGTGGATATTTGCTCACTTGGTTGGTATATTGGTTGGATATAAATTACACTCATATTGGTTGGTTGTGATAATTTCATCATCATATCATATCCATTCAATAAACATTGGTACCACTGTGGAAATACTGGAAACACTAGAAATACTAGCTTTTTCTGACAAAAAAATGTGACATCTTAAAAAAACTCTCCATGAGGGATATGTCGGGGAGGAGATTTAGATATGAATAGAATATGGATTGTATATGAGTTGACGAACCCCTCATGGGTCCCACATAGGGGTGCTTTAGCTCCGTAGGTGTATACGGAGGTTGTGCGACAATCTCGTGCATTATATCATCATTATTATTTTCATTGTATTTACCTTATTATACTTGTGTGGAGATAGTATTTCTTTGTTAACTTGTTACCTATCTAGTTGTTCTATCTTTTTTTACGTGTAATTGATGTTCTCGTATATATTTGTTCTTCTTTGCTTTATTTGTGTGTGGTATAATGTATACTTATATCATTTTTTGGTGTTTGTTGCAATATGCTAGAGTCTATTTTTGGTGTTCTTTTAACACCAATTGTGGATCCTCCAGTTGCACCTACTTCTTCTTTTGGTACTCCACAGACTCTGAGTGTTATTTCTTTTTCAGCACCTACATCCGAGTATGGTTTTCCGAGGTCAGGAGTTTAGGCTTCATTTATGTTGCCCCCTCAGGTGGGATTTCAGCCTGCCATATTCACCATGATTCCTCTCATTCGAGTACAATTATGTCTTATGAGGATAAAAAATGGTTAGAGAGATTCACTAATTTGGGTCCCCCTAAGTTCAGAGGTGTTGTAGCGAGGATGCCTATGAGTTCTTGATTGACTGCCTTGAGATGTTGCATAATTTAGATTTGCTTGAGTTGCATGGTGTCATATATACTACTTATTAGTTGAGAGATGTTGCTAGAGATTGGTGGAGGTCGCTTATTAGTTGCATACCTCTTAATTTTCCCAAAATGAATTGGGACCAATTTACTGAGGCCTTTTTGGAGAGGTTCGTACCTTATAACCTGAGGGATTAGGAAAGAGATAAGTTTGATCACCTGGAGCAAGCCTAAATGACTGTTGCAGAGTATGAGGCACGCTTCCATGCCTTGTCCAGATATTTCTATGCAAGTATTGCCACAGAGTATAAGAAGATTCAAAAGTTTGTAAAGGGACTTGATGTCTCTCTTCAGTTAGCTACATCTCAGATAGTTGTATGTAGAGCATCTTTTCAGAGTATAGCGGGTCGTTCTAAGATAACTGAGGTATTCTTCAAGCATCTTAGGGAGGCGCCAAGAAGGTGCACCATTTTGGTGAATTTAGAGGCCACACTTCTTGAGGTAGGGATTCTAGAGGTTTTTGTGGATATCATGGTAGATCAGTTTAGGCAGTCTTATAGAGTTTAGGTAATGGGTCTTCTAATTCAGCAATTCAGGGTGGGCATTTCAGTCCAACCGTACCTCATTCTATTGAGTCGGGTCATAGAGCTTGTTGTGTATGTGATGAAACTAGCAATTTGGCCAAGGACTGTCCTCGTGTTATGTTGAAAGCTACTCCTATTTAGCTATGAGAGGTAGAGTTTCAACCAGAGGTACATAAGGTAGAGTTAGTGGTGCCCATAGTAGTGGTCACCGAGCTACTCAGGCAGTTAATGGTCATAAACAATACTATGCTATACCCCTTATACTAGAGGCAGGGGCTTTCTATGTTGTTATTACAAGTATCATCCCCATTTGTTTCAGACTTGTATCTATTTAATTTGATCTGGGATCGAATTTTTCATATATGTCTGCATATTTTTTGCTTTGGATTTTGATTCTGCTAGTGAGTATCTTGCCATGCCTATTCGTGTATCTATCCTTGTAGGAGACTCTTTAGTGGTCAATTGAGTAAATCGATCCTGTGTTGTGAATTTTTATGGGCTTGAGACTTGGCTAGATTTTCTTGTCTGGGATATGCTTGATTTTGATGTCATCTTGAGTATAGATTGATTGGTTCCTTATCAGACTGTCCTAGATTGTTATGCTAAGACCATGACTTTAGCTTTGCCATGTGTGTCAAGGATAGCTTAGAATGGTGCGCTTCATTCAGATCTGAAGAGTATTATATCTTATGTTTAGGCTCGTCCATTGGTAAAGAGTGGTTCTTTGTCTTATTTGGTATATATTCGTGATACTAGTATTGCTTCACCTCCTTCTTTGGATTCTATTTGTGTTGTTTGTGAGTTTATGGATGTGTTCTCAGTAGATTTGCCTAGTATACCTCCAGATCGAGATATTTACTAGGCTATTGATGTTGAGTCGGGCACCAAGCCCATTTCTATTCCTCCTTATAGGATGGTCCCAGCCGAATTGAAGAAAATAAAGGATCAATTGCAGGAGTTGTTAGATATGGGATTTATCCACCCTAGTGTATCACCTTGGGGTGTACTTGTCTTTTTTGTGAAGAAAAATGATAGGTCTATGCATATATGTATTGATTATTGCCAATTAAATAAGGTGCCAATTAAGAATAAGTATCCTTTTCCTCTTATTGATATTTTGTTTGACCAGATTCAGGGTGCTTGGGTGTTTCAAAGGTTGATTTGAGATCCAGGTATCACCGATTGAGTATTAGAGCTTCAGATATTCCAAACATGGCTTTTTGGACTCGGTACGGTCATTATGAGTTCTTGGATATGTACTTTGGGTTGACCAATGCCCCAGCCACATTCTTGGAGTTGATGAACTGGTTATTTTGACTATATTTTATCTCATTTGTTATTGATTTTATAAAGAATATCTTGGTTTATTCTAAAAGCAAGGTCGATCATGAGGAGCATTTGTGGATTGTGCTTCAGAGGTTGAGGGATGAGAAGTTGTATGCTAAGTTCTCCAAGTGTGAGTTTTTGTTAAAGTCTGTCTATTTCTTGGGTTGTGTGGTGACTAAGAATAGTATTATAGTTGATCCAACCAAGGTTATAGTATTTCGTGATCGGGATAGACCTACTTCTCCCACTAAGCTTTAAAGTTTTTTTGGCTTGGCAGGTTACTATCAGTATTTTGTTGAGGTTTCTCATCTATCACTGCTTCATTGACTAAGCTTACTCAGAAGAAGGTTTCTTTTCAGTGGTCCGATGCTTGTGAGGTAAGCTTCAAATATCTCAAGGATTTATAGACTTCATCATCTATCATGACTTTACCCAAGGAGGGTGTAGGATTTACCGTCTTTATGATGCTTTAGGTGTTGGGTTAGGTGTTATGTTGATGTAGTATGGTAAGGTGATTGCGTATGCCTTTTGTCAGCTAAAGCCCCATGAGAAAAATTACCCTACCCATGAATGATGTGCGGTTGTTTTTGCCTTGATGTTGTAGAGGCACTACTTGTATGGAGTCCATTGTGAGATTTTCTCAGATCATCGTAGCCTTCAGTATTTCTTCATCCAGCAATATCTTAATGTAAAGCAGCTCCATTGTCTTGAGTTCCTTAAGGATTATGACTTTACTATCCTCTATCATCTGAGAAAGGCTAATGTAGTTGCGGATGCCTTGAGCTGGAAGTCGACTAGCATGGGTATCTTGGTGCATCTTTTGACCCAAGAGAGGCCTTTAGCCATTAAGGTTCAGACTTTTTCCAACTAGATGGCTATGCTTAACATTTTGACACCTGAGCATGTTTTGGCATTTGTGGAGGTTGAGTCTTCTTTGTTGGAGCATATTCGAGATCATTAGTTTAATGATGTTAGATTGACATTAATTCAGGGTAAGGTGTTGAGTGGTGAGGCTAAGGAAGCCTCACTTTATTCAGATGGGGTCTTAAGAATTGGAGGCTAAGTTTGTGTACCAAAAGTGGGTGATTTGATTAGATTGATTTTACAGAAGGCCTATTCTTCCATATTTTCTATCCATTCGAGAGTGACTAAGTTGTATTGTAACTTAGGACAACATTATTGGTGGGGTGGTATGCGAAAGGAAGTATCGGATTTTGTAGCTTGTTGCCTATGTTGCCAGTAGGTAAAGTCCGAGCATATGAAACTGGGCAGTTTGCTCAGAGGTTGTGTAACGCCTCGAAAGTACCCCTGGACGTCACATGGTGCTCAAGACTACGAATATCCCTAAGCTAACCTATGATGTCTATTTATCTTGAAATTCACATGAGAAGTGATCTAACATATATAGAAACTGAAGGTAAACGATTTCATAACTTAATGAAAGTATTTAACTTGGACATCTTAAACAAACTCTTGGATCTTAAAACATACACATACTGAGAAGCCTCTACTACTGACTACAGAGTCACTAGAATATACCCTAACATAAATGGAAATAAAATAGCTAAAATAGTTGCATCACTGAATAGAAGTCTAATAAGCTGGGTCCTCGGACAATGAGGACTCACCAAAAGTTATGATGTAGGTGATAATGCCCGTAGTCAATCATGTTGCTGGAAACGAGCACCAGAAGCTACAGTATAAGACAATGTAGCGCATAGACATATATGTGGATCAGTACCTCTGGAATGTACTGAGTATGAGGGGGTGAATGCATAAGTAAAACAATAACTGAATATATATAAGTAAACTTTCAAATGGTGCATGCTAAGTGTAAATGACTCACCTTGATCTTGAATAAAATAAAAGATCGTAAGATTATAAAAAATAAGTAATAAAGCATGTGAATAAAATTAGTGAGTCATAACACTTAGTTTCTAAAGTCTTTACTCTTGTCCTTTCTTATGGGAGGTTCTTCTAATCGACAAAAACCATGTGAGCTACCTTAGAGTCCAACGTTTTACCCACGTTTTGGAGAGTTGTCATATCCTTACCATTGGAATAGAACCATAACTTAGGTGATCACTGACTTTCATCCATATTGGAAAAATCTTAACCTACGGTGTCTTATAGTTTCCAAGAATATTGGATATGCTCATCCTCATTCCTTTTTCGATACTAAATACTACTCATAGAATACTTATATGCTCATACTTTAAGAAATCCACCTTAAAATAGCATGTGTTTATAAACTGAAAACTAGTTATGCTTCTCTATAGTTAAATCTTAATCAAAAGGAACACTTGTGGATTTCATATCTTATATTGGATCAAAAGATCAAGCTTTTCTTAAAATCATGCTATAAAACATATCACTGGAACTTAAAAGCATAAACTTCTCGTAAACTCAGTTCTTGGACTTAGGACAGGGAACTCATGCTTGGTTTCGTAGAAATTCATAACAAAACATTATGCTCAATAATCACCTTTAAATATCCTAGTCAGAATAATGAAATTTAAATCTCAATATCAATCTTCACAAGTAAAAACATTAATATATGTAAACCTTGTTGCACTTACAGATTTCAATCACATAATAGTGTCATACTTCAAGAATATAGTTTTTTGGTTTTGAACCCTAATTCAAAAAAATTAAATTCAATCTTAAAATCATGCTTTTAAGTCACAAGGATGGAAGATTACCCTTGTTCATAAACCCCACATGCCTTAAATTTCTTGACTTGTGAAGAGAGTTTGAACCTTGGGACTTGAAAGATGAATTTGTATGAGGAACTCTAATCTTGATGTTCTTGATGGTGTGAGGATATTTTATGTTGTTAATTGATTGTGGAATAGAGGAAAATAATTCCTCCCTAGGGGTTATAGGTCGTGGGTTGGAGTTATATGAGGGAAAAAGATCAAAAAGCCCTTTAACTAAATATTACAGAATTTGGTCATCAGTCTTCACGAGTCCACCATATGACTCGTATGGTGAAGATACGAGTGAGCCTCATCCCTCGTAATCTTGGGTGAATCAAGATGGTATACACTGGTCATAATATGAGTAAGAATCTACGACTAGTAACATCGTAATACGACTTGTAACCCCCAATCATAACTTGGACAGAATCTTAGAGAGCCTACACTGATGAACTCATGACTCATCTTCATACGACTCGTATGGTGATCTTACGACTCTAAGGTTGTATTTGTACCTACAACAAAATTTCCACCATGCCAAAATGTATTAAATACAACTACAATATATGACTACAATATACG
Source organism: Capsicum annuum (assembly GCF_002878395.1). Classification (NCBI taxonomy): domain Eukaryota; kingdom Viridiplantae; phylum Streptophyta; class Magnoliopsida; order Solanales; family Solanaceae; genus Capsicum; species Capsicum annuum. The sequence continues at coordinate 52,104,792 of NC_061115.1, forward strand.
ACTCATACATTGTATGTACGACTCAAGAGAATGAGTTGTATGATGCACAGAGACTTCCAAACACGGGGTATTACAAAATCTCCCCTTGTAAACATTCATCCTCGAATATGGTTCACGTAGGATTTGGATTTTGGAAAAGAATCAACATCTCTACACTGAATTTACAACAAAGCTTACTACAACCACAAGGACTCTCTTTCTCACGACATTAAATACGACACAAGATAACTTAAAAGGACTTTAATAGAAACAAATTTTTGGAAATAACACTATACCTTAAGTAGGAACTGAATTTGAGGAAAAGAGATGAGGATACTTGGTCATCATGTCTGTTTTAGCTTCCCAAGTGGCCCCTTCAACCAATTAGTTTCTCCTAAGAACTTTTACTGACGCTACTTCCTTATTACTTAGCCTCAGAACCTTTCTATTAAGTATCTCCGCAGGAATCTCATCATACAACAAGTAATCTTTGACTATAATACTCTATAGGGGAACTACTAAGGAAAGATTTTTAGTACACTTCTTAAGAATTGAAACATGGAACACTGGGTGAACTGCGGCTAACTCCGATAGAAGTTTAAGAAACCTCTCCTACATGCTTCACTATCTTATATGGACCAACTAATCGCAGAATCAACTTCCCTTTCTTTCGAAATTTTGATTATTCCCTTCATAGGTGACACTTTTAAGAATACCCAGTCACTCACTTCAAATTTGAGCTCCCTCCTTCTTACATCAACATACTATTGATTTTAGCTCTGAGAAGGTTTCAGTCTCTCACAAATCAACTGAACCTTTCCCATAGCCTTTAGAACAGATCTAGCCCAATCAAAGCCGCTTCACCAACATCAAACCATCCTATAGGTGATCTGTACCTATGCCTATACAATGCCTCAGATGGAGCCATCTGAATGCTAGAATAATAACTATTATTATAAGCGAACTAAATCAAAGGTGGATGGTTATCCCAACGTTCTTTAAAGTCTAAATCATATGCCCTCAGCATGTCTTCTAATGTATGAATTGTGTTTTTGGCTTGACCATCGATTTGCGAATTAAAAGCAGTATTAAGCTTAACTTTTGTGCCAAGGCCCTTCTAAAAAGACTGCCAAAACTATGAAGTAAACCACGTGCCTTGGTCTAAAATGATAGACAAAGGTATCCCATAAAGCCTTACTAACACACGAATATACATGTTAGCATAATCCTCCATATTATCTGAAGTCTTGACAGGTAGGAAATGGGCTGATTTTGTCATTCGATCAACTCTAATCTAAATTGAATCATGCTGACGACTTGTGTGAGGCAACCCTGTGATGAAATTCATATTCACCACTTCCCACGTCCAAGTAGGAATGCTAATATGTTTCAACATACCTCCCAATCTCTAGTGTTCAACTTTAACTTGCTGGTAATTGGGACACATGGCTACAAACTCGTCTATGTCCCTCTTAATAACATTTCGCTAATAAATTTCTCATAAGTCATGGTACATCTTAGTAGCACTAAAATGAATGGAAAACCTCAAACCATGAGTCTCATCTAGTATCCTTTCCCTTAACCTGTCTATATTTGGAACATAAAGCCTACCTAGATAGTGAAGTACACTATCTTCCCCTTGGGAGAAAACCTCAACCTTTAGTTGCTGGACTGCTTCCAATATTTGGCTAATTATAGGATCATTTTGTTGTTTCTCCTTCAATTCCACTACCAAAGATAATTATGAACCGTTCTAAACTATTAATCCCCTATCATCAATGTCAAGCAAACATACCCCTACATGGGCAAATTTATGCACTTCTTTAGCCAACTTTCGCTCTTCCTTCTTCACATGAGACACACTACCCATAAGCAACCTACTTAGTGTGTCTACCACCATGTTGGCCTTACCCAGATGATAAAGCACATTTATGTCATAATTTTCAATAATTCCAACCACCTTCTATGCCAAAAATTCAGCTCCCTCTGAGAAAATACATATTGAAGACTCTTACAGTTCGTGAAAACATCAGTATGCACACCATAGAAGTAATGTCTCTAAATTTTCAAAGAGAATACCATAGAAGCCGATTCCAGTTCATGAGTTGGGTAATTCTTTCCGTGATCCTTAAGTTTCCTAGAGGCATAATCTATCACTCTCCCATTTTGCATCAATACGCAACCTAACCAACCTCTGGAAGTATCACAATATACCACAAATCTATCTAACCCCTTCGATAAAGCTAACACTAGAGTTGACGTCCATCTTTCCTTCAATTCTTGGAAAATATTCTCACACTTATCTGACCATATAAAATTCACTTTCTTTTAGGTCATCTTAGTCAATGGCGCGGCTGTAGAGGAGAACCCTTTAACAAATCTTCTATAATACCTAGCCAAACCTAAAAAGCTCCTGATATTGGATGGAGTGGTGGATCTAGGCCATTGATTCACTGCATCAGTCTTTAGAGGATCTACCTGAATACCAGCCCCTGAAATGACATACCCTAAGAAGGTAACGAATTCCAACAAAAATTCACATTTACCAAACTTTACATATAATTGACGGCCCTTGAGGGTCTGCAGCACTATTCTCAAATGGTATGCATACTCTTCCTTACTCCTAGAATACACCAGTATGTCATCTATAATGACAATGACAAATATATCCAGCAAGTTCTTGAAGACTCTGTTCGTCAAATCCATAAAGTCTGCAGGGGCATTTCTTAGTCCAAACGACGTAACCACAAAATCAAAATAGTTGTACCTTTTTTGGAAAGCTATTTTTAGAATGTCTTACTCCCTGAGATTCAACTGGTGGTATCTCGACCTAAGGTCAATCTTGGAGAACCACCGGGCACCTTAAAGTTGATCAAATAAATCATCGATTCTAGGAATGGGATACTTATTCTTGATGGTAACCTTATTTAGTTGTCTATAATCTATACATATTATGAGAGTTCCATATTTCTTGCGCACAAAAAGGATGGAGTACCCCATGAAGAAACATTGGTCGAATGAAACCTTTATCTAAGAGGTCCTTAAGTTGCTCCTTTAACTATTTAAGTTTGGTTGGAGCCATACGATATGGAGGAATAGAGATGGGCTGAGTATTAGGAAGAATATCATTACCAAATTCTATCTCCCTATCTTGAGGTACCCCATGCAAATCTTCGAGAAAAACCTCCGAGAACTCATTGACTACATGGACAGATTGAACTGTTAGGGCTTCAGACTTAGTATCTTTGACTCAAATTAAATGATAGATACACCTTTTTGATATTAAATTTCTAGCCTTAAGATAGGATATGAAGTTACCTTTCGAAGACATAGAATTATTGTCCCATTTGAAAACTGCTTCATCAGGAAACTAAAATTTCACCGTGCGGGTGTGACAATCTATTGATGCATAGCATGAATGGAGTCAATCCATGTCCAGAATAATATCAAAATCTACCATCTCTAACTCTATTAGGTCCTCTAGTGTGATCTTATGGAGGAAGGTAATAGGACACTCCCTATAGACTCATCTAGCAACAACTGACTCACCCACTTGGGTAAAAATTGAGAAGGGCCTGGAGAGATTTTCAGGATCTAATCTAAAATTTATAGCATCTAATGGAGTTACATTAGAGAGATTCAACCCCAGCTCTAATAATACATATACGTCAAGGCGATAAGCATAAGGTGTACCAGTGACAACATCTAGTGAACTCTTCTACTCCTAACAAGATAGTAAAACATAAAATTGATTCTGACACTAACCACCACTAGTACTGGATGATGCGCCCGGTGGAGGGACTGGGCGGCCTAGCTAAGCTGCTACATTAGTAACCTGGGTCTGAGAACGAATATCCTTTATTTCCTTCTTAGAATATAGGCACTCCTTGATCCTATGGTCGACCATTCCATAATAATAGCAACCTCTTTTGCCCATCAAACACTTACCAAGATGGTTCTTGCTACACTTTGCACATGTTGGGTAACAGGGCTTCCCAACTATACTATTTTGAGTCATAGAATTCAAAGTCCTACCTCACTATTCCTGCTTGGTCCTGGGTGTAGGGGCACTGGCTAAAGATGACGCAGAAACCAATGAGTGACCCTGAAACTACATATAGTTCCCCCCCTTCAGACCTTGGCTGACTAAACTTAAACTGTCCAGTCCTAGCTTTTTTATTTCTCTTCTCTTTCCTTTAGCTTTTCTACATCAATCTATTGAACATGAGTCATCAATCAAGCAATATCCGTATCTCCAATCAACATGGCAGTCCTATACTTATTGGCTACCAAATTAGACACCCAGTAACAACATTACTCATACGAGCTCTAGAGTCAGATAACAACTCAAGAGAATACTTAGATAACTGAGTGAACTTAAGGTAGTACTTCTTTACTATCATAGAAACCTTTCTCAAGCTCATGAACTCCTTCACCTTATCCTCCCTTATCTCACGTGGAAAGAACCTTTGTAGAAAAGTATTATGAAACACCTGCCAAATCATAGGAGTTGTATTCTTACCCCTACCTTCCTTCCACATAATAACCCAATCATAAGCATATCCTTTAGCCTATAAGATGCCAAGTCTACACTCTCCTCTTCAGTAACATGTAAAATCTGAGTAGTCCTTCTCACATCATCAATAAAGAGTTGAGGATCTTCATCTACCTTTGACCCATGGAACTTAGGTGGATTCATCCTCATAAACTCCCAAATTTTTGTTGCAACTAAATTACCATTTTGCTGAATTGGGACTGTTACCTACTGGTTACTATAAACATTGGCATTCACAGCTTGGGCAAACTCTTGGAAGGCAAACTGAAATTCAACTTGAGATAGATTCTAATTGAAAGGACCTGTGTGCATAGGTGGTTGATCACCATATCTGCATGCTTTGGCTCGGCAAGGAGGCATATTTTATCACATAAAAGCACGAATTAAGGCAGATAGAGACAACTGTAAGCATAATAGATCAGGAAAGAAAAGATAATTCCTAACTTGGTCCATAGACTATTGCTCATAAATATGGCGCGCTTCACATTCATGGTCAAGACTCCACGTAATGCTAGGACTCTTTAAATCCTTAGGCTCTAATACCAAGTTTGTAACACCCTGTAAGTACCCCCTGATCATCGCACAGTGCTCAAGACTTTGAATATTCCCAAGCTAACTAATGATATATATTTTTCCCCTTTTTTAATTCGAAGCATTGGAAAACACTATTTTTCAACTTTTTAAAATATTTGACAAACTTAAAGAAAATTTTGAAATAATTTGAGAAATTTAAGAGTCGCCACTTGATTTTTGAGAAAATATCAAGAGAAAACTAAGAAATATTACTTCAAAGATTCAAAACAGAGAAAACTTATTAAGTTTAGAGATTTTGAATAAGTGGTTCCTATTAATACTCTTGAAAGGTTGTTAAGACACCGAGAGTATCTGATAACTTGCGGTTATCCAGACTATTTAAAAATAACTTTTTGACTAACTTTAAAAGGGAAGGTTGATTTTTGAAAAGAAGTCAATTAAGGAAAAATATATTTTCAAGATTTGAGCAAAATAAATTTTTACGACTTAGCGGGGATTTTTAGCTAAGTCCAAGAAAACTAAAAACAATTAGCTTATAAAGGGGAAAAGGGGGAATACTAAAAGACAGAGGTCATTAGGTTCAAATACATAAACTCTGTTCTAAGCTAATTTGGATTTTTGGTCCATCTTCACCTGTCCCAATCAAAATACTTGGATTTTTGGCCCATAACCTGTCCTAAGCTAGTTTTTAGACTTTTGAGGCCTAAAATCAGCTTCACCTGTATTAAATTATAACTTTGGCTTCAAGTCCCAAATAAATGAACAAAAAAATAAATAAAGAATAAGACAATAATAAAAATTGAGAATTTTCAAGTCTCTTAGCGACCTTATCAATAGATTTTGACCTATTTACCTTCTTCTGTCTTCTTGCACCCGCACTTCATATAATCAACTATGGGGTTAAACTACAAACTTGACTTAAAGAGGTGAGCCTCATCGGCCCATTATGAAATTCAAGTGAAAAGAAGTTCATTTGGACTCAAAAATAGATTCATGCAAAGAAAAGGGTAAAAAAAATATGTATTCAAAAATTCTACACTTAATAGATAAATAATGAGATGGAAAAATAGTATTCTCAAGCATAAAGAAATAGTATACAATGATATCAAAACAAATCAAATTATCCAACAAAAATGAAATTAATTTATTTTTCAAACAATCTTACAAAAAAAAAATTGAGCCTATCATAATTTAATCGACTAATCCTTGAAAAGGAGACATTGACCCAAAATTATAGTTGCTTAAAATTGTGACAAATATTTCCTATAGATTAACACATTTTTGCACCAAATACTATGATATGATATAGTCTAAGGCATGTTTTCATTAAAGAAAGAAAAGGAGAATGAGAATTAGATGAGAAAATCTTTTTGTGACATCTCAAATATGAAATACAAGACATACTAATGCAACAACATTTTTTCAATACCAAATGGATTCAATCAACAAATTTGAAGAAAAATCATAGTAGTATCTGAATAACAATGTGACGTCTAAATGAACAAAAATACTTCAATAAATAAATAAATAAATAAATAGGCAAGGTGAAGAAAATAGCATATAGTAAACATGTCGCATAAGGATGTTATGCTAAGCCTGGAATACAATCATGAAATAGAAAGTATCAAGCTCTTCGTTTAGGTAAATGGCTGAATCAACAAAGGCGCTTAGAATACAAAAAGGTATATGTTGCACACTTTTATTTCTCTTTTTCGCTTGTTTGAGAAATTATATTCAAAGACAAGATAGGAAAAATGGTAAAAGATTAACTTCAAGTATGCCAACTCCTATTTTAGTTTTACACCATTTCAACAAAATATATTAGTCTAACAAATTTTAAATCTAAACAAGAGAAAATCAAATACAGTTCTGACTGTGAAAATGAGTAAATCATGACTACAAATATATATATATATATATATATATATATATATCAAAAGAACTTAGCATTTCATCATGGAATATAATCATAGAGAAAAATAACACTTCAATCAAAATAATTAAGGATCGATAAAGGAGTTAGATATAAAATGTAGCACTTGAATTACAATTTCTACATGTGAATGAACCTACTATCATGTGTATGCCAAAGTGGTCAACTTCAACCTTAAGTGGTTATTTGTCAAATTGTTAGGCCACAAACATAACAAACTGTGATATTCCTTTAAAAAATGACACCAAATTCCTAAATACGAGTAAATTGCTACTTCAAATTGAGAAATAATTTCACAGACCTTTAACAATATTAACTATTCTTTTTCGACATAAACGAAACAACTTTTCATTCTAAAAGAGAACATATCTACCAATATCGAATTTAAAGAAGGCATGAGTATGTATTTTAATCAAGCAAAGATCAAAATTTTATCCATCTAATTTATTAAGGCAAAACAAATAATAGTGATTATTCTTTTTTCGACTTAAAGGAAACAAATTTACATGCTAAAAGTGAACATATCCATCAATAATGAATTTAAACAAGACATGAGTATCTATTTTAATCAAGGAAAGGTCGAAAATTTATCCATCTAATTTATTAAGGTGAAGAAGCAAACAATAGTGACTATTCTTTTTTGACATAAAGAAAACAACTTTACATGCTAAAAGTGAGCATATCCATCAATAACGAATTTAAACAAGACATGAGTACAGATTTTAATCAAGCAAAGGTTGAAACTTTATCCATCTAATTTATTAAGGCGAAACAAATAACATTGACTATTCTTTTTGACATAAATAAAATAACTGTACATGATAAAAGCGAGAATATCCATCAATAACAAATTTAAACAAGATAAAAGTACATATTTTAATCAAGCAAAGGTCGAAATTTATCCATCTAGTCATAATAATCGAAGAAGAAAGTCAAAGATACACATTCAACTATTGTTAGCTCATTTTACACAATGAATATAAGATTATCCATAATATTGATATCACAACATCCTATGGCCTTCAAGGCCATCTACAGCAAATAATCCCAGCAAAAAAAAGTTACAACTACGAAACTACAAAGAATAAGATTAAGAAGAAAATCATAATAAAACTAAAAGAGAAAGGTGTGTTTACCTTTTTTGGAGTGGAGTAGTAAAATGGAACTTCAAGCTTTCTTTAGAGTCTTGATCATCATCAGAAATCAATCTTTCGAGAACCTCGATTAGACTACCGCTTGAAAAATTTAACTTTTTGCACAAAAGTTTTTTCCACTCCTTTGAGACTTTTCTTCTTCTACAAAAACAATGGTATTATTTATAGGAAATGATGGGGATGGAATTATTTGAATCCATCAATGTGGGAAAAAGAACTTAGGGTGTTTTTGTAATTTTAAAATTAAGGGTAAGGTTTATTGGAGGATAAGGTGAGGTGGAATTGTACAATCTAGAATAAGTATTGAATTTCAAAAATGAATAAAGGACAATGTTGAGGGGGAACTATATAATCTCGTACAAATTTTGAATTTTAAAAATGGAAAAAGGACAAGGTTGAGGGGGAATTGTACAATCTAGTACATATTTTGAATTTTAAAATGGAAAAAGGACAAGGTTGGGGTGGAATTGTACAATCTAATATAAATTTTGAATTTTAAAATGGAAAAAGGACAAGGTTGAGGTGGAATTGTACAATCTAGTACAAATTTTGAAGTTCAAATTTGAATTTTTGGAATTTGAAATTTCAGGTTGGGTTGATTAGTTGTGGATTTTGGGGTTTTCTATTTTAAATAACTCCAACCAATTTAGTATTTAGTCATCTCACTAAATTTTTGGCCAAATTGAAATATCAATTGGTCAATTACTTCACAATTATGGTCAATTAGATTTCAATTATGGCAAAATTTAATAGATTGGCCAAATTAAATTAAAACTCGATACGAATTAATATCTTATTTAATCCCAAGTTTTTTTATTTGATAAAATTAACTATATTTTTTTTCTAAATAAAGGTCTGAGTTAAGCTAAGGATTTTGCAGGGTCTTACAGTGCTCTATCCCTATTGTTGTTTCTAAATTTGGTTACGGGAGTACTAGCTGAAGAGGGTGTTGGGGCTAAAAACCTCTAATGAAACTAAGGACGGTTACCACCCTCTGACTTTGGTTGACTAAAATTTAAACTACCCATCCTAGCCCTCTTGTTTCGTCTCTCCTTTTCCTTAATCTTCTGTTCCTTTATCTGTTGAGCATGGACCATCAACCTAGACAAGTCCATCTCACTAATCAGCATTATGGTCCTGCACTCCTTGACCACACTATCACATACGCCAGACACAAACTTACTCATCTTGGACATATTATCAGCTACTATATGAGGAGCATATCGAGCTAACTGAGTAAACTTGAGGGAATACTCTATCACGCTCATGCTGTCCTGCCTCAAATTAATAAATTCTAACACCTTATCCTCCCTCAACTCGAATGGGAAGAATTTATCTAAGAAATTTATGGCAAACTCTTCCCATTCTACAGGCCCTGCATCTACACCCCTATCAGCCTTCCACTGCTTAAACCAAGTATGGGCAACATCCTACAACTGATATGTAGCCACCTCAACACTCTGAATATATGTTAACCCTATAGTATTCATGACCTTCTGAACCATATCTAAGAATTTCTATGGATCCTCTTCAGACTTAGATCCTGTGAAAGAAGAAGGATTCATTTGGGTGAAGTCCCAAATTCTAGTTGCAGTAGTATTAGCCACTGGTTTGGTCAAAATAGTAGCTGGCCATTCATTCTGTGTTTCTAAGAAATTGGCGAGAGTGATGAACACAGCTCTGAATTTTGCATGAGAGACATGCTTGTCTAGAGGATCTGCCTAGACGGACTGAGGGGCTGGCTGGTTTCCTGCTCCTCTTCTGTTATTATTTTTAGGAGGCATGTTCTATAAATGGAAGGAATAAATGGAATAGATAGGGAGTTAAACTTGATCTCATGCTCACTCATATGATATAATTATTGAAAGAAGGGAAACTTTTTCCTAAATGCCTTGTAGCCTCTCATCCATAAGTGTGGCGCGCTACATACCCATGAACAAGACTCTACTTGATGCGACTTTTAGACTTCATAGGACACTAAAACCTTAGGCTCTGATATAAAGTTTGTAACACCCCAAGAGTACACCTTGGGTGTCATATGGTACTTATAGTCCTAAGGGACCACAAGCTAACCCATGTGCTGGTACCTGCTACTGAATAATATAATCATAAATGCAGAATAACAACTGATATGTCATAAGGTTTTAATAACTTAATTCAAAACTAAAATATGAGTCTACAGGAATAATTGACTGAATCTGATAAAATACTAGTAAAATGGATAACTAACCGAAATGTCTGATTACTGAATAACTAACTCTAATGTCTGATAAACCTCAAAAACTAAATGACTGTGAGTTGATCGGACAGGCCATAAATAACTCGAATTAACTACTAAACTAAGACATAAAATAAAGTAAGCCTGTCCTTAAAATATGAGGACTCATCACTGCTAGTGCTGAGGATCTGATTAGTCTAATTGCGAGCCAGGAACTGAGCATCAAAACCTATGATATAATGCATTATTGCGTAAAAGAAAAGGTATGCGATTAGTACTTTACATGTACTGGGATGCTAAATAGGGTAGGCTGATATACATGGTTTCATGAATAGAACTAATAATTAATTGAATATGTATGTATAGCATGTAGTACTGAATAAAGAGCATGAAATCTATAGGTACTGGGAATATGTGGAAATCTATAAATACTGAGTACGCATGAAAATCTAAAAATACTGAAGATAAGTGAAAATATGTAGAGACTGAGGATGTATGACCAAGAATATAACATGAACAGAGTAAAATCCATAAACTAAAATACTAAAATAATAGAAATTTATATGCTTTGGTCAAACAACACTAAGACTAAATAACTAAACTGGACTGTAACTGAGTCTATATTTGAGACTGTGGGAGGTATCATCTAATCGACATTCCCCAATTTGAGCTAATCACAGTCCAACCTCCCCAGTTAGAAGGGTGCTAATACCATGCCACGGGTACTAATGCTGAATGTGTGGATCCGCTAAACTGATATAATGTCCAAACGACTAAGGGTGTCAAGTCTAAGCCGATGGGTGACCCCAGCGAGATAGTCAAGCCTAATCTGACAGGTGACTTCTCATATCCTAGGCTGGCAACGTAGTTCTGGAGTATAGGAACTGCTACTAACGACTCTGCCTATCTGGTAGGGAATCCGCCATCCCTACACTTACTCGGTGATAAATCCTACTCCCAACTGAAAGAAACTAAAATACTAGACTATTCTGAGTTTAACTGACTGATATCTGACTATTTTGATAATTCTTATAGTATGTTCTGAAGACCATTCTGTAATGTATTGAGACTAGAATACATAAAAAGCTATGGTTTTTGGGTATTCAATACCCCTAGGACTCAAAAACAACAATGGTAAAATGACACTAAAGCTTGGGGGTTAAAGCCTGAAGGCTTTTATTAAATCAATCACTCTTGTAGCCATTAAATCAAACACTTGTAGTTCATGATTTAAAACAATCATAGGAGTGTCATTAAACTTATAGAAATAGCATTAATTCAACATAATAGTATTAAATCATGGTTTAATTCAATAATTAATAATATTAAAACATAGAGGATTGAATAACAATAAAAATTTCATGGAATCATGGTATAAAATCAATAGTACATGGAGATTCATGGGTGAAATCACAATTTAAAATCAATTAACCTGAAAATATCACAATTTTATAATTTAAATATGATATTTGAACTCCATGGATGAAAAGGATCCATGGATGAACATCTAACATACCTGGGTGAAGGGATTTTAGATGATTGATGGCGAGTTCTTGAGATGTGATCTTAAATTTGAGAGTTAGGGTTCTTATTTTTGAAAAGGGTTAGTTTTAATTTGAGAGAATAATGCAAAAGTGAGAAAATAATGCTTTCTTAGGGTTAAATCCCGTGTTTAGGTGGATTTGGGGCCATAGGAAAAGACCAAACGACCCCTATAATTTAAAATCGCAAAATAAGAAAAATTCTCGATTTTCAACCTTGGCGTGATGCGCCACTATAGTGCCAAGCCACTGTAATTTGTCAACTGGGAATGTGGTTGGTGACTCAACATGGTTGAATCGCATTGCCACCTTAGATGCGACCTGGAAACTCACCGCGACATAGTGGAATCACGGAGAGACACTGGAAACTGCCAAATGCCAATTTGGGCTTTGGCACGGTGTGCAAAGATCGTGCACCTTTACTAGAAATTGCCAATCGTCATTAAGACTAGCTTCGCGATGCGCTGGGGACTAAAATGACGGTGTTCAATAACTGAAACTTAAAATCTCCATAACTTCTTACCCGGTTATCAAATTTGGGTGAATTTTATATCGTTGGAAAGCTAATTCAATTTCCTACACAATGGCAGGCTCTAAACTGACAAATAAAGAGTGTTTCATAAAATTTATATACAAATCCTCATATATTGGGACTTAAATTACGCTAAAGAAATGCAGGGTATTATAGAGACTAAAAGACTTAGGCCATTAGGCCCACCATAAATCATGTCCTAAGCTAATTAGAGATTTTGGTACATCTTCACCTTTCCAAATTTAAATACTTGAGTTTTTGACCCATAACCTGTCCTAAGCTAGTTTTTGGACTTTGAGGCCCAAAATCTGCTTCACCTGTATTAAATTACAACTTTGGCTTCAAGGACCAAATGAATGAAGAAATAAATAAATGAAGAATAAGACAATAATAAAAATTGACACTTTTCAAGTCTCTTAGAGACCTAATCAACGGATTTTGACCTATTTTCCTTCTTCTTTCATCTTCTGGCACCCGTACGCTGTATTATCGACTTTCGGTTTAAACTTCATAATTTACTCGAAGAGGTGAGCCTCATTGGCCCATTACAAAGTGCAAGAGTACATAAGTCCATTTGGACATCAAAATAGATTCATGCAAAAAAAAAAAAAGATAAAAGAAAGAGAATTAATATGTGTTCGAAAATTCTACATTTAATAGATAAATAATGAAATGGAAATATAGTATTCTCTAGCATAAAAAAATAGTATACTATGATATAAAAAAATAAATCAAATTGTCCAAAGAAAACATAATTAACCTATTTATCAAACAATCATACAAAAAAAATTGAGCCAAGCACAATATAATTAACTAATCCTTGAAAAAAGGACATTGACCCACAAGTATAGTTGCTTAAATTTGGACAAATATTTTTTATAGATTTACATATATTTACACCAAATACAATGATATGATATAGTCTAAGACATGTTTTCATTAAACAAAGAAAAGGAGAATAAGCATAAGATGAGAAAATCTTTTTGTGACATCTCAAATATGAAATACAAGACATACTAATTCAACAATATTTTTTCAATACTGAATGGAGTCAAGCAACACATTTGATGAAAAATTTATGGTAGTATGTGAAAAGAAATGGGATGTGTAAATTATCAAAATTACTTCAAGAAATAAATCAATAAGTGAGGTGAAGTAAATGGCATAAATTAAACATGTTTGAGAAATTATATTCAAAGACAAGATAGGAAATATTGTAAAAGATTAATTCTAAAAAAAGTGTCCAATTATGCCAACTCCTATTTTAGTTTTACACCATTTCAACAAAATATATTACCCTAATAACTTTTTAATCTAAACAAGAGAAAATCAAAGACAGTTTTGACCACGAAAATGAGTAAACCATGATTGTAAATATATATCAAAAGAACTTAGCATTTCAACATGGCATAAAGTCATGAAAAAAAATATCTCTTTAATCAAAAGAATTAAGTATCGATAAAGAAGTTAGATCTTAAAAGTAGCACTTGAATTATAATTTTTACATGTGAATGAGTCAAATATCATGTGTATACCAAAGTGGTCAACTTCAACCTTAAGCGAGGATTTTTTAAATTACTAGGAAACAAACATAACGCACTATGATATGCCTTCCAAAAATAACACCAAATTCCTAGATATGGGTAACTCGCTAATTCAAATTGAGAAATAATTTCACAAACCCTTAACAATAATAATTGTTCTTTTTAGACATAATGAAAATAACTTTATATTCTAAAAGCGAACATATCCACCAATATTGAATTTGAACAAGGCATGAGTACGTATTTTAATCAATCAAAGATCTAAACATTATCCATCTAATTTATTTAGGCAAAATAAACAATAATGACTTATTTTTTTGATATAAAGGAAACAACTTGACATGCTAAAAGAGAACATATCCATCAATAAAAAATTTAAACAAGATACATATTTTAATCAAGCAAAGGTAGAAACTTTATATATCTAATTTATTAAGGCGAAACAAACAATAGTGACTATTCTTTTTTGACCTTAAGAAAATAACTTTGCATGCTAAAAGCGAGCATATCCATCAATAACGAATTTAAACACGACATGAGTATATATTTTAATTATCCAAAGGTCAAAACTTTATCCATCTAATTTATTAAGGAGAAACAAATAATAGTGACTATTCTTTCTTGATATAAAGAAAATAACTTTTACATGCTAAAAGCGAGCATATCCATCAATAACAAATTTAAACAAGACATAAGTACATATTTTAATCAAGTGAAGGTTGAAACTTCATTCATCTAGTTATAATAATCAAAGACGAAAGTCAAAGAAACACATTCCACTATTGTTAGCTCATTTTAAACAATGAACATAAAAATAGTCTTAATATTGACATCACAACATCCTATGACCTTCAAAGTCGTCTACAGCAAAGAATCCCTGTAAGTAAAATTACAACTATGAAACTACAAAGAAGGAGATTAAGAAGAAAACAATGACAAAACTAAAAGATAAAGGTCGGTTTACCTTTTTCAGAGCAGCAAAACGGGACTTCAAGCTTTCTTCGGAGTCTTGATCACCACCGAAAAGTAAACTTTTGAGAACTATGATTAGACTATCGCTTGAAAAATTTTACTAAAAAGTTTAAATCTTTGCCCAAAAGTTTTTCCACACCTTTGAGACTTTTCTTCTTCAACCAAAATAGTGGTATTATTATAGGAAATGATGGGGATTGAATTCTTTGAATCCATCAATGTGGGAGAAATAACTTAGGGGTGTTTTTGGAATTTTAAAATTGAGGGTAAAGTTTATTGGAGGATAAGGTGGGGTGGAATTGTACAATCTAGTACAAGTTTTGAATTTAAGAAATAGAAAAAGGACAAGGTTGAGGGGGAATGGTACGATCTAATACAAAATTTTAATTTTAAAAAGGAAACAGGACAAGGTTGAGGGAGAATTGTACAATCTAGTACAAATTTTTAATTTCAAAATGGAAAAAAGACAAGGTTGAGGTGGAATTGTACTATCTAGTAAAAATTTTAAATTTTAAAATGGTGAAATGACAAGGTTGAGGTTAAATTCTACAATCTGGTACAAATTTTGATATTCAAATTTGAATTTTAGGAATTTGATTTTTCGGTTTGGGTTGATTGGTTGCGGATTTGTGGTTATTTATTTTAAATAACTCCAATCAAATTAGGATTTAGTCATCTCATTAAAATTTTGGTCAAATTAAAAAATCAATTGGTCAATTGCATCGCAAATATGGTCGATTTGATTTCAATTATGGATAAGTTTAATAGATTGGATAAATTAAATTGAAATTCGATACGAATTAAAACCTCATTTAATCCCAGACTTCTTGATTTAGTAAAATTAAATAGATTTTTTTTCAAATAAATTATTTCTCAAATGAATCATATTTTTTCAAATAGGTAATCAGTTTATTTTCAAGATAAGTCTTGATTAAAACTCGATATTCCGTAAAATAAATATTTAAGTATTGAAATTATACAACCTCGTATATACAAATATGAAAATATATAATCGTTACTTAAAATAACAAGATTACCTAGATAAATACTTTTATAAACTTTTATCCGAATAAAATAAATATTATAATTTTATTAAAAATTGAAGAAACTCAGAATTAAAGTTAGTTGTAGAGGGAAAAAATTAGGTGTCAACTACTGCCCCTTCTCTTTGGGTAGGATAGATGCAAGTAACCCTGGATAGAGAGAGTCTGACGTTCCTAATTTTTGTCTGATCACAAATTTATTTTTCAAAGGGAGTTGGTTTCCAGACAAACTTTGTTGAGTTATGTCCGGACCCCGGTATTGGGTTCCTATATATCTCAGGTTACATAAGAATTCAGGTCACTTGTAGTTCAAAACGTTTGATTTTTAAGTACGATATTTAAAAAATTCACAAGTTATTCCAGTTTTTGAGTTTTGGATGAAAACAAAAAACTGGGGAATAAGGGGATTTTGGGGGAGGTTGGAATACAGTTGAATTTTCAACATGGATCCCAGCCTACATATCCTCGAGTATCAAGAAATCAGACTGCTTGTAGTTTGACTAGATCGGTAGAAAAGATCGTATTTTATTTTAGATGATCTTTGGCTCGGGATGAGTGATAATTTGATTGAATTGTGAAAAAAAGGCTTGTAACCTCTTAACCATGAATGTGGAGTTCTTCACATCCATAGGTAAGAATTTAAGTGGACATAATTTCCACAACTCCATGTGTCCTATCACTCGAATTTGAAGGAAAGATAAGATTACCCTCGGTATGAGCATAGAAATATCTCGAAAGTGAATTTGAAACTGAAATATCCCAAAGTACCAACATGTCTTATAATAGGGGTGTGGTTTTAGGGTGGTGGAAATCATTCTTTAGCTCGCATCCAAAGAGTTTGATGTTCCTCTCTAGACTATGTCCCATTTTACTGCTAAGAAAAAGTTTCACATTGTGTTGCATCCTTTTTGGAGTCATCTGCACCTGTGGTTTTGATTTGAGATTTCATCATTTTGAATGCTCTCAAAAACATCTCAAACAAAATAATTAGTTATAAATGTAGCATTACACTAATGTAAATTGGTGCAAACCCATTTGAACATGTTGTTCTGAGATAGTTGATGGACCAATTTACATGACCTTTTCGAAAAATATTATGCCACTTTGAATGGAGAGACAACCCAATATGTACAAGTACAAAGTGAATGACTTATCTTGAATATAACAAGTCACTTTGAATGGAGTGACTATCTAACATTTCTCATTAAAGGCGGATGGCCTATTGGAATATAACATTCTACTTTGAACGGAATGACGATCTAACGTGTATCACTGAAATGTGGACGACCCATTTTGAATGTAACATGCCACTTTTAATGGAGTGACATTCCAACATATCTCAATGAAGGGTGGAAGACCCATTTTAAATGTGACATGCCACTTTGAAGGGTGTGACAGTACAATATGTCTCATTGAAATGTGGATGACCCAATTTAAATGTAACATGTAACTTTGAACCAAGTGACGGCCCAATATATCTCATTGAAGGGCGGACGACCATATTAAATATAACATGCTACTTTGAATAGAGTGACGGTACAATATGTCTATTGAATGGCAGACAACCTAATTTAAATGTAACATTCCACGTTGAACGGAGTGATGGTCCAATATTCTTATTTAAAGGCGGAAAACCCTATTTAAATGTAAGATGCCACTTTGAATGGAGTGATGGTCCAATGTGTCTTATTGAAGGGCGGATAACCCAATTTAAGTGTTTCATGCCAGTTTGAGTGGAGTGAAGGTCCAATGTGTCTCATTAAAGGGCAGACAACCTAATTTAAATGTAACACGCCACTTTTAACGGAGTGACATTCCAATGTGTCTCTTTGAAGGGCGGATGATCCAATTTAAATATAATGTGCACTTTCAATGGAGTGATAGTCCAATATGTCTCTTTGAAGAGAGGATGAACCAATTTAAATATAACATGCCACTTTGACGAGTGACGGTCCAACATGTCTATTAATCACCTACACTAAACTTATTAGTATCAAATGCAATATCAAGGAAATCATGCATACCTTGTTTTAGTATGCCACATTGAATGAGGTCACACTCTATGATGTATTCCGTTGAAGGAGGAGACGATCCATAATATAATAATATGTCACTCTATAGGAGGTGATGGTCCATAACATAATATGTCACTCTAAGAGAGATGACGAGCCATAACATAATAGTATTTCTTGCTGAAGGAGGTAACAGTCTATAACTTCTTAATGTGTCACTCTGAAGGAGGTGACGATCCATAGAATAATAACATGTCAATATGAAGGAGATGACAGTCCATAAAACAATATGTCATTCTGAAGGGGGTGACGGTCCATAACATAACAATGAGTCACTCTAAAGGATGTGACGATCCATAACATATTATTATATCACGCATAAGGAGGTGAAGGTCTATAACTTAATAACATGTCACTCTGAAGGAGGTGACGATCCCTAATATAATAATTTATCAGTCTAAAGGAGGTGACAGTCCATAACTTAATAATGTGTCACTCTGAAGGAGGTGACGATCGATAACATAAAAATATGTCATGCTAAAAGGAGGTGACGGTCCATAAGTTAATAACGTGTCACTCTAAAGAAGGTGACGATCTGTAACATAATAACATGTCATCCTAAAGGAGGTGGCGGTCCATAAATTAATAATGTGTCACTTAAACGGAGGTGACGATCCATAACATAATAATAAGTTACACTGAAGGAGGTGACTGTTCATAACTTAATAACGTGTCACTCTGAACGAGGTGACAATCCATGACATAATAATATGTCGTGCTAAAGGAGATGACGGTCCATAACTTAATAATTTGTCACTCTGAAGGAGGTGACGATCCATAATATAATAATATGGTGTCTTAAATAAAGTGATGGTCCAATGCATCCTCTTAAAGTATGAAAAACCCAAA
This sequence comes from Capsicum annuum, assembly GCF_002878395.1. Taxonomy (NCBI): domain Eukaryota; kingdom Viridiplantae; phylum Streptophyta; class Magnoliopsida; order Solanales; family Solanaceae; genus Capsicum; species Capsicum annuum. The sequence goes on from NC_061115.1 coordinate 52,123,718, forward strand.
TATTATAATATATGTCCTTCAGAAAAGGTGGATGACCTAAATATAATAAGATATGTCACCTCAAATGGGATGACAATCCAATAAGCTTCTTGGAGGGTAGAAAATCCTAATATATATGAAAAATAGAAGTTGATTTATCGAACTTCATCCTTTAAATTAAAAATGCTCGAAAGGACTTGTTCACGTCCTGAGTTTCTGGATTGAATCCTCAAAATTTGAGAGTATTGGTTTGTGTTAGTTCTTTGAGACGGTCTTTCATACATCACCTGCATGTCTCAAAACAATCATAAATAATATAACAATTTATTACAACTAAGTAAAGAGTGCAATAGAATATAAAGTTGTTTGACTCATTACGATTTAGAGATAGTGTTTTGAGTGATATACTTATATCTTAATTGTTTTGATCATTCATTTTCCTACAAAATTATAGAAAGTGTTAGAGATCATAACGAAGTAATGGAAACACAAATCAAGAGAAAAAATGAGAAGAGAAGTTGTCTGGATTATTATGGCAAGGCTATAGTTGATTTGGTAATTCCATTCATTAAGCTTACCATTTTCAACGTTTTGAATTCATTGTTCCTGCATCCAAAAAAAAATTTCTTAGTTTTGAGAGTCCTACTGTGTTTGTATTTCCTTGCTCTCTAGAGGCTCCTTATTGATCATCAATTTTTAGGGCTCCTTGTTGATCATCAATTTGTAGGGTTGAAGTGCAGTCTTTGAGGAATTTTTTAGGATCTCCCTAAGACTTTTGCCCCAGTTTAGAAACTCTCAAACTTCTTTATAAATTATGACATAATTTAGTATGGAATTTTTGAGATCTTCTCAGAAATTGTGCTCTAGTCTAGAATGTAATATAGTTGAGTCCTTTCTGGCGTAGCTAACTTGAAATTTTAGAACTTCTCAAAACTATGCACTGATTCAGCTTCAGCAACGTCTAATGTTTAACTTTCTTTTGAAATTTTTGAGACTTTATCAAAAAAATTTGCCCCTGTTACACGCTTCAGTTTAATCTCCATGTAACATGAAAAAAGGTCCTCTTAAACAAAATCTTGTGGCGAATATGTTTGAGCTAGTGTGATGCTCACACATTCCATTAAAGGTAGGAATCATACCAAATATCGTTCTAGTATAAGACGGGAAAATAAATTTTCTAAGGCATTAATCGAAGCCGACATGGCCACCTACGTATTCCATTCTGGGAAATTCAAGTCAAACATAGTTCATATAACTAAAAGAAATATTTAATATTTTTGATAACATGACCAAAGCCAATACAGGCTGTCTATGTATTCCACTAGTAAAATTAGGTCGAACATAGTTCATTACCTAAAAGGAGAGATTACCTATGATTACAAGAAAAGAAAACGATAACTTTAACATACAAGATAAAAGGATGTCAAAAGTGTGCCTTTGAGTAAGTTTCATTCTTCTCCTCGACTGATAATGCCAATGAGTACTTTGCTTTTGGTCTTTGTGAAGCAAGCAAGTTTAATTACTAACACAAATTAACCTCTCTCTCAAAGAAAAGAAAAAACACTCAAAAAGTAAAATGTTAGTTCATAAATTGTAATAATTGACCAAAGTAATATATAATACTAATTAAGCAAACATAGTCAAAGCAAAATAATGAATCACTTTAGCACATAAATAATTTTTAACGCATCCTAACATACTTGGGACCTTTTAAGCCAAAGGTAAGCATAACGTTTGAAGGATATATATGTCATTTGTATGACGTTCCATTTCCACAAAAATATTATACAAACTTCATTAATAAATTAAATGGGGATACAAAATGAGAAAAAAGGGAGATACATGATATCAATTCCATGCAGGGGAGCAAATCTAAACTAAGCCTCCATGGAAGCCCTTAGATCTGTAAGCTTCTTGAAACGAATGCATATCCTTCCAATGAAGACCTTATTTTGATTATACAAAGCTATATAAATAAAAGATCATACCCAAGGGACAATGGTCCGTACAATCTAGCATTATATCCTTCAATTTAACCCATAAAGAATGATCGTCTATTATGACTCGTACTCAAATAGACATAAGACAGGTTTTCTAGTGGGTCCAATACCCCCTCAGGTGTTGGGTTGTCCAAGGCTCATGCCTAAAAAGAGAAACTTGATTTTGATCTATCCTAGGTGTCTTAAATGATATTCGACCAAGTTCCTAAGTGGGTAACTTGCATTTCGAAATACAAATAGCCATTGAACGCCTAATGTGTCAATAAGTCATTATATTTACAACACTTTATTTGGAATTTAACAATAGGGGCCTGGACATCCACGAAATCCCAAAATAGTTTAACAATCAAAATGCGGAATTATGTCATGAATACAACAATTAATAATTACAATAATTTAAACACATAAGCAGATAAACGGATTAAACACTACAATAGTTAGTCGAAGAAGTTAATCCAAATATTTGGTTAGAACTAGAACCTACCCAAACTCTCCAGAAAAGTCGTCATTTTTGTTTTGCCTATTTTTTAATTAGAAGGATTGAAAAAGATTATTTTTTAACTTTTTAAACTATTTCATAAACTTAAAGAAAATTTCAAAACAATTTAAGAAATTTCAGAGTCGCCACATGATTTTTGAAAAAATATCAATAAAAAACTAAAAATATATTACTTAAAAGATTCAAAACGGAAAAAAACTTTTAAGTTTAGAGATTCCTAGTAAGTGGTTCCTATTGATGCTCTTGAACGGTTGTTAAGGCACCAACAGTATTAGCTAACTTGCGGTTATCCGGAATATTTGAAAATTACTTTTTGACTAACTTCCAAAGGGAAAGTTGATTTTTAAAAAGAAGTAGATTAAGGGAAAATTTATTTTCAAGATTTGTGCAAAACAAATTTTTACGACTTAGCAGAGATATTTAACTAAGTTAAAGAAAACTAAAAATAATTTGCATATAAATGGGAAACGGGGAGACTACAAGACTGAGGCCATTAGGCTCAAATCCATAAACCCTGTCCAAAGCTAATTTGGGCTTTTGGCCCATCTTCACCTATCCTAATCTAAATACTTGGTATTTTGGCCCACAACCTATCCTAACCTAGTTTTTGGACCTTTGAGGCCCAAAATCTGCTTCATCTGTATTAAATTACAACTTTTGCTTCAAGGCCCAAATGAATGAATAAATAGATAAATAAATAAATAAATAAATAAGATAATAATAATAAAAATCTAGACTTTTCAAGTCTCTTAGGGACCTCATCAATGGATTTTGGCTCATTTTTCTTCTTTTTCCATCTTCTTGCACTCGCACGCCATATAATGGACTTTGGATTTAAACTTTGGAATTGAATCAATGAGCTGAGCCTCATTGGCCCATTACGAAATGCAAGAGAAAAGGAGTCCATTTGGAGTCTAAAACAGATTCATGCAAAAAAAAAAGGATAATAGAAAAAGAATTAATGTGTTCGAAAATTCTACACTTGATAGATAAATAATGAGATGGAAAAATAGTATTCTCAAGAAAAAAGAAATAGTATACTATGATACATAAAATAAATTAAATTGTCCAACAAAAATGTAATTAACCTATTTCTCAAACAATCTTACAAAGAAAAAACTAGCCAAGCACAATATAATGAACTAATCCTTGAAAAAAAGACATTGACCCACAAGTATAGTTGCTTAAAATTTAGACAAATATTTTCTAAATATTAACACATATTTGCACCAAATATTATGATATGATATGGTCTAAGACAAGTTTTCATTAAAGAAAGAAAGGAGAATGAACATAAGATGAGAAATTTTTTTGTGACATCTCAAATATGAAATACAAGACATACTAATGCAACAATATTTTTTCAATACTGAATGAGTCAATCAACATATATGATGAAAAATTTATGGTAGTATGTGAAAAACTATAATACCCCGCATGTTTCTAAGCTAGGAAGTGAATAAGTATTCCTACGTATGAAATCTCCTATCCTGTGACTCATACTTGAGTACATGACTTACCATAAATATCCTAGTGATAGGATAGCTTATGATGCATTAAGTATGTTTATATGAGTCACTTAAGGTAACACAAGCTAAGAGTTTTTGAATCCATCAAGTTTTAATGTTTGATTTTGCAAGGGTCATTTTTAAACGAGTATAACTCAATGTTAATGTGGTAATTTCGATGATTTAGACCCACCAAATTGTAGATAATTGAATTATCTTTCCAACGATACTAATTTCGCCTTAATCCAATACACGAGCAAAGAGTTATGCCCATTTTCGTGAGAGACAGTAAGCATAGGCGATTGGTTAGGCGCCGCCCAACCCAAGCATAGGCGATTGGTTAGGCACCACCTAACCTAGCTTAGTCAATCACTTAGGTGCCGCCTAAGTCAGTTTCAGGTGCCAAAAATACTCTGTTTTGAGTAATTTTAATGGTAATTAAGTCTTTTAACACTCCTTACACATCCCTAATCTTAACCCTACGAAATATATAGCTTCTAAACATATTACAACCCTATTATCATCTCAAAGCTCATCATCCAAGAGCACTAAAATAGAAAAACAACTAGGGTTGCGTAACTAAGCTTGAAGATCTGATTTCAAGGAAATTCCTCCGTCAATCATTAAGAATCTTCCTTCTAAGGTATGCGTGAGTTGATTTATTGATCCCTTTCATCCATGAAGCTCAAAAACCCTCTTTTTCATTATAAAGTATGATTTCTATATTGTTGGGTGTTGATAATCATGTTGTTGATATTGGGTGATTTCCAAGATGGAATCTTTATATGTTTTTTTGAATTTCATGATATCATATGAGTTGGAAACATGTAAATTTGGTTGTTCATGATGTATAATTTGATGAATTTACCTATGCTTAAGATGTGCATGTAAGGTGTTTGATAAAATTTCTAAGAAACTAGAAATCATGCAATATAGCTAAATTGTGTCTAAGTGAAGGATTCATGATATGCCCTTACGTTCCAATGACTTCTATATTGATAATGTGCCTTGTAAATGTTGCTGGAATACTAATGAACTATTCTTATGAGATTATGCTATGTTTACTTGCAAATCCTACTTATGAACAAGATGTATGATAACCATGCAATCCATATGAACTTCCATGCTATTGGTATGTGTTGCCAATATGATTATGCAATGAACATGATATTAAGATTGTGCAAGTACTTCCAGGTGATATGAAATCCTTTCCATGCAATACATTGTTGATAACCATGCTTAGTATGAGACCCCTACTTATGATATTTAAATTATGGACTCTACTCTTATGATCAAGTCAGTCACATGTGTCAGTTTCCTTCCATCGAGTCCTGGGGGTACTTGTACCCAAAAAATATAACTGTGTGCCTAGATCCATGTCATGTTTCACGATATCCGAAATCAAGCTATGATTCCATAGACTTCAGTCAGTCATGTGACTCAGGAAAATCTCATGATCTTAGTCAGTTATCAGATATTAGTAATATTCCGCCAGTCAACGGAATTCAGTAAGATTAAGTCATGCACAGTCAGTTATTCATGTCCAGTCCCTCCAGATGGGAGTAAAGGTTAGCACCGAGTGAACCCAAGGATGGGAACTCACCTACCAGTTCAGGGTGTGATTCTTAGTAATCATCCTTGTGTTCCGTCAAATTAGGGTTGATGAGGTGGCTCAACCCATCAGTTTAGGGTTCCCACTATTCTCATTGAGTACCTGCCAAATAAGGGTCACTCACAGGTTGTCCTTACCCATGGCATGGTATTGACACCCCTCCAGTCAGGGCAGAGATTGGACCCCAGCTTAGCCATAACGGCATACATGGGGCATGTCAGTTAAACACTACTTCCCACAGTTTCAGTATCATCCTCAGTAAAAGAACCCAGGGCATTCTTCAGATTTCAATATATACAGGACTATCAGATACAGTCGTCCATGTTATCAGTTTCAGTATCAGTCATAACAGTTATCAGTATACCATGTATTAGCTTACAGGTTATATTATGACGTATTCATGGTCCCAGTTTCTATTATGTATGTTTGCACTCCCATGTTCATATTAGTCAGTCAGTTTTGTTCATGCATGAAACCCTTTATATTCAGAATACCTTCCTCGTACACTTAGTACTCCAGTTGTACTGACGCATTTGCGCTATGGTGCTTTATTTTCATGTTACACCATAGGTTTCAAGACACGAGCTCCAGCCCAACAGTAGCGGTAGCATTCTAGTCACAGAGACATAGTGAGTCCTTATTTATTCGAGGAAAATATGATTTCATTCATTTATTTATTTCTTCAGTTCAGTTTTATGGAGTTAGTTGGAGACATGGTCCTTCAACTTCTTATTCGAATAGTTTAGAGGCTTTCAGATTTATGTCCAAATTTACGTTCAGATTGAGTTGTTGTTTTCGGTATTTTCACCCACATGATTCTATTTAGTTGAACCTTATGGCCTTACAGTTCTTTGTATTCCGCATTAGTATATTATGATTTGCAATATACAGGTACAGATATCAGTCACGGGTTAGCTTGTGTTCCCTCGGGGTCATGAGCACCGTGTAGTATTTCGATTCAGTGAATCCGGGTGTTACAAAAATAATGGGACGTCTAAATGCACAAAAATACTTCAAGAAATAAATCAATAAGTGAGGTGAAGCAAATAGCATAAATTAAACATATTTGAAAAATTATATTCAAACACAAGATAGGAAATATGGTAAAAGATTAATTGTAAAAAAAATTGTCCAATTATGCCAAGTCCTATTTTAGTTTTACACTATTTCAACAAAATATATAACCCTAACAACTTTTCAATCTAAAAAAGAGAAAAACAAAGACAGTCTTGAGCACGAAAATGAGTAAATAATTATTTCAAATATATATATCAAAAGAACTTAGCATTTCATCATGGCATATAGTCATAGAGAAAATAACTCTTTAATCAAAAGAAATAAGTATCAATAAATGAGTTAGATCTTCAAAGTAACACTTGAATTATAATTTTTACATGTGAATGAGTCAACTATCATGTGTATGCCAACGTGTTCAACTTCAACCTTAAGCAGTGATTTTGCAAATCACTAGGCCACAAACAAAACGCACTATGATATGCCTTTAAAAAATAACACCAAATTCCTAGATATGGGTAACTTTCTACTTCAAATTGGAAAATAATTTCACATACCCTTAACAATAATAACTATTCTTTTTAACATAGAGAAAACAACTTTACATGCTAAAAGCGAACATATCCACCAATAATGAATTTAAACAAGACCTGAGTACGTATTTTAATTAACCAAAGATCGAAAATTTATCCGTCTAATTTATTTTAGCAAAACAAACAATAATGACTATTTTTTTTATATAAAGGAAACAACTTGACATGCTAAAAGCAAACATATCTATCAATAACGAATTTAAACAAGACATGAGTACATATTTTAATAAATCAAAGGTCGAAACTTTATTCATCTAATTTATTAAGGTGAAACAAACAATAGTAACTATTCTTTTTTGTCATTAAGAAAACAACTTTACAAGCTAAAAGTGAGCATATCCATCAATAATGAATTTAAACAAGACATGAGTCCATATTTTAACCATGCAAAGGTCGAAACTTTATCCATCTAATTTATTAAGGCGAAATAAATAATAGTGACTATTCTTTTTTGGCATAAAGAAAATAACTTTACCTGCTAAAAACGACCATATCCATCAATAACGAATTTAAGCAAGACATAAGTAATTATTTTAATCAAGTGAAGGTCGAAACTTTAGCCATCAAGTCATAATAGTCAAAGATGAAAGTAAAAGAAAAACATTCAACTATTGTTAGCTCATTTTACACAATGAACATAAAATAGCCATAATATTGATACACAACATCATATGACCTTCAAAGTCGTCTACAGCAAATAATCCCTGCAAACAAAATTACAACTCTGAAACTACAAAGAAGGAGATGAAGAAGAAAGCAATGATAAAACTAAAAGAGAAAGGTATGTTTACTTTTTTCGAGGCAGCAAAACGGGACTTCAAGCGTTCTTCGGATTCTTGATCACCATCGGAAAGAAATCTTTCGAGAACTCCGATTAGATTATCGGAAAAGTTTTACTAAAAAATTTAAATCTTTGCTCAAAAGTTTTTCTTCTCCTTTGAGACTTTTCTTATTCAACCAAAATAGTGGTATTATTTATAGGAAATGATGGGAATTGCATTCTTTGAATCCATCAATATGGGAGAAAGAACTTAAGGGTATTTTTGGAATTTTAAAATTGAGGGTAATGTTTATTGAAGGATTTGGTGGGGTGAAATTATACAAGCTAGTACAATTCTTTAATTTCTAAAATTGAAAAAGGGGAAGGTTGATGAGAAATTGTACAATCTAATATAAATTTTGAATTTTAAAATGGAAAAAGGACAAGGTTGATGGAGAATTGTACAATCTAGTACAAATTTTGAGTTTCAAAATGAAAAAAGGACAAGGTTGAGGTAGAATTGTACAATCTAGTAAAAATTTTGATTTTCAAAATGGAAAAAGGACAAGGTTGAGGTGCAATTCTACAATCTAGTACAAATTTTGAAATTCAAATTTGAATTTTTGGAATTTGAATTTTCGATTTGTGTTGATTGGTTGTGGGTTTGGGTTTATTTATTTTAAATAAATCCAATCAATTTAGGATTTAGTCATCTCATTAAATTTTTGGACCAATTAAAAAAATAATTGGCCAATTGCATCGCAATTATGGTCAATTAGATTTCAATTATGGCTAAGTTTATTAGATTGGCTAAATTAAATTGAAATTCGATACGAATTAAAATCTCATTTAATTCCAGGCTTCTTGATTTAATAAAATTAAATAGATATTTTCTCCAAATAAATTATTTCTAGAATGAATCATATTTAAATGAAGATTTTAATCATATAAATTTATTTTCTAGACAAGCCTTGATTAAAATATGATATTCCGTAAAGTAAATATTTAAGTAATGAAATTATACAACCTCGTATTTACGAATATGAAAATATATAATCATTGCTTAAAATAAAAAGACTACCAAGATAAATACTTTGAAAAACTTTAATCGGAATAAAATAAATATTATAAATTTATTTGAAAATGAAGAAACTTAGAATTAAAGTTAGTTGTGGAAGGCAAAAATTAGGTGTCTACAACTGCCCCCTCTCTTTGGGTAGGGTGGATGCAAGTAACCCTGGGCAAAGGGAGTTTGACGTTTCTAATTTTTGTATGACCACAAATTTATTTTTCAAATGGAGTTGGTTTTTGTACGAACTTTGTTGAGTTATGTCCGGACCATGGTATCAAGTTTTCTACATATCTCAGGTTATATGAAAATTCAGGCCACTTGTATTTCATAATGCTTGATTTTTAAGCACGATATTCATGAAAATCACAAGTTACTCCAGTTTTTGATAAAAACAAAAAGCTGAGGAATAAGGGGATTCAGTGGAGGTTGAAATGTAGTCAAGTTTCCCACATGGAGCCCAACCTATATATCCCCGATTATCAAGGAATCAGACTTCTTGTAGTTTGACTAGATCGGTAGAAAATATCATATTTTATTTTAGACAATCTTTGGCTCGGGATAAGTGATAAGTTGATTGGGTTTTGAAAACGAGGCTTGTAACCTCTTAACCATAAATATGGAGCTCTTCACATCAATAGGTAAGAATTTACCTTGCATAATTTCCACAGCTCCATGTGTCCTATCAGTCGAATTTGAAGGAAAGATAAGTTTATCCTCAGAATGAGCATAGAAATATCCCAAAAGTGAATTTGAATCTTAAATATCCCTAAGTACCCACACGCCTTCTAATAGGGGTATGGTTTGAGGGTAGTGGAAATCATTCTTCAACTCACGTCCAAAGAGTTTGGCGTCCCTCTTTAGACTATGTCCCATTTTGTTGCTAAGAAAAAGTTCCACGTTGTGTTGTGTCCTTTATGGAGTCGTCTGCACCTGTGGTTTTGATTTGAGATTTCATCCTTTTGAATGCTCTCTACAACATCTAAAACAAAATAATTAGTTGTAAATATAGCATTACACTAACTTAAATTGGCGAAAACCCATTTGAACATATTTTTCTGAGATAGTTGATGAAACCAATTTGCATGACTTGTTCTAAAAATATAACGCCACTTTGAATGGAGTGATAAGCCAATATTTACAAGTAAAAAGTGAATGACTTAACTTGAATATAACATGTCACTTTTAATGGAGTGATTGTCCAACATGTCTCATTAAAAGGCGGATGACCTATTGGAATATAACATGCCACTTTGAACGGGATGACGATCCAACGTGTCTCACTGAAAGGCGGATGACCCATTTTAAATGTAGCATACCGCTTTTAACGGAGTGAATTCGTATCTCAATGAAGGGCGGACAAACCATTTTAAATGTAACTTGCCACTTTGAAAGGAGAGATGGAACAACATGTCTTATTGAAATGCGGACGACCCAATTTAAATGTAATATGCAACTTTGAACTAAGTGACAGTCTAATATGTCTCATTAAAGGGCGGATGACCGTATTTAAATGTAAGATGGTACTTTGAATAGAGTGACGGTCCAATATGTATAATTGAATGGTAGACGACCCAATTTAAATATAATATTCCATATTAAATGGAGTGTTAATCTGATGTGTCTTATTTAAACACGGACAATCCAATTTAAATTTAACACTTTTAATAGAGTGATGGCCCAACGTGTCTCATTGAAGGTCCAATTTAAATATTTCATGCCACTTTGAACAGAGTGATGGTCCAATGTGTCTCATTGAAGGGTGGACCACCCAATTTAAATATAACATGCCACTTTGAACAGAGTGACGGTCCAACGTGTCTCTTTGAACGGCAGATGACCCAATTTAAATATAACATGCCACTTTGAATAGAGTGATGGTCCAACGTGTCTCTTTGAGGACGGATGACCCAATTTGAATATAACATGCCACTTTGAACGGAGTGACAGTCCAATATTTCTATTAATAACTTGCACTAAACTTATTAGTATAATATGCAATAAAAGAGCAATCGTGCATACCTTATTTTAGTACGCCACATTGAATTAGCTCACTCTCTATAATATATTATGTTGAAGGATGTAATGATCTATAACATAATAATATATCACTTTATAGGAGGTTATGGTCCATAACATAATAAGTCACTCTAAGGGAGGTGACAAGCCATAATATAATAATATGTCATCCTGAAAGAGGTGACAAACCATAACTTCTTAACGTGTCACTGTTACGGAGGTGACGATCCATAGAATAATAAGATATCACGCTGAAAAAGGTGACGGTCCATAACACAATAAGTCATTCTGAAGGAAGTGACGGTCCATAACATAATAAATGTCACTCTAGAGAAGATGACGATCCATAACATTATAATATGTCACTCGGAAGAAGTTTACAGTCCATCACTTAATGACGTGTCACTTTGAAAAAGGTGATGATCCATATCATAATAATTTATCATTCTAAAGAAGGTGATGGTCCATAACTTAATAATGTGTCACTCTGAAGGAGGTGACGGTCCATAAGTTAATAACGTGTCACTCTAAGGGAGGTGATGATCCATAATAATAACATGTCACACTGAAGGAGGTGGCGGTCCATAAACTAATAATGTGTCACTCTAAAGGAGGTGACGATACATAACATAATGATATGTCACACTGAAGAAGGTGACATTCCATAACATAATAATGTGTCACTCTGAAAGAGGTGACGATCGATGACATAATAATATATCGTGATAAAGGAGGTGATGGTCCATAACTTAATAACATGTCACTCTGAAGGAGGTGACGATCCTTAACATAATAATATGTTGTCTCAAATAAAGTGATGGTCCAATGCATCCTCTTACAGTATGAAATACCCAAATATTATAATATATGTCCTTTTGAAGGGTAGATGACCAAAATATAATAAGATATGTCACCTCAAATGGGATAACAATCCAATAAGCCTCTTGGAGGGTAGAAAACCCTAATATATAAGAAAAATAGAAGTTGATTTATCGAACTTTATCCTTTAAATGAAAAATCCTCAAAAGGACTTATTCACGTCCTGAGCTTCTGTATTAAATCCTCAAACTTTGAGCAGATTGATTTGTGTTAGTTCGTATAAACGGTCTTGCATACATTAGCTTCATGACTCAAACAACACTCATTAATAATATAACAATTTATTACAACTAAGTAAAGAGTGCAACAGAAGATAAAGTTGTTTTGACACATTATGATTTAGAGATAGTGTTTTGAGTGATATCTTTATATCTAAATCATTTTCCTCGATCATTTCCCTACAAAATTAGAGAAAGTATTAGAGATCAAAAAGAAGTAATAGAAACTTAAATCAAGAGAAAAAGGGAGAAGAGAAGTTGTCTGGATAATTATGGCAAGGCTATAGTTGATCTAGTAATGCCATTCATCAAGCTTACCATTGTCAACATTGTGATTTCATTGTTCCTGCATCCAAAAAAAATTATTAGTTTTGAGAGGCTTAATGTGTTGGTTTTTCCTTGCCCTCCAGATGCTCCTTGTTAATCATCAATTTGTAGGGTTGAAGTGCAGTCTTTGTGGAATTTTTGAGGATCTCCCTAAAAAATTCTACCCCAGTTTAGAAACTCTCAAATTTTTTTATAACTTATGACTTCATTTAGTATGAAATTTTTTAGATCTTCATAAAAATTCTGCCCCAGTCTAGAATGCAAAATACTTGAGTCCTTTGAGCTGTAGCTATCTTGAAATTTTAGAACTTCTCAAAATTAAGCACCGATTAAGCTTCAGCAACGTCTGATGTTTAATTATATAGAAAATGTCAAGTTCTTGTGAAATTTTTGAGACCTTCTCGCAAATATTTGCCCCAGTTACACGCTTCAGTTCTATCTCCATGTAACATGAAAAAAAATCCTCCTAAACAAAATCTTGTGGAGAATATGATCGAGCTAGTATGGTGCTCACATATTCCATTAAAGGTAGGAATCATACCAAATGTTGTTCCACCATAAGACACGAAAATAAATTTTTTAAGGGATTGATCGAAGCCGACATAGGCCACCTACATGTTCTATTCTGGGAAATTCAGGTCAAACATAGTTCGTATAACTAAAAGAAATATTTAATATTGTTGATAACGTGACCAAAACTAATAGAGGCTGCCTATGTATTCCACTAGGAAAATCAGGTCGAACGTAATTCATTACCTAAAAGGAGCGATTACGTATTATTACAAGAAAATAAAATGCCAACTTCAACATACAAGATAGAAGGATGTCAAAAGTATGCCTTTGAGAAAGCTTCATTCTTTTCCTCGACTGATAATGCCAATGAGTACTTTGCTTTTAGTCTTTCTGAAGAAAGAAAGTTTGATTACCAACACAAATTAACCTCTGTCTAAAAGAAAAGAAAAAACACTCAAAGAGTAAATTGTTAGTTCATAAACTGTAATAACTGACCAAAGTAATATATAATACAAATTAAGCAGACATAGTCAAAGAGAAATAATAAATCACTTTCGCACATAAATAATTTTTAACGCATCCTAACATACTTGGGATCTTTTAAGCCAAAGGTAAGCATAACGTTTGAAGGATATATATGTCATTTGTATGACATTCCACTGCCCCCAAAATATTATACAAACTTCATTAATAAATTAAGTGGGGATACAAACTGAGGGAAAAGGGAAATACATGATATCAATCCTACGCAGGGGACAAATCTAAACTAAGCCTCCTTGGAAGCCCTTAGATATGTAAACTTCTTGAAACATATGCATATCTTTTCGATAAATACCTTATTTTGATTAAACAAACTATCTAAATAAAACCTCAAAACCAAGGGGTAATGGTCCGTACAATTCAGCATTATATCCTTCAATTTTACATATAAAGAATGATCATCTATTATGACTCGTGGTCAAATTGATGTAAGGTAGGTTTTCTAGTGAGTCCAATGCCCCCCTCGGGTGTTGGGTCGTCCAAGGCTCATACCTAAAAAAAGAGACTTGGTTTTGCTCTATCCTAGGTTTCTTGAATGAGCTTCGACCAGGTTCCCAAGTGGAGAACTTGCATTTTGAAATAAAAACAGTCATTGAACGCCTAACATGTCAATAAACCATTATATTTATTTCACTTTATTTGGAATTTAACAATAAGGACATCCAAGAAATCCAAAATTAGTTTAACAATCAAAATGTGGAATTATGACATGAATGCAACAGTTAGTAATTGCAATAATTTAAGCACATAAGCACAAACACAGATTAAACACTACAATAGTTAGTCGAAGAATCTAATCCAAATATTTGGTTAGAACCTAGCTTATGTCCCAAGCAAAGTTGCCATTCCTGTTTTGTCCATTTTTTAATTCGAAGGGTTGGAAAATATTATTTTTTAACTTTTTAAACTATTTCAAAAACTTAAAGAAAGGTTTGAAACAATTTAAGAAATTTTAGAGTCGCCACTAGATTTTTGAGAAAATATCAATAAAAAACAAAAAAATATAAAAGATTCAAAACAGAAAAAACCTTTTAAGTTTAGAGATTCCGAGTAAGTGGTTCCTATTAATACTCTTGAAAGTTTGTTAAGCCACCAACAATATCCTCTAACTTGCGGTTATCCGGACTAAGGAAAAAATTATTTTCAAGATTTGCGCAAAATAATTTTTTATGACTTATCGGAAAATTTTAAATAAGTCTAACAAAACTAAAAATAATTAGCATATAAATGGGAAATGGGGAGACTAAAAGACTGAGGCTATTAGTCCCAAATACATAAACCCTGTCCAAAGCTAATTTGGGCTTTTGGCCCATCTTCACCTGTCCTAATCTAAATATTTCGGCTTTTGGCCCATAACCTATCCTAAGCTAGTTTTTAGACCTTTGAGGCCCAAAATCTGCTTCATTTGTATTAAATTACAACTTTGGCTTCAAGGACCAAATGAGTAAACAAATAGATAAATAAATAAATAAAGAAATAAAGAATAAAATAATAATAAAAATTGAGACTTTTCAAGTCTTTTAGCAACCTCATCAATAGGTTTTGACCCATTTTCCTTCTTATTCCATCTTTTTGCACCCGCACTTCATATAATCAACTTTGGGTTTAAACGATGGACTTGACTAAGAGAAGTGAGCCTCATTGGCCCATTACAAAATCCAAAAGGAAAGGAGTCCATTTGGACTCCAAAATAGATTCATGCAAAGAAAAAGATGAAAGAAAAATAATTAATATGTTTTCGAAAATTCTACACTTAATAGATAAATGATGAGATGGAAAAATAGTCTTCTCAAGTATAAATAAATATTATACTATGATATCAAAAACATATCAAATTTTCCAAACAAAACAAAATTAACCTATTTCTCAAACAATCTTACAAAAAAATCGACCCTAGCACAATATAATCTACTAATCCTTGAAAATAAGACATTGACCCACATGTATAGTTGCTTAAAATTGAACAAATATTTCCTATAGATTAACACATATTTTTCCCAAATACTATGATATGATATAGTCTAACACATGTTTTATTAAAGAAAAGAAAAGGGGAATCAGCATAAGATGAGAAAATCTTTTAGTGACTTCTCAAATATGAACTACAAGACATACTAATGCAACAATATTTTTTCAATATCGAATGGAGCCAATCAACATATTTGAAGAAAAATTCATGGTAGTATGTGAATAACAATGGGATGTCTAAATGCACAAAAATACTTCAAGAAATAAATCAATAAGCAAGGTGAAGAAAATAACATATATCAAACATGTTTGAAAAATTATATTCAAAGACAAGATAGGAAAAATGGTAAATGATTAATTCTAAAAAAAATGTCCAATTATGCTAACTCCTATTTTAGTTTTACAATATTTCAACAAAATATGTAACCCTAACAACTTTTTAATCTAAAAAAGAGAAAATCAAATAAAGTTTTGACCATGAAAATGAGTAAATCATGACTGCAAATTTATATCAAAAGAACTTAGCATTTCATTATGGAATATCATCTTGGAGAAAAATAACACTTTAATCAGAAGAATTAAGTATTGATAAAGGAATTAGATCTTAAAAGTAGCACTTGAATTACAATTTGTACATTTGAATGAGCAACATATCATGTGTATGCAAAAGTGGTTAACTTCAACATTAAGCAATGATTTTGCAAATTGCTAGGCCACAAACATTACACACTATGATATTCCTTTAAAAAATAATACTAAATTCCTAGATACGAGTAACTCACTACTTCAAATTGAGAAACAATTTCACAGACCCTTAACAATAGTAACTATTCTTTTTTGACATAAAGGAAAGAACTTTACATGCTAAAAGTGAACATATCCACTAATAATGAATTTAAATAAGGCATGAGTACATATTTTAATCAAGCAAAGACCGAAATTTTATCCATCTAATTTATTAAGGCAAAAAAAATAATAGTGATTATTCTTTTTTCGACGTAAGGGAAACAACTTTACATGCTAAAAGAGAACATATGCATAAATAAGAAATTTAAACAAGACATTAGGACATGTTTTAATCATGCAAAGGTCGAAACCTTATCCATCTAATTTTCTAAGGCAAAACAAACAATAGTGTCTATTCTTTTTTGACATAGACAAAACAACTTTACATGGTAAAAACGAGTATATCCATCAATAACGAATTTAATCAAGACATAAGTACAGATTTTAATCAAGCAAAGGTCAAAACTTTATCCATCTAATTTATTAAGGAGAAATAGCAATAGTGACTATTCTTTTTAGACATAAAGTAAACAACTATATAAGCTAAAAGCGAGCATATCCAACAATAACGAATTTAAACAAGGCATGAGTACATATTTTAATCAAGTAAAGGTCGAAACTTTATCCATCTAGTCACAATAATCAAAGAAGAAAGTCAAAGAAATACATTAAACTATCGTTAGCTCATTTTACACAATGAACATAAAAATAGACATAATATTGATATCACAACATCCTACGGCCTTCAAGGCCATCTGCAACAAACAATTCCAGCAAACAAAATTACAATTACGAAACTACAAAGTAAATGAAGAAGAAAATAATGAAAAAAATAAAAGAGATAGGTGTTTTTACTTTTTTCGGAGCAGCAAAACGGGACTTCAAGCTTTATTCAAAGTCTTGATCACCACCAGAAATCAATCCTTCGAGAATTCCGATTAGACTGCCGCTTGAAAAATTTTACAAAAAAAGTTAATTCTTTGCACGAAGGTTGTTTCCACTCCTTTGAGACTTTTCTTCTTCTACAAAAACAGTGGTATTATTTATAGAAAATGATGGGGAAAGAATTCTTTGAATCCATCAATATGGAATAAAGATCTTAGGGATATTTTTAGAATTTTAAAATTAAGGGTAAAGTTTATTAGAGGATAAGGTGGAGTGGAATTGTACAATATAGTACAAGTTTTGAATTTCAAAAATGGAGAAAGGACAAGGTTGAGGGGGAATGTACAATCTAGTACAAATTTTAAATTTTAAAATGAAAAATGGACAAGGTTGAGGTGGAATTGTACAATCTAGTACAATTTTTGAAATAAGAATTTGAATTTTCCATTTGGGTTAATTGGTTGTGGGTTTTCGGGTTATTTATCTTAAATAACTCCAATCAATTTATGATTTACTCATTTCATTAAATTTTTGGCCAAATTGAAAATCAATTGGTCAATTATATCTCAATTATGGTCAATTAGATTTCTATTATGGCCAAATTTAATATATCGGCTAAATTAAATTGAAATTAGATATGAATTAATAGATCGATTAATCCCGAGCTTCTTGATTTAATAAAATTAAATAGATATTTTTTCCAAACAAATTATTTTGATAATGAACATATTTAAATCAAGATTTTAATCATATAAATTTATTTTAAAGATAAGCCTTGATTAAAATCTGATATTTCGTAAAATGAATATTTATGTAACGAAATTATACAACCTCATATATGCGAATACAAAAATATATAATTGTTACTTAAAAGGACATGATTACCCAGATAAATACTTTGGAAAGCTTTTATCCAAAAAAAATAAATATTGTAATTTTATTTAAAATCAAAGAAACTCAAAATTAACGTTAGTTGTGGAGGGTAAAAAAGATCCTTTTAAACAAAATCTTATGAAGAATATGATCGAGCTAGTGTGGTGCTCACATATTCCATTAAAGGTAGGAATCATACCAAATGTAGTTCAACCATAAGACGGGAAAATAAATTTTTTAACGGATTGACCGAAGATGACATAGGCCACCTACGTATTCCATTCTTAGAAATTCAGGTCAAACGTAGTTTGCATAACTAAAAGTAATATTTAATATTTTTGATAACGTGACCAAAGTTAATACAGGCCGCCTACGTATTCCATTAGGGAAATCAGGTCGAACGTAGTTCATTACCTAAAAGGAGCGATTACATATGATTTCAAGAAAAGAAAACAATAACTTCAGCGTGCAAGTTAGAAGGATTTCAAAAGGGCGCCTTTGAGAAAGTTTCATTCTTCTCCTCGACTAATGATTCCAATGAGTACTTTGCTTTTAGTCCTTGTGAAGTAAGCAAGTTTGATTACCAACACAAAACGGCCTCTCCCTAAAAGAAAAGAAAAAAAACTCAAAAAGTAAAATGTTAGTTCATAAATTGTAATAATTGACCAAAGTAATATATTAGACAAATCAATAAAACATAGTCAAAGCAAAATAATGAAGCACTTTAGCTCATAAATAATTTTTAACGCGTCCCAACATACTTGGGACCTTTTAAGCCGAAGGTAAGCCTAACGTTTGAGGTATATGTCATTTTTAAGATGTTCCATTGCCCCCAAAATATCATACAAACTTCATTAATAAATTAAATAGGGATACAAAATAAGAAAAAGGGGAAATACATGATATCAAACCCACACAAGGGAGAAAATATAAACTGGGCCTCCTTGGAAGCCCTTCGATCTTTAAACTTCTTGAAAAATATGCATATCCTTCCGATGAACACCTTATTTTGATTAAACAAAACTATCTAAATAAAACCTCAAATCCAAGGGACAATGGTCTATACAATCCAACATTATATCCTTCAATTTAACACATAAAGAATGATCGTCTGTTATGAATCATGATCAAATAGATGTATGGTAGGTTTTCTAGTGGGTCCAATACCCCATCAGGTATTGGGTTGTCCTAGGCTCATACCTAAATATAGGGATTTAGTTTTGCTCTATCCTAGGTGTCTTGAATAAGCTTCGGCCAGGTTCCCAAGTAAACTTGTATTTGGAAATACAAACAACCATTGAACGCCTAATGTGTTAATAAACCATTGTATTTCCAACACTTTATTTAAAATTGAACAATAGGCCTGGACATCCATGAAATCCCAAAACAGTTTAACAATCAAAATGCAAAATTATGTCATGAATGCAACTGTTAATAATTGCAATAATTTAAACACATAAGCACATAAACAGTTTAAACAATACAATAGCTAGTCAATAACGGATTTAAAAAAGACATGAGTACATATTTTTATAAAGTAAAGGTCAAAACTTTATTCATCTAATCCTAATAATAAAAGAAGAATGTCAAAGAAACATATTAAACGATTGTTAGCTTATTTTACACAATGAACATGAAAATAGTCATAATATAAAGAGGAGATGGAGAAGAAAATGATAACAATACTAAAAGGGAAAGGTGTGTTTACCTTTTTTCAGAACATTAAAATGGGACTTCAAGCTTTCTTCGAAGTCTTGATCACCACCAAAAAGTAATCTTTTGAGAAACTCGATTAGACTTCTGCTTAAAAAAATTTACTAAAAAATCTAACTCTCTGCTCAAAAGTTTTTTCCACTCCTTTGGGTTTTTTTTCTTCTATCAAAATAGTGATATTATTTTTATGAAATGATGGAGATTTAATTCTTTGAATCCATCAATGTGGGAGAAAGAGCTTAGGGGTGGTTTTGAAATTTTAAAATTGAGGGTAAGCTTTATTGGAGGATAAGGTGAGATAGAATTGTACAATCTAGTACAAGCTTTAAATTTCAAAAATGGAAAAAGGACATGGTTGAGAGGGAACTGTACAATCTAGTACAAATTTTTAATTTTAAAAATGGAAATAAAACAAGGTTGAAGGGGAATTGTACAATCTAGTACAAATTTGAATTTTAAAATGAAAAATGGACAAGTTTGAGGTGGAATTTTACAATCTAGTACAAATTTTGAATATGAATTTGAATTTTCCATTTGGGTTGATAGGTTGTGGATTTTCGGGTTATATGTTTTAAATAACTCCAATCAATTTATGATTTACTCATCTCATTAAATTTTTGGACAAATTGAAAATCAATTGGTAAATTCCATCGTAATTATGGTCAATTAGATTTCAATTATGGCCAAATTTAATAGATCGGCTAAATTTAATTGAAATTAGATATGAATTAAGACCTCAATTAATCCTGAGCTTCTTGATTTAATAAAATTAAATAGATATTTTATCCAAACAAATTATTTTGATAATGAACATATTTAAATCAAGATTTTAATAATATAAAATTATTTTCAAGATAAACCTTGATTAAGATCTAATATTTTGTAAAATAAATATTTAAGTAACGAAATTATACAACCTCATATATACAAATACGAAAATATATAATCGATACTTAAATTGACAAGATTACCCAGATAAATACTTTGTAAAGCTTTTATCAAAAAAAAAATAAATATTATAATTTTATTTAAAATCAAAGAAACTCAGAATTAAAGCTAGTTGTGCAGGCCAAAAAAGATCCTCTTAAACAAAATCTTATGAAGAATATGATCGATCTAGTGTGGTGCTCACATATTCCATTAAAAGTAGGAATTATACCAAATGTAGTTCAACCATAAGACGAGAAAATAAATTTTCTAACAGATTGACCAAAGCCGACATAGGCCACTTATGTATTTCATTCTTGGAAATTCAGGTCAAATGTGGTTTGTATAACTAAAAGTAATATTTAATATTTTTGATAACGTGACCAAAGTCAATGCAGGCCGCCTACGTATTCCACTAGAGAAATCAGGTCGAACATAGTTCATTACCTAAAAGGAGCGATTACATATGATTACAAGAAAAGAAAACAATTTCATCATCACGCAAGATAGATGGATTTCAAAAGTGCACCTTTGAGAAAGCTTCATTCTTCTCCTCGACTTATGATGCCAATGAGTACTTTGCTTTTAGTCTTTGTAAAGCAAGCAAGTTTGATTACTAACACAAACGGTCTCTATCTAAAAGAAAAGAAAAAACACTCAAAAAGTAAAATGTTAGTTCATAAATTATAATAATTGACCAAAGTAATATATGAGACAAATCAAATAAACATAGTCAAAGAAAAATAATGAAGCACTTTAGCACATAAATAATTTTTAACGCGTCCTAACATACTTGGGACCTTTTAAGCCAAAGGTAAGCCTAACGTTTGAGGTATATGTCATTTGTAAGACGTTCCATTGCCCCCAAAATATCATACAAACTTCATTAATAAATTAAATGGGGATACAAAATTAAAAAAAAAGGGAAATACATGATATTAATCCCACACAGGGGAGCAAATCTAAACTAAGCCTCCTTGGAAGCCTTCGATCTTTAAACTTCTTGAAACATATCCATATCCTTTCGATGAACACCTTATTTTGATTAAACAAAACTATCTAAATAAAACCTCAA
This sequence comes from Capsicum annuum, assembly GCF_002878395.1. NCBI lineage: Eukaryota > Viridiplantae > Streptophyta > Magnoliopsida > Solanales > Solanaceae > Capsicum > Capsicum annuum. The sequence goes on from NC_061115.1 coordinate 52,145,475, forward strand.
ACCTAAAGGACAATGGTTTGTACAATCCAACATTATATCCTTCAATTTAACACATAAAGAATGATCATCTGTTATGACTCATGATCAAATAGATGTATGGAAGGTTTTCTAGTAGGTCTAATACCCCCTCAGGTATTGGTTCATCCTAGTCTCATGCCTAAAAAGAGGGATTTGCTTTTGCTCTATCCTAGGTGTCTTGAATTGGCTTCGACCAGGTTCCCAAGTAGACAACTTAGATTTGGAAATACAAACAACCATTGAATGCCTAATGTGTTAATAAACCATTGTATTTCCAACACTTTATTTAGAATTTAACAATAGGCCTGGACATCCACGTAATCGTAAAACAGTTTAACAATCAAAATGCAGAATTACTCTATGATGCAACAGTTAATAATTGCAATAATTTAAGCACATAAGCACATAAATAGTTTAAACACTACAATAGTTAGTCAATAACGAATTTAAACAAGACATGAGTACATATTTTAATCAAGTAAAGATCAAAACTATATCCATCTAGTCATAATAATAAAAGAAGAATGCCAAAGAAACACATTCAACTATTGTTAGCTTATTTAACATAATGAACATGAAAATAGTCATTATATAGTGTGGAGATGTAGAAGAAAATGATAACAATACTAAAATAGAAAGGTGTGTTTTGGAGTATCAAAATAGGAGTTCAAGCTTTCTTCGAAGTCTTGATCACCATCAAAAAGCAATCTTTTAAGAAACCAGATTAGACTACTACTTGAAAAAAATATACTAAAAAATCTAAATTTTTGCTCAAAAGTTTTTTCCACTCCTTTGACACTTTTTTTCTTCTATCAAAATAGTGGTATTATTTATAAGAAATTATGGAGATTGAATTCTTTGAATCCATCAATGTGGGAGAAAGAACTTAGGGGTATTTTTAAAATTTTAAAATTAAGGGTAAGGTTTATTGGAGGATAAGGTGAGGTAGAATGGTACTATTTAGCACAAGTTTTAAATTTCAAAAATGGAAAAAGGAGATAGTTGAGAGGGAACTGTACAATCTAGTACAAATTTTGAATTTTAAAAATTGAAAAAGGACAAGGTTGAGGAGGAATTGTACAATCTAATACAAATTTTAAATTTCAAAATGGAAAAAAGACAGGGTTGAGGTGGAAATGTACAATCTAGTACAAATTTTGAATTTTAAAATAGAAAAAGGACAAGGTTAAGGCAGAATTGTACTATCTAGTACAAATTTTGAAATTCAAATTTGAAATTTTGTAATTTGAATTTTCAGTTTTGGTTGATTGGTTGCAGGTTTTGGGGTTATTTATTTCAAATAACTCCAATCAATTTAGTATTTAGTCCAATTGGCTAATACCCCGTACTTCTACCTAGCTTAAAAATTATCCTAAAAATGTTAAATACTTTCTTTAAAGGATGAATCCACTTTTATATATGTGAAATTTCAAGATTTTGACTTTTTGTTGTGTGGAAAATTGAATAAGCTTTCCATCGATACCAAATTTTCCTAAATTTGGTATCAGGGTAGAAATTTATGGCTGAAATACAGAAAGCAGTTTGAACCACCCAGGTGCAACTAAAAAGGCTAATGGACCGTCGATCTAGCGATAGGCCATCACCCAAACCATCGCAGCGAAGGCAGTGAGTTGATCTTTTGGCCAGGCGCGATGGAATGGTCGACGGACCATTTAGCTAGTGATGGTCTGTCGCCCAATCCATCGCAACCAAGGTAGAAAGATCACATTCTGTCCTAATACGATGGGAAGGTCGATGGTCCGTTGAGCCAGCGACGAACCGTCGCCCAAGCCATAGCAGATCCCGTTCATCAATTTAAAACCATTTTTATAAGGGTGTTTGGGTCTTTTCTACCCTTTTTAACACCTAATTATACTAGAGCAGGGCTTATAACTTCATTATTCATCTACAACATCAAATTAGGGTTTCTCCCAAAGATCAATCCCCAAGAAAAAAATCACAACCCTTCTTCAAGAAACTAAGAGATTCAAGTTCTGCAAGTCCAAGAACTTCAAGAAACTTCCATCTAACATATATAAAGTGTTGATTCATGGGTTCCTTTCACCCATGAAGCTCAAGAAAACCCTTTCAAAAATATAAATTTTGGATTTCATGTTATGAATTGAATTATATCCATGTTTATGTTGTTGTATGATTACCAAGTTGAAATATTTAATACATATAATGAAATTATGTTAGCATATGGTTGGAATTCTTGTATTTGAAGTGAAAAATGTTGCCATGATGTATTATTTTAATGTGCATGCCTAAGCCTTAAGTTAAGCATGCAAGGTGTTTGCTAAAATGCCTAAGAGAATAAGAATTATGCTTTATGACTCAATTATGACCAAATTGATGAATCCATGCTTTACCCTTTTGTTCACAATGACCTCCATGTTATTGTTTTACGTTGTAATAGTTTGGTGGAATGCCCATGAGATTAGACTTATGAAATTATGACACGTTTATATGTATTTCTATTCATGTGTAAGCATATAACATACAAATACTTCATGAGAATCTTCAATGTTTGTACTATAAATTGTTGACTATGGTCATGTATTCAAGAAGTGTCATGTCTTGTCAGTTTCATGCTATCGAGTCCTGGGGGTACTTGTACTTGACAATTTAGTTGTGTGCCTAGAGTCAGTGCCAGTTTCATGATAATCTCAGTCACGCCATGATTGGTAGTATTCTCAGTTATTTTCAAAACCCAATAGAATTCAGTCAGTTACATGACTCTGAAAACTCAGTAATCTCATGAACTCAGTCAGTTAATAGAATTTAGTAATATTCCGTCAATCCACAGAACTCAGTGAACTTAATCCTGTTTATCTTAGTATAATTAGTTCAGGGTCTATTCAGTTGGGAGTAGGATTTAGCACCGAGCAAACCTAAGAATGAGGGCACACACTGACCGTTGAGGGTGTAACTATTAGAAACAATCCTTGTATTCCTAAACTATGTAGCCAGCATAGGTTGAGACATCAATACTACAGTTAAGGGTTGATGAGGTGGATTAACATTGATAGATGAGGGTCCCACCATTCTTCTTTGGGGACAGTGCGAGATGAGGGCCACTCACAGCATTTCCTTACCAGTGGTGCGGTATTGACATCCTTCCAATTGGGGTTACAGATTAGACCCAACTCTATACAGAAAAGGGGAATGCCAGTTAGATGACTACTTCCCACAGTCTTAGTCTTAGTCTCAGTAAAAGAAATCAGATAGTCCTTCTAATTTTGGACTGTCAGATAGAGTCATTCAGTTTAAGATAGAACTCAGCTAGTTCCATCAGAATCAGGACTGTCAGGCACAGTCACTTAGTTAACAGTATATCAGTTATACGAAACTCATGTTATCAGTATTCAAACTCAGTAGTCAGTATTATCATGATCTCATTACAGTTATATATTCATGCATGTATTCTCATATTCATGTTAGTCAGTCAGTTAGTATTATTCATGCATATGAACCCCACGCATTTAGCCTACCTCACTTTGCATACCAGTACATTCAGGCATGCTGATGTATACTTATTTTGTGTGCTATGGTGTTTTATACCATAGGTTTGGACGCTCAAGTTCCCGATTGCACTTAGCTTCAGATTCAGCTAGCAGTAGTAGATTTGCAGTGAGTCCTCATTATTCGAGAATTGCATGATTATTTCATTACTTCATTATTTCAGTTTTAATAGATGGAGTTAGTTGGGGACATGTCCCATCAACTCCACAGTTTTCAAATAGTTTAGAGGCTTTAAGACTAGCATGTTCAAATAGTTTTTTTCAGTTTTGGTACTGTTATACTGTGTTTCTAGATGTTATGTTTTATCAGATATTTAAACTTTATGGCCTTTTAGCCCTTTTATTCCGCATTTATACACTATATTATGTAGTGCTCAGTCACAGATATCAGTCATGGGTAAGCTTGTGGTCCTTCGATATTACAAGCACCGTGTAGCGTTCTGGGTATCAGATTCGGGGTATTATGGTCAATTAGATTTAATTATGACTAAATTTAATAGATCGGCTAAATTAAATTGAAATTTGATACGAATTAATACCTTATACTATCCCGAGCTTCTTGATTTAATAAAATTAAATAGATATTTTTTTCCAAATAAATTATTTTGAGAATGAATCATATTTAAATCATATAAATTTATTTTTAAGATAACCCTTAATTAAAATCCGATATTTCATAAAATAAATATTTAAGTAACGAAATTATACAACCTCATATATACGAATACGAAAATATATAATCATTATTTAAAATGATAAGAATACCTAGATAAATATTATAAAAAGCTTTTATCTTGATAAAATAAATATTGTAATTTTATTTAGAATCAAAGAAAGTCAGAATTAAAGTTAGTTGTGGAGGGAAAAAATTAGGAGTCAACAACATCTATTTAGCTTGAAACTTGTATGAGAAGTGATCTAACATATACAGAAACTAAAGGTAAACGATTTCATAACTTAATGAATGTATTTAACATGGACCTCTTAAGCAAACTATTTGATCTTAAAACATAGACAGTCTGACAAGCCTATACTACTGACTAAAGAGTGACTGGAACAAACTCCAGCTGACCTGAACATAAAAGAAAATCAAATAGATATAATACTTGCATCACTAAATAGAAGTCTAATAAGTTGGGTCCTCGAACTATGAGGACTCACCAAAAGTCGGGATATAGGTGATGATAGTCGTAGTCAATCATGCTGCTGAAATGAGCACTAGAATCAACATTATAAGACAAGGTATCACATAGACATATATGTGGGTTAGTACCTCTGGAATGTATGAGTATGTCAGGTGAATGCATAAGTAAACAATAACTGAATATATATAAGTAAACTTTCAAATGATGCATGTAAGCGTAATGATTCACCTTGAGCTTGAATAAAATAAAAGATTTTTAGATCATAAAACATGAGTTATGAAGCATGTGAATAAACTTAGTGAGCCATAACACTTACTTTCTAAAGTCTTTACTATTGTCCTTTGTTATAGGAGGTTCTTCTAACCTACATAAACCATTTGAGCTACCATGAAGTCCAAAATCTTACCCACGTTGAGGAGAGTTCTCTTATCCTTGCCATTGGAATAGAACCTTAACTTAAGTGATCACTGAACTTCATCTATATTGGAAAAAAGATTAACCTACGGTGGCTCATAGTTTTCAAGAATTTAGCATACGCTCATCCATATTCCTTTATCTGTACTAAATACTACTCCCAGAATACTTATATGCTCTTTCTTGAAGAAATCCACCTTAAAATAACATAAGGATTTATAGACTGTAAACCAGTTATGCTTCTCTATACTTAAATCTTAATCAAAAGGAACACTTGTGGATTTCATATCTTATCTTAGATCAAAAGATCAAGTTTTTCTTTAAATCATGCTATAAAACGTAGCACTTGAACGTAAAAGCATAAACTTCTCGTAAACTCAGTACTTTCACTTAGGATAGGGAATTCATGCTTGGTTTTATAGAAATTCAAAACAAAACATTATGCCCAATAATCACCTTTAAACATTTCAAAAATATCCCATTCAGAATAATAAAATTCAAATCTCAATATAAATCTTCACAAGTAAAAACATTAATATATGTAAACCTTGTTGCTCTTAAAGATTTCAATCACATAGTAGTGTCATACTTCAAGAATATGGTTTTTTTGGTTTGAACCCTAATTCAAAATAATTAAATTTAATCTTAAAATCATGCTTTTAGGGCACAAAGATGGAAGATTACCCTTGTTCAGGAACCCCACGTACCTGAAATTTCTTGACTTGTAAAGAGAGTTTGAACCTTGGGACTTGAAAGATGAATTTGTGTGAGGAACCCTAATGTTGATGTTCTTAATGGTGGGAGTATAGATGATGTTTTTAATTGATTATGGAATAGAGGAAAATAACTCCTCTTTGGGGGCTATAGGTCGTGGGTTGGAGTTATAAGAGGGAAAAAGACCAAAAATCTTCTTAACTAAATATTTTAGAATGCGGTTTCCAGTCTTTACGAGTCCACCGTACGACTCATCTAGTGAAAGTGCAAGTGAGCATAATCACTCATAAGCTTCAAAAAATCAAGATGGTAAACACTAGTCATCATACGAGTAAGAACCTATGACTAGTAACATCACAATACGACTTGTAACCCCCCAATCATAATGTGGACAGAATTTGAGGGAGCCTACATTAATGAACTCATGACATATATTCATACGAATCATACGGTGATCTTATCACTCTAAGGGTTGAGTCATACCTATAAGAGAATATCCACCATGCCAAACTATCCTAATTATAACTATAATATATGACACATATATTGTATGTACGACTCAAGGAAATTAGTCGTATGATACACAAAGACTTCCAAACATGGGTTACTACATGTTAACCATTCCTGAGTGGAAGTGGGAATAAATTACTATAGACTTAGTGACTAGGTTGCCTTGTACTTTTTATTATTTTATCAGTTTTTGGGTCCTCGTGGATTAATTGACCAAGTCTACTTATTTTATTTTGGTTCAGTTCTCTTTTAGTTTGAGAGGTTGAACCGTATCTACATTCATGAGATTGTGCATCTTCATAGTGTGCATATGTCTATCATCTCAGATTGAGGTCCATTGTACACAACTAACTTTTGGAAGACCTTTTAGGGTGACTTTTATTTAGTTGGCGGTAATCAATGCACATACGCAAAGAGCCATCTTTCTTTCTCACAAACAACACAGGAGCACCCCAAGGAGAAACACTGGGCCTTATGAAACCCTTATCTAGTAGATCTTTGAGTTGCTCTTTCAACTCCTTAAGTTCTGCAGGGGCCATATGGTAAGGAGGAATAGAAATGGGCTGAGTATCGAGAAGAAGATCAATCCCGAACTCTATCTTTCTATTCCTAGGAGATCATCTAGAAAGACATCAGAAAACTCATTGACGATGTTAACAGACTGGAGAGTTAGTGTCTCAGACTTAGTGTCTTTGACTCTAACCAAATGGTAAATACCCCTTTAGAAATAAGCTTTCTAACTTTGAGGTAAGAGATAAAATGACTCTTGGGTGACACAGAATTCCCAGACCACTCAAACACGGATACACCCAAAAACTGAAACTTGACCACTCGGGTCTGACAATCAATAGAGTCATAAAAAGAATACAGCCAGTCCATACCCAGAATCACATCAAAATCCACCATGTCTAACTCAATCAGATCAGCTAACAAGATTCTATGAAGAACAATAACAGCACACTTTTTATACATTTTCTGGGCAACAATAGAATCACCCACTGGGGTTGAAACTAGGATACACTAAGGAATAATCTCAGGACTTATTTCAAAATTCACAGCAATCAAAGGTGTAACATATGAAAAACTGGATCCTGGATCCAACAAAGCATACACATCAAACTGAAATATATGAAGCATACCAGTAACAATATCGGGAGAGTCCTCCTGTTCCTGGCGGAACGGTAAAGCATAGAATCTATTCTGGCGCTGCTCGCCAGCATTGCTAGAAGAGCGCCCTGAGCTGAGGCTGGGCGAGTCGCTGGAACTAGAGCACTAACAGTCTCAGTCTGGGTCTGAGGGCGATAGTCACGATTCCCTTGTCCATCCTTTGGACAATCTCTAACTCTGTGACCCATGTCACCACACCAAAAACAACCCCTTTTCTCACCCCAACACTCACCCGAATGAGCCCTACCACACTTAGGACACAGGGGACAATTTGTCTTACTGCCAGTACTGTACTGGGACCTGGATGCATATGACCTGCTACCTTGCTTCTGCCTACCTCTAGGCAGGGGAGCACTAGCAGATGACGGTGCTGACATAGACGAACAATCCTGATACTGAGGGCGACTCCCTTCCTATGATTTAGTCTGACCCTATCTGTGCTGCTCGGACCTAGCTCTCTTATTCCCTCTCATTCTATATCTCTCCTTAATCTTGTCTTCCTCAATCTGTTGGGCATGAGTCATCAGCCTAGAAAGATTTATCTTACTATTTAGCATAGCAGACCTACACTTCTTAATCACATAACTAGACACTCCAATCACAAACTTACTCATACTAGCCCGATTATCAGCCACTAAGTCAGGAGCATACTTGGCCTATTGATTGAACTTTTGACAGTACTCCCTAACAGTCATAGAGCCCTGTCGCAGGTTAATAAACTCTTCTACCTTCACCTTCCTCATCTCCAAAAGGAAAAACTTATCTAGGAATGCATCCTGGAACTCTTGCCAAGTTGTAGGGACAGCTCCCTCACCTCTACCTTTCCTCCAAGAAACAACCCAGTCATAAGCAAGGTTTTTCAATCTATATGTAGCCAACTCTACACTATGTTTCTCAGATACATGCATTACCTGAGTAATCTTCTGCACCTCCTCTAAAAACAACCGTGGATCCTCATCAGACTTGGACCCATAGAATTCTAGTGGATTCATCCGTATGAAGCCACGGATCCTGGCAGCAGCTGAATCACCTCCCTGCTGCTGTGGAGCCGGGGCTGGGTTGGCCTTAACATTTGTAGTAACAGCTTAGGCCAGTGCCTGAAAGGCTGCCCAAAATTCAGCATGAGACACATTTTCATTCAATGGTTCAGCAGGTTGAGGTTTCTAACCATCATTATTTGTTCTCACTCGATGTGGAGGCATATATTTGAAAGAGGAGAGCAAGAATCAATAGTAGATAGAGACACTTTACGCACGATAGACTTCTAAAAGAAAGAATCACACTTTTTCCTAAAACGTCTTGTAGCCTCTTGCTCATAGATGTGGCGCGCTACACGCCGATGATCAAGACTCTACTTAACACAACTTGTCAGACTTCCTAGGACACCTTAAAACCTTAGGCTCTGATACCAAGTTTGTAACGCCCCGAAAAATGGGTCTTGGAGCGTCACACGGTGCTTAAGGCTACGAGTAGCCCCAAGTTAACCCTTTACGCCATTTTCATTCATTTCAACACAAATCAACGGGGTTTCCATAAATAACCCTCAAATATCAATAGAGTAATCATCATCCAAGAATAAAAGAATTTCAAAAAGATAACAAAATATGACTTATTAGTCAACTCCCAACATCTATACTAGTCTGACAAGCCTCTAAGAAAATTAATTAAACCAGGGAGCCATTGAGACATGCCACAACTGACTCATACTCAGTTATCAAATGTAAATGATTCCGTGAAACCAACATCAGACATCACGTCCTTAGAATATGAGGACTCACCACAACAGAGAATGTAGACAACGTGCCCAAAGAATCACTATCGAACCTGGAACTGAGCACCTGAATCTACATTCCGAGAAAATATATCCCACATCCAAAGATGTGGGTCAGTACCATGGAAAAGAACCGAGTATATGGAGGTGTATGCAGTTGTATAAACATCATCATCATAAATATTTATAAGAAATATGAAGGATGTATGAAAGACTCACATAGCCCGAAGAAAATCATCATAATCATGAGAGGATGAAATAAGTACAATAACACATGTGAGTCATCATATAATTTGTCAATCACTTTCAGTTCATCAAGAATATCAATTCTCATAATGTAAATATCATTTAAATCTTTCAAAAGAATAACTTTCACAATTCCACTTTCAAATCAATTCACCATTCACCATAGTCATAATGAAACACACAGACACTAGGAGATCCTATAACCGCCATAAACCATGTGAGCTACATAGAGTCCAACGTACAACCTACTTTGAGGAGAGCCGTCCTATCCTTGTCATCGGAGTAGGACTATCACTATTAAATCCATACAAACTAGTGATCACTATATAAATCAGCCTCAGACTCACTTCTACGGGGGCACATAGTTCTAGGAAAGTAAGGTCACTTTATACCTCCCACTCAGTGCTAAAGATTTCTCCCAGACTTAGCTCAAATCATTTCAAAGAAAATCCATAACAAAACAATTTCAGTAATATATAAATATACATCGGGAGACATCATGCTTCCCATCTATCAAAATCAACCACATTGTGGATTTCTTTCACACTCGAATTCAAAACAACTCCATTAATACCAAAAGGTCAAATCATTCAAAATATATCAAATATTTAACATCAATGTGCTTATAACACACACGTTTTCAAAAAAACACAATTTCCAATGGGGATTCATGACCCAAATATCAAAATCATGATAAATATCGTTCAAGATTCATGCTTATATCTCCACACATGTAAATTCATCTTTCAAAATATAAGCATCAAGATTTCATAATAATCATCATGAGATATGGGTTCATGCTTCAAATTCGTAAAAATCAAATAAAAATCATGCCTTTGTAAAGAAAATTACTTTTGGGCATAAGAACGAAAGAGAGTTCTTGTTGAAAAATCCCACATACCTTGAATGATGAACTTTAGATCGATACTCATTTTTGAGATGTTAATCATTCCTTTGAATGATGGTTCTTGGAGTTCTTGAATTAGTAACTTGGAATCTTGAATAAATTTGCAGAATTAATGGTGAACTTTGGAGGTTCTTGAATTTGGATGTAGGAGCTTAGAATTTTCTTTTTGAGGGAATTTGATGAAATATAATATTTAATGCTTCTAATAGGCTTTAATATAGGGTTTGGATGGATTTTAAGTGAGGCGGAATGACCAAAACGCCCCTAAATATCAAATAATTCTCAAATCTATCCTTTGGTGGACTGTTTTGATAGTTTGAAGTAAATCAATGATAACGTTCTACTCTGATATCCAAATTAGATGAAACAAATTTCATTAGAAAGAGAACTCTCATATATTTCCATTGATATATAGTATCTCACTCAGATCATTGTGTATGAGGAGTTATGATCGTAACAAATTTCATTAGAAAGAGAACTCTCATATATTTCCATTGATATATAGTATCTCACTCAGATCATTGTGTATGAGGAGTTATGATCGTTGAAGTTGACCCAAAAATTTACTTTTGGTAGGCTAAAGTAGATCGACCATAACTTTTTGCTTCGATTGATAAATTGGATGAAACTAATTTCATTGGAAAGAAGACTCGCGGAGCTTTCCGTTGATATATAGTAGATCACCCAGATCATTATGTATAAGGAGTTATGATCGTTTAAAATAGGAGATTAAAGTTTTTTGTCTTTCTACTATGTTTGAATTTAACAGTGACTTGAAGATATAAAAACTTCATCATAAGTTAAAGTTCATTCAGTTGGAGATTAGAAGAACATTAAAAATTCATCGTTAAACTAGAAACAAGTTGTTTAAAGTTTGAAAACTTTACTGGCAGTATTATAAAATACCAACTATTTATCTATTAGTGATGGAATAATGACCGATGATAACCAAGTCAATGATTAAATGACGAATGATTGCAAAAACTAAAATTGATATTTCAAGTCATAAAAATGATGCTCCTTCCGTGGAACCGATGAAAAATTCAGCAAAGTTTTTTGGTGTGGATTTCAAAAGATGACAGCAGAAGATGTTCTTTTAATTGACTACATTGAGTCTAATAAGGTTTATCACGGAAAGTATTCCTGAACTGCCAGAAGAAACTCCAAAAAAAGAATGTTTTATGGTAACGGAAGTTTCAAAGCACTCAGATTTTTTGTGCAAGATTTATATTATGACTGGCCTACAAGATGACTTGTACAATGTATAAAGTAAAATGAAAACCTTAAAGAAACTCTGGGATGCATTATAAAAGAAGTACAAAATAGAGGATAGGAGAATGAAGAATTTATAGTTGCAAGAGTTTTGGACTTTAAGATGGTAGACATTAAGACTATAGTTGCCTAATTCCAAGAATTGCAAGTCATAATCCATGATCTCCTAGCAGAAGATATAAACTTAGCTAATAACTTTATTGAATAGATTTAAAATTTTCTTGATACTCACATAACCTTTGATGTAGGTTTGATTGTAAATGAGGCTTTTCATATTGCTGCTTTAATTAAGAAGTTACCACCTTTGTGGAAAGACTTCAAAAACTACTTAAAGCATAAGCGCAAGGAGATAACTGTTGAAGACCTCATTGTGAGGTTAGGGATTAAAGAGGACAACAAGGCAGTTGAAAAGAGGTTTTGAGGAAATTTTGTAATAAATGGAGCAAACATTGTGGAAGATAACCTTATCAAATCAAAATACATAAATAAAGCATCACGATAGCAAGGAAATCTTATGAAAAAGAAGTTCAAAGGAAGTTGTTTTAATTGTGGAAAAGTTAGTCATAGGTCTGCAGATTGTCGAGATTCGAAGAAGAGTAACAAAAAGGATCAACCAAACATGGCTAAATTCAAAGATGTCGTGGACGATCTGTATGTTGTGCTTTCAGGGTATAATTTGGTTAGAAATCTTAGAAAGTGGTGCATTGATTCAGGTGTCACCTACTACGTGTGTGCTAATAAAGAACTATTTGCATTATATGCTTTGGATCAAGATGATGAGAAGATATTTATGTCTAACATTGCTACTTCAAAGATTGAAGAAATATGCAAGATTTTCTTGAAAATGACATCGGTCAAGGTGGTGACCCTAAACAACGTCCTTTATATTTTTGAGTTGTGAATGAACTTAGTTTCTATTTCACTTCTGACTAAGAATGGATTCAAATGTGTATTTATTTATTAAAAAGTTATAATTAGTACGGGAGAAGTGTATGTAGGTAAAGTTTACCTAACTGAAGGCCTTTATAAGATCAATATAATGAATATTGAGTCAAATAAATTATGGCATGAACGTTTAGGACATGTCAATTATAAAACCTTGCAAAAACTGATTATTTTTGAAGTTTTGCCTAACTCTGAGTTCAGTAAATTAAAGTGTCAAATATGTGTGGAATCTAAGTATACTAAACATCAATATAAGTCTATAGAAAGGAATTTCAATCCCTTAATCCATACAGATATTTGTGATATAAAGTCAACACCATCTCATGATGGAAAAATTATTCCATAAGTTTAATGATGATTGTACTAGATACTGTTATGTTTATTTTCTAAATGATAAGGATGAAAGAATAGATGCATTTAGGTAATATAAAACTAAAGTTGAAAATCAGTTGGATAAAAAAATAAAAATGATAAGAAATGATAGAGCTGAAAAGTATGAATCTCCTATTGCGGAGATATATTTGAAAAAATATAATTGTATATTAAACTATTTTCCTATATTCACCTCAATAAATTGGGATTGCGGAAAGAGAAAATCAAGTATTAAAGAAAATGATGAATGTCTTAATCATAAGTTTAGCTTTACCACAAAACTTGTAGGGGGAAGCTATCCTTATAGAAAATCAAATGTTCAATAGAATGCTCCATAGCAGGACACAATTTAATCCATATGAAAAATGAAAAGAAAGGAAACCCAACTTGAAATATTTCAAAGTATTAGGGTGTCTAGTTAAAGTCCAAGTTCCTAAACCTAAAAGGGTAAAAATAGGATGACAAACTATGGATTGTATTTTCATTGGATATGCTACAAGCAGTAAAGCATGTCGATTTTAGTTCATAAATCTGAAAATCTAGATATTTAAGAAAATACGATAATTAAATCAGGCAATACTGAGGTCTTTGAACACATTTATCTATATAAAACTGGACATGAGCTATTTAATGAAGGGTCTAAATAACCTCAAGATGAACCAATGAAAAATGTACTTAATAATGACAATCCAAGGTGTAATACACATTTGACGCGATCCAACTGGGTGCCTTGTTATAATGGGCATCCTAAGTCCGACCAGGGCCGGAGACCACCCCTGTTACCTAACCCATCCTCCAGCCGCCTGCACTGAGTTGGCAAAATTTAGAACATGTAGCAAGATAGTGGAATAACTCTCACGAAGACTCTGGGATAAGATCATAACCGTGACCGACCCAAAAGAGTCCAACTATCTCATACCAATAATCCAACCATACCAAACAACAGCCATAAACCAGGCAATAACGAAAGATGTTCTGAAACATAATATAATTAATCCCAAAATGAAATAGGATGGAACAACCAACAATATCATCCCAAGATGTCAGCCCATCGCTTATTCAATGCCAAGGCTAACACCAATACTGATCCTGCTCATTCCAACCTATAGAAGTACCACAAAGCCTCTAACCAAAAGAGTAATAAAATCCGGTTGGGACATGCCCCCAACCATAGCCAAAACCAATATCCAGAAATAAACTAAAATGTCTAAAAGTATCCATAACATGAAATGGAGCCTTCTAAAAGAATTGAAACTCACTACTTCAATCCAAATCTTATCCCTGAGTTAATCACTATACAGGAGGAGTAGAACGGTCGGTTACTGTATAACGTGAGTACATAGTCGCTAGTAGACGGGTTAGCTAGTGAACGCTAGCATGATCTCAAGATAAGGATAAAATAATGCCATTTAAGAATCCAAGTAATAACCATCCATATGCACACAACCATATATATATACATATATAATCATGCCGGGAAAAAGGATTGAGTTTTAGCATGTCTTTAAAACCTTTACTTGGGCTATGTAGCTTTGCCTTCCTAAACCACCCATGGGCTAAATAGGTTCTTCTCCCCCTGCAAAAAGAGCCCCAGTATGGATAGCCATACGACCAGGGAAGAAAAACTTGGGATGACTAGTACATCCCCAAAAATATAGTGTGACATCATGCACATGGTCACCAAAACCAACCTCATATTAGCGAATATGAGTTTCCAGTTTTGTTCCCACTGGGACCTCCACCTTCTACGGCTTTGCTACATATCCTACCATTATTGCCCAATAAAAACCAATTTCTAAATAACCAAACCATTATCCAGTTATTAATCAAGGCCATCAATAGTGGTATCGTCATACCAATCCCTACTTGCAAGTATTATCCATAGCCAACCATATATAGGTTTAAGGGGACTTTTAAGTGCCCTTCCATTTACCATATTAAACCACTTGGGCATTCCATGTTCCCACAATCATAACCATTAGCCATTTACCATTCTAAGCTATTTAAACCATGCATAATTCCTTTACCAAGTTGTAAAATAAGCAAGAGTTCCATTAAAAGCATTCAATGCAATGAACATATCTTTATAAGCATTTTGTCAAACACATTAGAGGCATAATATGACAAAAACCAATCCCAATTAGTATTAACCCTTTTCCATGCAATCCAATTATCCAAAACCACCATTAATGAACATAAAAGCATAATTAAAACCATGAGAAACCATAATGAACCATTTAATATCAAAAACCCCATATCATATTTGAAAACCAAAATCACACAACCAATAAAATTATGGAAACATTCATAAAAACCATGCCTTATATTAAATAAACAATGATGGAAGAGAACATGCCTTAAACCAAGATGATGATTGAATGAAATCACCAAGACAAGCCCCAAATCAATTCTCTAGTTGAAACTCTAGCTTTCCTTGCCCAAGCTTTTGAGAGAATTTTAGAGTGTTTAGAAGAGTTCCTAAGTGTTAATGAATGGAATAATAGGGTAAATAACCTTCCAAGTAGGTTAGAAGTCATGGGACCTTATTAGGATAAGTGGTGAAATGTCCAAAATATCCCCACTTAAGTAGCACCAAAATCCCATCACAGGGGTACGACTGACCCACACCAGTTGTACCCTCCAATAGAGTGGTACCCTCCACTCGTATCCTAGCCTTAACCTTTAGATCCAACACTATCGAGCATATGACTCATCCAAACAAATTGTATTCAAAGCATACGATTTATACCCTTCGTCCATCCCCATGGCAGATTTAGACACTATCTACCATATGAGTTGTGAGTATGACTGGTACCCTAGCTTACGGCTCATGGTGAGCCACTTGTACTCATATCAAACCTAAGTAACCAAGTATAAGATTAATTTAAGGAACCAAATGATCCTTAACCACCAATACAACTCGTAACCCTAAGTCGTATCCATTCCAATAACCAAAATCCATCCCTCCAACCAACATGGCTCATCATATGACTGAACCATACTATCTGTACCCCAACATACGTCTTGTACCCTCAAGTCATATTTTGTCCAGATACCAAAATTCCAGGAAATTTTCTAGGGTCCATAAATCAAGGTATTTCATTCTCCCTCATTAGAAACATTCGTCCCCAAATAATGGATAAGGTAAGGGTAACCACACTCAATATCATTTGCATTATCGAATATATTTCTAATCTTTAACAAAGTTTGAAAACAAAGAGGCAAAGATATTAATCTTTTCTTTAACAAACTCTGAAAATAAAGATGTGTTGAAGACACAAACCTTCCGCACGAATCCTAGGAGCAGAAAAAAATATGGATATTTGGACTTTATGTCCTCTTTCATTTCCCATGTAGCTTCTTCCACCTTATGGTTCCGCCAAAGAACCTTAACCAAAGCCACATCCTTGGTCCTCAACTGATGAACTTGCCTATCCATGTTCTCAACCGAGACTTCTTCATAAGACAAAGATTCTGAGATACCCAGTCCTTCCAAAGGAACAATCGAAGAAGTATTACCAATACACTTCCTCAACATTGAAACATGAAAGACCGGATGAACCAAGCTTAAGCTAGAAGGCAAATCCAGCTCATAAACAACATTACTAATTCTCTACAAAACCTTATAAGGACCAACATACCGGGGACTGAGCCTCCCCTTCTTACCAACCCGTACTACTCCCTTCATGGGAGATACCTTGAGAAAAACCTTATCCCCAACATCAAACCCTAAGTCTCTACACCTAATATCTGCATAGGACTTTTGGTGACTTTGGGCAACCTTAACCCTATCCTGAATCACACTCACCATAGTCTGGTAAACCAAACTGGGACAAAACAAGTCTGCCTTACCAAGCTCAAACCAACTAATAGAAGATCTACACCTCTACCATATAATGCCATAAAAAGGTCCATGCAAATACTAGAATGATAGCTATTGTATGCTCAACATATTTGCCACCATAATTAATCACACAAGCTCGAAGCATATCCTCTAATGTATGGATAGTTCTTTCCTCTTGCCCATCTATTTATGGGTGGAAAATAGTACTCGGACTAACCTTAGTCCCCAACCCTCTCTGAAAAAATTACAAGAAGTGAGATGTAAATTGCATGCCATGATCAGAAATAATCAAAGCAGGCACCCCATGCAGCTTTAGAATCTCCTAAAGATACAACTTCGCATAATCCTCCACTGAGAAGGTAGCCCGCAGTGGCAAAAGCTACGCAGACTTAGTCATTCTATCGACGATGACCTAAATTGAATCATATTAATTGCAAGATTGAGGAAGACCGGTAACAAAGTCTATATTGATCACTTCCCACTTCCATTCAGGCAAATCAATTTCTTAACACAACCCTCCTAGCCTCATGTACTCAACCTTAACCTATTGATACATAATGCACTTGGCCACAAAATCGGTCGCATCCCTCTTCATGCCATTCCACCAATAGATCTCCTTGAGATCATGATACATCTTAGTCAAGCCTGGATGAACAACATATCATGACTCATGCACCTTATCAAAGATCCTTTGTCACAACTCGTTGACATCAGGAACACACAACCTCCTTTTGTAACAAAAGTTCCACTACCACTGATCTCAAACACCACTACCTTACGCCTACCAATGTCACTCTTTATTTTCATTAAGATAGGATCTAGGATATTCTTCTCCTTAATCTCTGCAATAAGAGACAATCAAACTACTTCTTGCACCACCACACCACCATTCTTGGAGTCCAAGAGGCAAACTCCAAGATTAGAAATGCGGTGAATATCCTTTACCAATTCCCACTTTTCTTCCTCCACATGAGCTAAAATCCACATGGATAACCTGTTAAGAGCATCAGAAACTATGTTAGCCTTACCTGAGTGGTAATGACGAATCATATCATAGTCTTTGAGAAGCTCGAGTTATCTCCTCTACTTGAGTTAGCTTTTTCTGAGTAAACACATACTGTAGACTCTTATGATTAGAAAAGATATCCACGTGTACACCATACAAATAATTCTGCCATATTTTCAAAGCAAATACAACCGTTAACAGCTCCAAATCATGAGTAGGATAATTTCTCTGATGCACCTTTAACTGTCTAGAAGCATAGGAAATCACCTTCCCATGCTGCATCAAAACACAACTAAGACGTACCTAAGATGCATCACAATAGACCACAAACCCATCATTGCCTTCAGGAAAAGTCAAAATTGGAGCCAAAGTCAACTTAATTTTCAAGTTCTCAAAACTCCCTTCACAATCATCCGATCAAGAAAACTTAACCTTTTTCTGAGTTGACTTAGTCAAAGTAGCAACTATCGATGAAAAGCTTTCCAAAAACCACCTATAATACCTGGCTAAACCCAAAGTGCTCTAAATTTTAGATGGAGTTGTGGGTCTAGGACATCTCTTCACCACAATGACCTTTTACAGATCCACCATGATCCCCTCACTAGAAATAATATGACCTAATAAAGTTGCAGCATTCAACAAAAACTCACACTTGGAGAACTTGGAATACAACTATTTTTCCTTTAAGATCTGTAACACCACATAGAGGTGATTAACATAATCCACCTCTCTTTTCGAATAGATAAGAATGTCATCAATAAACATAATAATGAAAAGATCAAAGTACTGACAAAAAATCCTATTCATCAGATTAATAAATGTCATTGGAGAATTTGCCAACCCAAATAACATTACCAAAAACTCAAAGTTCCCATACCGAATACAAAAAGTCATCTTAGGGATATCCACCTCCGTAATCTTTAGCTAATGATGCCTAGACTAAAGATCTATCTTAGAAAAGAACTTGACACCTTGCAACTAGTCAAACAGATCATCTATCCTTGGTAGTGGATATTTGTTCTTGATTATCACCTTGTTCAACTGCCTATAGCCATTGCACATCTGAAGGGAACTATCCTTCTTGCTCACAAACAGCACCGGTGCTTCCCATAGGGATACAGCAGGACAAATAAACCCCTTATCCAGAAGATCCTTAAGTTGCTCCTTGAGTTTTCTCAACTCAGTCAGATCTATTCTATATGGAGAAATAGAAATTGGATGAGTGTTCAGAACTAAGTTAATACCAAACTTTATTTCCTTATCCAGAGGAACACCAGGAAGATTATCCAAAAAGACCTCTGGAAACTCATTAACCACTGAAACTGACTAGAAAGAAGGACCTTCCATGTTAGAATCTTTAACCTGGATCAACTAATAAAGATAGCCTTTAGAGATTAACCTCCAAGCTCTAAGGCAAGAAATAAATCTCCCCCTAGAAGCGAAAGAATCACCCTCCCATTCTATAATTGGTTCACCAGGGAACTTAAAGATAACCCTACCTATCTGACAATCCAAGGATACATAACATAAATATAACCAATCCATCCCTAGAATAACATCAAAATCCACCATATCCAATTCAAACAGATCCACCAAGGTCTACTTGTCACCAGCAGCGAATACACACCTCCTATAGATTCTTTTAGCAATAACCGAGTCACCTACTAGGTAGAAATAGAAAAAGGATCTAAAATAACTTTTGAATCAAAAACAAAAGATACAACCACATAAAGAGTCACATAGGAGAGAGTGGGCCCCAAGTCAAGCAAACAATATATGTCATGAGAGAAAATTTGTTACGTACCAATAATGACATCAGGTGATACCTTGGATTCCTATCGGGACTCTAAAGCATACAACTTGTTCCGACCAACACTAGCACCAGGAGCAGTAAAAGAAGTAGATGTCACACCACTGAATATAAGAGTAGAAGATGAAGCTGTAGGAATCTTATTCACCTCCATAGCAACCTTATTAATCAGGCAATCCCTAAGCCAATGGCCTACGAGGCCATATTTAAAGAATTTGTCCCTTCTTTCATTGCAATAACCCCAATGAGGATGACCATAAAACCAACAAAGAAGGCATAAAAAACTGACTGACCTCCACTCTCCTGAGATTGGGCACCTTATGCCCAGAAATTATCACCACCATGTTGACGTGTACCGTCTGACTAGTAAGGAGCACTAGCAGAAGAAAAGGAACCAGAACTCCCCCACTTCTTTTTCTTCCACTTGCCACTATCTCGACCACCCTAAGACTGAGCAACTTCTTGGTCAGAAAATATGTTCCTCTTACCCTGCCTATCTCTAAAATTCGCCTGTTTTCTCTTTTTAGCATCCACTTGCTGCATATGAACATTCAACCTAGAGATGTCCATATCTTTAATCAATAAGGAAGTCTTGCTCTCCAAAATTAAATCTCAATTCAACACAAAAGCAAACTTACTAATTCTTGCCTGCATCTCAGCAACTAAATTAGGAGCATACCTTAACAATTGGTGAAACTTCAAGGCATATTCCTTGACAAACATCCTCCCCACTTGAGGTTCATAAAATCCTCCATCTTTTCGTCCCTCAACTCTAGGGGAAAGAAATGATCTAAAAAGGCCTTAGAAAAAGTATCCCATAAGACTGATTCTTCCAAACCACCTTTATCATTATCACACTCCTTATACCATTCATATGCAATCTCTTTGAGCTGATAAGCTGCAAAGTTTACCCCTTCCATATTAGTATCTTGCATCACCTGAAATATTTTTTCCATTTCATCCAATAAGTCTTGTGGATCCTACTCCGCCTTCACTTCAGAAAAAGTGGGAGGACCCATCTTTATAAATTGGCCAACCCTTGTACCCTCAGTAGATAAAGCACCAGTCGCACCCTGCTTAGCCTGAGCAGCGACCATCTGAGCAATAACATAAATAGACTAACAAAATTCCACATTAGTCACCTCACCTTGAGGAGTACTAGTAGAAATTGGTGGAACTCTAAAACTATCAAGGATAGGACTATGAGATCGAAGATGAACCCCAGGAGTAGGATGCACCCCTTCAGCATTACCCCTAGATAGGATAGAAGAATTTTCTTATGTTCTAGATCTATGGGGTATGATTTGAAAGATGGATAAACAAGGATAAGAGAAGATTTTAGGACTGAGACTCCAAGCTTAAAAATAGAATACCAAGAAAGAAAAACATTATTAAATGCCTTGTATCCTTTCCCTTATAAGAGTGACACACTACATACCCCTAAAAGAGACTCTACTCGACACAACTTTGTGGACTTCTAATTGACCATGAACCTAGACTCTGATACCAACTTGATACGATCCAGCCGGGGGCCTTATCATAATGGGTATCCCAAATCTGATCGGGACCGGAGACTACCCCCATTACCCAAACGATCCTCTAGTCACCTGCCCTTAGTTGGCTAAATTTCAAAAATATAGCAAGATAATGCAACAGCTCAATAAAGACTCTAGGATAAGATCACAACCGTGACCGATCCAATCGAGTTCAACAATCCCATACCAATAGTCTAACTATACCAAAACAAGGTCTATAAACTAGGCCATAACCAAAGATGTTCTGAAACATTATATAAGTAATTCCAAAGTAAAGTAGGATGGAACAGCCAACAATATCATCTAATGATGTCAGCCCACCGACTTATTCCAATGCCAAGGCCAACACCAATACTAATCCCATCCATTCTAATTCATAGAAGTACCACAAAGCCTCTAACCAAAAGAGTAATAAAATTTGGTTGGGACATGTTCCCAACCATAGCCAAAACAAATATCCAGAAATAAACTAAAATGTCTAAAAGTGTCCATAACATGAAATGGAGCCTTCCAAAAGCATGAAAGGTCGCTACTTTAGTCCAAATGTTATCCCCGAGTCAATCACTATATAGGAGGAGTAGAACGGCCGGTTCCAACATAGTGTGGGTATACAACCGCTAGTAGAAGGGTTAGCATGTTAATGCTAGCATGATCTTAGGATAAGGATAAAATAATGTCATTTATAAAACCAAGTAAGAACCATCCATATGCACACAACAATACATATATACATATATAACCATGTCGGGAATTTATCATGCCTTTAAGACCTTTACCTGGGTTGTGTAGCTTTGTTGTCCTAAACCACCCATGGGCTATATGGGTTCACCTTCTCGAGCTGAAAGGGCCTCAGTGCGTATAGCCACACGACTAGGGAAGAAAATATTGAGATGACTAGTACATCCCCCAAAATATAGTATGACATCATGCACACGGTCACCAAAACTAACCTTATATCAAAAAATATGAGTTTCCAGTTTTGGTACCCCCGGAACCTCCACTTCCATGACTTTGCTATATATCCCACCATTATTGCCTAATTAAAATCAATTTTCAAATAACCAAACCATTATCCAGTTATTAACCAAGGCCATCAATATTGGTATCATCATACCGATCCTTACTTCTAAGTATTAACCATAGCCAACCATATATAGGTTTAAGGGGACTTTCAAGTGCCCTTCCATTTAACATATTAAACCACTTGGGGGATCCCATGTTCCCCACAAACATAACCATTAGACATTTACCATTATAATCCATTTAAACCATGCATAAGTCCTTTACGAAGTTGTAAAATAAGCAAGAGTTCTATTAAAAGTAGTCAATGCAATGAACATATCTTTATAAGCGTTTCGTCAAACACATTGGGGACATATTTATGATCAAAACGAATTCTAATTACCATTAACCCATTCACATGCAATCCAATTATCCAAAATAAATATGAATTCACATAAAATCATAACTAATACCATGGGAAAGCATAATGACCCATTTAATAACAAAAACCCCAAATCATATTTGAAAACCAAAATCACACAACCAACGAAATTATAGAAACATTCATAAAAAAACATGCCTTTAGATAAAATTCTCAATGAGGGAAGAGAACATGCTTTAAAACAAGATGGTGATGGAAAGAAATCACCATGACAATCCCAAAATCAATCCTCTAGTTGAAACCCTAGCTTCTCTTGCCCAAAAGCTTTTGAGAGAATTTTAGAGTGTTTAGAAGAGTTTCTAAGTGTTAATGAATGAAATAATAGGGTAAATAACCTTTCAAGTTGTTTAGAAGTCATGGAAACTTATTAGGATAAGTGGGGAAATGTCTAAAATACCCCCACTTAAGTTGCACCAAAATTCTGTCACCGGGGTATGACTGACCCATACGAGTTATACCCTTCGATACGAATGGTACCCTCCACTAGTATCTTAGCCTCAACCTTTGGATCCAACATTGCCCAATAGACAACTTATCCAACTAACTTTTATCTAAATCATATGATCCATACCCTTCATCCGTACCCCTGTTAGATTTAGACACTGTCCACTAACGAGTCTTCGGTACGACTCATACCCTGACTTATGGCTCATGGTGAGCCACTCATACTCAGATCCAACCTAAGTAACCAAGTCTAAGATTAAGTTAAGGAACCAAATGACCCATAACCACCTATAAATCTTGTACCCCTAAGTTGTATCCATTCCAGTAACAAAAATCTATCCCACCAGCCAACACTGGTCAGCATACGACTGGACTATACCATTCGTAACCCAACATACGGCTCGTACCCTCGAGTCGTATTGTGTCCAGAGACCAAAATTCTAGGAAATTTTCTAAGGTCCAAAAATCAAGGTGTTTTCACATCAAAGAACGTCGACTTTCTTTGAATCAAATTTTGTAACATTTATTCTTGAAAATAAGCCTTAAATATTTTTTAAAAAAAGTGATTTTATCTTTAGACTCATCCTTTTATAAAGAGACAGTCAATAGTGAGATTGATTCAATCATAAGAAACCATACTTGGGAGTTTGTTGATCTTTCTCCAGTAAATAAACCTTTAGGTTCCAATCGAATCTTCAAAAGAAAAATAAAAGTTGATGGTACTATTGACAAACACAAGGAAAGACTTGTGGTGTAAGTCTTTAGATAAAAAAAAGTCCTTGATTATTTTGACACATACTCAACAGGAATAAGGATAATGCTCATTCAGATATTTGTTCCATTAGTGACAGTATATGGTCTTTAAATTCATCAAATATATATGAAAACAACATTCTTAAATGAAGAATTGGAGGAAGAAATTTACATAAAATAGCTCAAGGGTTTTGCGGTTCTTGGTAAATAAAGAAAAGTGAGAAAACTAGTTAAGTCACTTTATGGACTAAAACAAGTTCCCAAATAGTGGCATACAAAGTTTGACCAACCATGTTGTCAAACAACTTCAGGATAAATAAATGTGATAAATGTGTTTACATTAAAGACGTGTTAAATCACAAAGCCATTATTTGTTTGTATGTGGATGACACATTGATCATCACTAGAGATACTTCTGATATAAACACAATGAAATGAATGTTTGAGAGCAAGTTTAATATAAAAGACTTGAGAGTTTTTTATGTGATCTTAGGAATAAGAATTCATTGAACTCCACAAGGGTTGGAATTGTTACAATCTCATTAAATTGAAAAGGTTCTTAACAAGTTAAATTATTTGGAGTTTAATGTTGCCAAGACTCCACTAAATATGAGCTTTGCACTTCAAAAGAGTGAAGGTGAAAGTGTCTTACAGTTGGACTATGCAAGAGTGTTGAAAACTTTGATGTATATCATGAATTGTACTCGACCAGGCATAGCAAGTGCTATTAGTAAATTGAGTTGATACAAAAATAATACCAATAAACTCATTAAATGGCAATGAAAAGAGTTTTGGGATATTTAAAACATACTTAAGATTATGCATTGCATTATAACAAATATCCTGTAGTGATTGAAGGATATAGTGATGCAAATTGGATCATCGGATCAATAAAGTAAAATCCATGAGTGAATATATATTTACTCTTAGTGGAGAAACAAACTCTTAGAAATCATCTAAACAAACATGTATTGTTTGCTATACAATGAAATTTGAATTTATCGCATTAGATAAAGTTGGTGAAGAAATAGAATGGGTTCAGAATTTGTTAAAAGATATTTCTTATTAGCCCAAACCTAGCATGCATATACTGTGATATTCAAATGGCAATAAGTAGGGCAGGGAGCATGATCTATAATGAAAAATTTCATTATATAAAATGGAGACATAATACCATTAAGGAACTACTCTCTTATGGAATTTTCACAATTAATTATGTGATGTCAAAAGATTTGTCGAATCCACTAAAAAAAGGTCAAACTACAGAGAAAGTTGAAAGTTCATCGAAGAGAATGGATTTACGACCTAGGTAAAGTCATCACGGTGGAAACTCTACCTAGTAGATTGAAGATCCTAAGATCTAGGTTTAAGGAGATCAAAAAAAATTGTGATTAACGGTTCAACATTGTCAATTAACTCAACCCATTCTCATGATAAAGACAATGTTCAAGAAACATGGATAAGGCTTGTGGTTTGAAGTATTCTAATGGTTTCAAAGTTTAGCAAATTTGACCAAATAATTTTATTTATAGGATTAAACGTTTAGGAATCTCCTATGTGAGGGTAAAATGGAAGTGGCTTCAATAAGAATGATAGTAAAGGTCTATTCTCTAAGCTCTCATGAAACTAGGTCATGTTCATGGCTGAAAAAAACAAAACCATGAGAACTATACATGGTAAAAAGCGGTTTGGGTAACTTATGTCGTCTACATATACATTAAAGTTCACCATTTTAAGGATATCACATCTACTGATTGACCGAGTGCATCCGATGCAAGTTCACTACAGAAAGTTCAAAGGAAAACCTACTTATCCAGATACAATTACTCTTTACTTGTAAATCACATACTTGTCCATAATTTTTTATAAAATAATCATTCCTAATTTATGTGGGGGATTGTTGTATACTAAGTAGAAATGTGAATGAAAAATAAAGGGAACAAATGTAGGAAAAAGTTAATTGTCTCTTCACTTTAAGGAATAACGTTCTCCCACATTGGTGGGAGAATGAAACTTTCTTATGGTTATATTATGAAATATTCCTTCACATGGATAGTGAATCAATAACAAGACAAGCCTCGCGTTGTCGTCATCATCATTTGGCTCACCTTTGGATTCGACTTCGGCTTTGGATTTGGATTAGGATTTGAAAAATGATCGATCGATAGATTATATTTTTAGACAAAATTCATTTGAAACTTTTGAATTAGTGAAGTTTTAAATTCAAAAATCTAATAGAATATATTTTCTCCATTACGGACGAATATGGCATGTGTTGACTCATGTCACAACATACCTCAAAAGGATGTGACCTTTCGAAGCACTATTTCAGAACAAAAATGAAGACATGTGCGCGCAGGTGGCCAATGCAGGATGTGACAAAATTTTCTGATTTTGGAAAAATGCGACCTATAGATACAGGTCCCCATTTGCGACCACTTGTGGGCTCCACAGATCATCTCGACTTTCCAAAAAGCTGTAACTTTTTGTGAACCATTACTTCTTTTCTAAAGCAACTACTGATGGCTATAAAAACCTGCATTTCCTCAGGTTTTAGTATCAAATTTGAAGTGAAAACCATCTTCTTCTTAAAATCTTTAGTGTGATCTTCAAACTGTTGAGTGAGTTTGTTGTTTAGAAAATTTGAGATACTACTATTTTCTGAAGTGAATCATTTTATCCAAGAAGAATATATTTCATTAATCTCGGGTAATTGAGAGTAATAACTTCCTTAAGGACACACCGTGAATTCGGTGGACTTGATTCTATCATTTTTGTCTTTATCTCTTTCTAAAAGTTTGTTTTACTATTTTTTCTGAAAATAGATTGAACTTCATATTGATAGTTTTTCAACTGTTTGAACTTGTGTTTGAAGCTCTTGAAACTTCATTTTTGATAGTTCATAAGTTAGTTGAACTTGTGTTGAAGTTCTTGTAGAATAAATACAGATTTTGTTCCCCAAAAATAACAATGTAAGATTTGAGTTGTCTATAGAAGTTAGATTATGGATCAACGATGCTCAGAATCAGAGACGAAACTAGAATTTTAAGTTTAAAGATTTTAGACTTTAAAAAAGAAAGTTATTAGGTTCTTGATAAATTAGTTATCCATATTATGTGGTTAACAAAAATACAAAATATGCACCAGAAGTGGTTAACAGAAATACAAATATGCACCAGAATTGTCGAATTCTGCTAGATAACGACGTACACATAAAATACTTGAAACCTTGTAAACTTTGGAAAAATATTGTAATCGGGTAGTGGTATTTTTCTATTTTGTGTTTTTCTTTCTCTTTCTCTATATCTATCAAAATACCAATATACATTTTCTTGAAAATCTTATTTTTACGCTACTATTATCAAAAACTGCCTAATGCTAGGTCTAGAGTGATTGAGCTTGATTTCTTTTGAAATCTCTAAATTATATCTTATCCAAATATAGAGAAGCAGTATACAAAAGCAATTTAAGTTGGCAAGTCTTTCAATGTATCACACTTTATCAAAACAGGGAAATTCGTTAGTCTAATAAATAAGATTTCCATGATTTGGCCTTGAAAATAATCTTAGTTTGTTGCAACTAATTACAAGTACTAATGTAGTCTGTAGAACCATGCATTGGAGAAGCTATATTACAGCTAAGCTAGACTACAAAAACAAAGGCGGCGGAGGTTTATTTCAAGGTAAATTGAGAAAATAAAAGAATAATTGACGTAATGGCACCAAAATTGACTTAGTTTTAATTTTTCCATATTTAATTGGTTAATATTTTGTAAAACTTTTTTTCAAGGAAAAGAAGTATCTTAAAAATAAGAAAAATGATTCCTAGTGAAAGTAAGAGAAACTTTAAACTTGCCAGAAACTTGTAGAAGAAAAATGACTTTTCTAGAGGCAATAGGGAAAACTTGTGCAAAGAAAATGACTTTTTTTAGTGAAAGTGTGAAAAACTTATAGAAAGAAAATGACTTTTCTAGTGGAATAAAAAAAACGGTTTTACAAGTGATATTCTAAACTTATTGTGTTAGGGGGTGCGGATAGTGCGGATAACTCGGGTAATTTGCATGGTTAGTTAATTAACTTTATTCCAAGTAATCTTTCTTCTAATTGTCTTCTTTCTCTTCTAAACTGATTTCTTTAATTAATTTCTTCATATAGCCAACTTTGTCTTTCTCTAATTCTTCTAATATATTCTAACATTTTTTAATTTATATAATATCTGTCTAAATAGTAATTATCTAGGTATGAATAGTAGCTATCGTCATTTAAGTGTATTTTCTCTAACTGATCTTCTATCCAATTTTCTAATTCTTCATCTTCAATATCAAATATCTTTTCCCATATAATTTTCTTTATATCTACTGTCTCTATATCCTTAAGTACATATAACAAGTATCTTAAATTCATCTATCATTTCATCAGGTAAGTAAGTATTCATTTTGCATATGATGCTATTTTTCAAAATATACATAACAAAATATGATCATCTTAGATAACTATATACTAGATTATTCTTAAATAACATATTCTTCGGTCACTATTAGCATGGTAATCTGGATACTTTTCCCATAAACAGCGCCTCTACTCTGGTTACTCCCCTATCACGGCTTTTTTGCCTTACTGGTTTCACCTTTAGGATGGCATAGTTCTAGGAATTTTTCTCCTTTTCCTTTTATGCTAATAAACTTAGAGACATTATTCCTCGAATAATTCTAATATAAAGTAACTAACATGAGCTTATTTCATTATACTTATGATTGTCAAAAATTTATGAATTTAGCTATTCATAATAGTAAATGAATATACCTGTTCTTGTATCTTTGATAATTCTGTGCTTTGCTCATCCATAGCTTAGTGTAAAACTGAATTTCTTTATTGATTATATGAGAGGATTTTTGTTTTATACAAGAAGGCTTGCTTTCGTGTAGAATGTCTTACCTTAACTTAGCAAATGTCTTTCCTATTTATAACCTAAAAAGGAGAAAATGCGTATACTATTCTAAGCTGTTCCTACTTTACATTTGTCATCTTTAAAAAAGTAGAAAAGACTATAGTAATTTTACAAAAAGTCCTAAATATATCCTACAAAAAAAGACAAGATTAATAATGCCACTTTGCCAAAGAAAAGTCAAAAAGTTAATAAATGCTATATAATAATTTACCTACTCAAAGTCGAGAAAAGTTATCTAATAATTCATATGTCATTTTCATAACTTTAATATCTAGTCTTTTTATCTTCTTCTTCTTTGTTGTTTCGTTGCTTTTATCTTTTGTCTATCTTCTAGCCGGCGTCCTTATCTACTTTTATTCTAGTTAAACTTCTGGAATAATGTTTTCTTCTCCGTTACATCTCGAACATAGATGGTCTGGATATTTATGCCTTATTAATTTACAGTATCTGGTCAATAATTCGTCTGAAATAAATTTTTCCTAAATTGCTCTGGTAATTAGTCGTCTCTCTGGATTAAGTAGTGTCATAATCCATCTCTAAACTTCCTTCATATCTTCTTGTCTTAACTCTCTTGAATTTGAATAGATCATTAGCTGGTCTCTTGAATAATAACTCCATATTGGATTTTCGTTTAGGTCGTTATTTGCTAATTCTTGAATAATTGTAGATATTCCAATAATTCTTTTATTCGCATAAAAATCTGGTATATCTATTTTGGGTATTTCAACTTGCTGTTTAATATCTTCGGGTATGATCATATCTCGGGTCATTCCTATCTTCACAACTTGTGTAACTGGTTTAATTTCATCATACAATATCTCTGTTGGTGTCGTATAGAACTTTACAAAAAATAGGTTGCCCTTGGTTATCTTTTTGTAAGTGGTAATTGCTTTATATATTTTTGATATAGTAGATAATTCACTTTCGTCTTGGGTATATACAATATTTAGTAGTACATAACTGAAACAAGTTTTAACTAGATTTGGGTTAGTTTTTGGTAATGCAATTAACTTATTGTATCCTTGTAGTTTTTGGGTTATATAATCTGAATTTGGTTCTTGGATGCTTGTAGCTCTGGGTTTAAGGTTTAAGTAAGTTTGTATCTTGTGGATGTTTTTAATATATGATCTGGTTATGTGGTTATAAGCTTTCTTATCTTGGTTTACGCTATCTAAATATGTAATAGTTTGTGGGGGTATAAACAAAGGGTCTTTTAGTGTTTTTGGTATAAATGGCTTATCAAATATTTTGTTCATGCTCATATTTAGGTTCCTTCTAAATCCTTTGCTTGTACCTGCAGAAGTAGATTGATAAACGGTATGGGTTTTTTTGGAGTGTCCTAACATCTCCTTTTCTCTCTGAAATTTTATTGTCTTCAGATCAACATTTCTCTGCACATTGCTGAGTTATCTGAGTCATAGCTTCAGACGTCAGTTTAAATTCATTAGTCTTTAGCTTTTCTATCTCATTTCCTATACTATCCACTTTCATTGAAAGCATAGTTAGGGTTTTTGAGAATTTCTTCTAGAGTATCGTCTTCTGTAATATCAGTTTGGGTAGCTCAACCTGCAATAACATTCTTGTTAGTCTTAATTACTTCAATTGTAAATGTAAAATTTAATATATTCAATACTTATCTCCGAATTTCCTTCGTTGTAGCTGAATTTTGTATCTTTCTTATTAACCACCATCGTACCTGTGTATTATCTGTCTGTACAATAAACTTGTTATATACAATATATGGCTCAAATGCAAATAAACATTTATATAATGAGCATATTCCCATCTATTTATTTCCCATTTTATTTCTGTTTCATTAAACATTCCTGAGTAGTATCTACAATGATGTTCTAATTTTTCTTCTTTATATCTATATTTAAGTACTGCTCCATAATTATATTCACTTGCATTTGCTTCAAATTTATATTTAGATTTTTTATTTCTGTCTGAAAATTGTAATTTTGGTAACTCTTTGCAAAGTATTTTTATTTTCTGTACTTGTTTTTTATCTTCTTTGTTGTAATTATATTCTACATCCTTTCTTAATTTTTTCTGTAATGACTTTAGATTTTCTGCTAATTTTGGTATATATTCTCTTTCTTGGTTTACTAATCCTAAAATTGATTGTAATTTCTTTTTTGTATCTAATTCTTCTTTTTAATTTATTATTTTTGTACTATATGTTGTTGCATTTTTACTCCACTTTTAACTATTTGTATTCCTAAAAATTCTACCTGGTTTTTCATTATTTCTATTTTCTTTTCACTTAGAATTATTCCTGAATTTTCTATTATACCTGCAAATTGTTCTAATAATTTTAAATGTTCCTCTTTAGTTTTTATATATATAGTAGTGTATCATCTTTGTATACTATACAATTAGGTAATTATTTGAAATAACTATCCATAAAGTGTTGATATCTACCTGGTGTATTTTTATATCAAATGGTAACACATTTCATTCATAAAATCCTTGTGGCATTCTAAACGCAGTTAGTTCCTGTAACACCGCATATTCAAGTACATGTATTGGTGTATTCAAGTACGTGTATTGGTCTTATTTATATGGAATTAATTTTTTTATTTTATTTATACCAAAATTTGTCCGTCGATGGTTCCATGCAAAGGTTATTGAATAAGCTTTACAACGATATAAAGATTTCCAAAAACGGATAGGTTTCAGATATAATCTATCACGTTCGAAACTATAAAATGGTGGCCGGGATATTTGGGAATAGTAAATGTGCAGGAAAATTTCCTGCACACAAACTACTGAGGCCAGCCGAATTTTTGGGTCATCTTTGAATGATCATAACTCCCTTAATATAATGAACTGGGAAAGCTGCAACCTATAAAAAGAAAGATCTTTGAGTCTTCTTTCCAATGCAATTGGTTTCATCCAAATCCAACGTCTGAGTAAGGAGTTATACTCGTCTTACTTCAGCCTATCAAAATAGATTTTTAGGGTCGACTTCAAACGACCATAACTCCTTGTACAGGACGAACTGGGTGGCCTACTTTATATGAAATGAAATCCCTTTGAGTTATATTTACAACGATACCAATTTCAGCCAAATCCAATTTCGGAGAAAAAAGTTATGGTCGATCTACTTTAGCTTAACAAAACAGTCCACCAAAGGACAGATTTGACATTATTTAAACTTTAAAGGCATTTTGGTCATTCCCTATTATATTATGGACGGGAATATGTGTATATATACATGTATATGAGTCCAAAAACTCATTTTCATCATCAATCATTGAGAAAGAACAAACCCTAACCAAATTTGACCTTTAAATTACTTTTGATTCAACCGTAGAAATTCCAAAGTAATCTGATAACTGTGTTTGTCATCTCGAGAGCTTCGAACCGCACCTATTATTTGTGCTAATAGGATTGCATAATCAAGAGGTGAAATCTAAGGTATGAATATTGTTTGTCTTTGTTCTCTTCCATATGTATATGTGTGATAGAGGATTATATGTATTGGTTGTTATTGAAAGGTGATGAAAATAGGGTGATCGACTATTTTACATGGTTTGGTTGTATTGAATTGTGGATGGTGGATATGGTAATTGAGTTATGGAAGGTGGATATGGTGATATACTATTGAATTGATCATTATTTATGTCTATGGCTCAATTTGGTTTAATGGATTGGTTGGAAGGATAAATGAATCCAAACTTGATATTGGAGGATGTTGTATGAATATGCATGGCATGTGAATGTAATTGGAGTATAAGAGGGTTAAAGTGACACCCTTTAAGGTTTAATTAAGGCTTACTACTTAACCAGTAGTTTGGTGAATTCAAATAATTGAATTGTGACATTTGGTCGCTAATACTAGATTGCTATATATGTTCATTGTATATAAGTAATCCGAAAAGACGAGAAGTCCATTTGGGACTAGTATTGAAGGTTGACAGTCAGGTATTTAAAGCATACTCTATACGATATCTTTGGCATGAAAGTGAACAATTGTTCTATTAAGAAAGTTTCCAAAGTTATTCAGTAACATGTGATCCATAATGGTTTTGTATGATGTCCTACGTTACCAATGAACTTGTTTCCACCCTACAAGATTTCAAGACATTCCAATACTTACTTATTTTCCAAATCTTACATGTTTATTTCACTAATGAATGTCAGAAGGTATCCGGTTACTCAAACAAGATCCATGTGCTATTAATGACTCCAAAACGTTTCATTGATATACCAATAAGTTCCATCTTCATTGTTATGGCATTAATGACTCCAAAATACTTCATTGATGTGCCAATGAGTTCTTACTTCATTGTTATTGCATTGATGGTCTATTTATATGTCTCTTATTGATGTATCATTGTTTCAAAGTATCAAAAATGTGGTGGCAACCGAAACAACAATCTCAAAGATTAATTGAACTAAGTGATGGAAGTTCTCTCTTATCGAGTGGTATCCCAGGGGCATAAGCCTATCATGGGTCGTTCCCTATTTATGTGTTTATGGGATGTCCCAGGGGCATAAGCCTATCATGGATCGATCCCAGTTGATATGTACTGAAGGTAGCCTAATAGTCACAGTACAGTACAGTAATGATTACAAAGATGATAATAACGAAGGTAAAGTGGTTGAATAAATACAATGTACTGGTTGTCATAAGTTCTAGTAAGTGTGGTCC
Organism: Capsicum annuum; assembly: GCF_002878395.1. NCBI lineage: Eukaryota > Viridiplantae > Streptophyta > Magnoliopsida > Solanales > Solanaceae > Capsicum > Capsicum annuum. The sequence goes on from NC_061115.1 coordinate 52,178,923, forward strand.
ACTCCTATTATGATTTATTCACTTGTTTCTGATTTTTATTGAGCTCCTATATTATATGTGATTATCTACAGCTTTACATACTCAGTACATATTTTGTACTAACGTCCCCCACCGGGGACCTGCATTTCATGGTGCAGGCACAGGTACCTCAGCTCATACACCGCAGAAGTAGTAGCTAGGATATCCAACTACTTTTGGTGAGCTCCAGTTTACTTCGGGGCTTTCCGTGTCATATCCAGTCACTTTTGGTATTGTATAGAAGTTATTTATATGGCGGGGGTGTGTCCCGACCTTAGTTAAACTCTGTGTATTATTTAGAGGCTTTGTAGATCTAATGTACAGTCAAGGTGGTGTTTTGTTAGTAGACGTGATGGCTCCAACGGCCAAATATTGTATATATATGTGTGCTCGAGCTTATACAGATGATTATTTCCTTTTATATGCGACATGATACTGTTTGAATTTTGGGTTGTCATAGAGGTATGCATGGGACGTATAAGGTTATGAGCTGGTTCTTCCGGGCCTCCTTGGTTACGGGTGCCAGTCCGCCCCAATAGGATTTGAGGCGTGACAAAAGTGGTATCAGAGAAGTTCGTCCTAGTGAGTCTACAAACCCGTGTCTACGTAGAGTCTTGTTTATCGTTGTGTCATGCACCGCATCTATAAACAGGAGGCTATAGACATTTAGGAATTGTTTCTTTTCTTCATGTCTTAGATTGTACGATAGAACCTATATTGTATATGAAATTATAGTTGACCACTGAATCCATTTGTTTCTCTTATTATAGTAATGATTTCGGTTACCAGAAGCAAGAATACCGGTAATCAAGTAGATGTGGCTGCCGGAGAGGGGACTAGTAATTCACCCACTATACCAGCTAATCAAAGTGAGGCTCCAGCTGAGCATGCATCAGAAACTTCTTCTACTCCAGAAGAAATAAGGGGGAGGAGAACTGTATCCTCAGAGCCACCTATTAATGCTGTTGATCAAGATCTTAGAAATGCAGTGCAACTTTTGACTCGTATAGTTGCTTGGCAAGCCATTCCTACCACGGGTCCTAGTGGTACAGATAGGGCGGCTAGCCTTCGAACATAGAATTTTTTTAAGATGGATCCTCCCACTTTTACTGGATCAGATCTTAACGAGGACCCACAGGACTTTATTGATCAAATTCAAAGGGCCTTAGATGTTATGCATGTAATGGGTAGAAAGACAGAGAAGTTAGCAGTGTATAGATTTAAAGGGGAGTTTATTTATTGGTATGAGGACTGGAAACGATCTAGGGTTATTGATGCACCCCCAGCTACTTGGAAAGAGGTCAAAGAGGCATTTCTTGATCATTATCTTCCATTCGAGATTCATCAGGCCCGTGCAGATCAGTTTTTAAATCTTCATTAGGGGAATATGAGCGTGAGGGAGTATAGTCTCCGATTTAATTCCTTGTCGAGATATGCTCCTAATGTTGTAGATACTATGGATGACAGAGTTCATCAATATATGGATAGGATGGATCCATATCTGGTTAGAGATTATACTATTGCCGCTTTGAACAAAGATATGGAAATAGCGAGGATCCAAGCTTTTGCAAAGAAAATAAAAGATCAGAGGCAGAGGAGAAGAACGCAGGAATTAGAAAGAAGAAATTCCAAGAGGGCCAGATCTACTGGGCAGTTCATGGCATCCCAAGAAGGGTTCAGACCACAGTTTTTTGCTAGACCACCTCGGCCATTATCTTCTTATTCTGCAGCTAGTGCCCTACCACAGTTCCAAGGGTCCAGAGAAAATTAATTTGGACACAGAAGTGAGAGTCAGAGTTCGTGGATAGTGGGGTACCAAGGGCAAGGGAATATGAGCCAATCAAGACCTTCTAGAGAGCCATGCAATAAATGTGGAAGGTATCATTTAGGCACATGTTGGCTGGGGACCAATGTTTGCTTTTGGTGCGGTATGTCGGGGCATATGATAAGAGAATGCCCACGAAGGGGCATAGGGGGTATGGCACGACCTACTGGGTCATTTTTTGCATCATCATCATCAATGCCTTATTCAAGAAGGGGTGCACAACCAATGTGTTGTTTTAGAGGTGATAGAGGAGCCACGAGTTCTAGCGGGGCTCAAAATTGTACGTATGCTCTAGCGGATCGACAGAATTTAGAGGTTTCCCCAGATGTGGTTACGGGTACGTTGTCTATCTTTTCATTCGATTTATATGGCTTAATTCATCCCGATTCTACATTATCTTATGTTACTCCATTGGTTGCTGGAAAGTTCAAAAGAATACCCGAACTGTTAGTTAAGACATTTGAAGTGTCCACACCGGTTGGGGAATCTATTATAGCTAGAAGGTTTTATCAAAACTGCATAGTAACTGTTTGTGGTCATGATACGATGGCTGATCTTGTGGAGTTAGAAATGGTAGATTTTTATGTTATAATGGGTATGGACTGGTTGGCGTCTTGTTATGCCATAATTGATTGCTGCAAAAAAAAGGTATATTTCTATTTTCCAAATGAATTAGTCCTTGAATTGAAAGGTGAAATTAACGCACCAAGAGGTAGATTTATTTCTTATTTTAAGGCAAGAAGAATGATTTCCAAGGGACACATATATCATTTAGTTAGAGTAAGGGATACAGAAGCGGAGCCACCAACTCTTCACGCTGTTCTAGTGGTAAATGAATTTTCTAATATATTTCCTGAAGATCTTCCAGGTTTACCTCCTAAACGAGAAGCAGAGTTTGGTATTGATATAATACCAGGCACCCAACCAATCTTTATTTCTCTGTATAGAATGGCCCCAGCAGAATTATGAGAATTGAAAGAGCAATTGAAAGATTTGATAGAGAAGGGATTCATAAGGCCTAGTATGTCCCCCTGGGGAGCACCAGTGTTATTTGTGGGCAAAAAGGATGGTTCGCTGAGGATATGTATTGATTATCGGCAATTGAATAAGGTGACTATTAAGAATAAATATCCTCTCCCAAGAATTGATGATTTATTTGATCAGTTAAAGGGCTCCAAGTGCTTTTCTAAGATTGATTTGAGGTCAGGTTACCACCAAGTGAGGGTCAAAGAGAAGGATATACCCAAGACAGCTTTCCAAACATGGTATGGTCATTATGAGTTTCTAGTTATGTCATTTGGGCTAACAAATGCACCCGCAGCTTTTATGGATTTGATGAATAGGGTGTTTAAGCCATTCCTGGATGTATTTGTGATAGTTTTTATAGATGATATTCTAGTATATTCTAGATCGGAAGAGGACCATGTCAATCACTTATGACAGGCATTGCAGACTCTTCGTGATTATAAGCTTTATGTAAAGTTCTCTAAATGTGAGTTTTGGTTAAAGTCGGTGGCATTTTTGGGTCATATTGTATCTAGTGAAGGGATAAAGGTTAATGCTCAAAAGATAGAAGCTGTGAAGAACTGACCAAGGCCCATAACGCCTACGGAGATTCATAGTTTTCTCGAGTTGGCCGGTTATTATAGAAGGTTTGTTAAAGGCTTTTCTTCTATTTCAGCACCCTTAACCAAGCTAACCCATAAAGCATCCAAATTCCAATGGAATGATGCCTGTGAGAAGAGTTTTCAAGATTATAACTTCTTGGGAATTGACAACTAAAGAAAGCAGTCAATGCATCCAAACCTGAATACTCAATAGGAAACCTTATTAGCATGGGCAAACAGTTCGAAAATGCACAAAATTTTCATGAATGTTCAACTCAATGATAGTTTATATGTTTACTTGTGTACATTAAAAGATGAAAGGCGTGGATACCAGCTAGGGCCAAGTTAATAGATACATTTATGTATTATGTTGATCTAAGTGGCCTCACACATTTAAAATTGCATCATAGGTAGAAGGTTTAAACTCAATATAAATAATATCCATACATATATAGATATATAAGAAGTTCTAAAACTCAGAATAGTTACTGTTCTTTTATCCAATTATTAGATATAAATTATTATCAATATTTAGTATTCAAAGAGTCATCAAAACTCTATTTAGTATTTTAAATAAAATTCAAGAAGTATATTAGCAGCATACTACTCTCAAGCCCGTCCGAAGTGCAAAAGCACGTCAATACCCACTACGAATGATAAAATGCCAAAGTTAAAGAGTAAAACATTCAGGCAAACATGGTAACCATCTTTAGATTTAGATTATACTAATAACTAATAACTAAAACAGAATGCTACCAAATCTTTGGATGTGCACAACTCAATAATGAAATGATATGGCTACTGTAACCCAAATTGATTTGCTATATATCAGAAGAAAACTGATGCTAAATGGTATTATCTGGACTCTTGTTTGGATGCATTCACACTGCCGGAGACAACCCTTAAAATACTCTTAATATAAGTGAGGTGAAGAGCACTTAAGATACTAAAGTGTTGCATTTCAACATCCATTAATCTACATACCAGATATTTTATACATGTAATGCAGAAATTTCAGAATTGAAATGAAAAATCTTGTAACAGCAGACCTTCTAGTGTAATTCTCATTGACTCGTGGGAAATCAACAACTGACTCTGACAGTTTCTTTTATGTTGCTAGACCATTTTTCATATTGAACCTCACTGCATACCTAATAATTACGAGTAGAATCAAGGTAATTGGAAGATCTGAAAGTCAAATAAGATCATCACGTTAGAGTTTTTCTACATCTCATTTGTGAAACCATCACGTCGTTGTTCTTTTTCAATTCTATTAATTGCATCTAGATCTAGATTCTGGAGGTGGCAAGTGATCAAGACCACATTATCTCTCTCTTTCTAAGCATTGTTTGGTCAAGCAATGAAACCAGACTCAGTTTGGACCAATTAGTAAGACTAAAGCATGTATATCTTGTGATTTGTTGAAGTTTATGTCGGGTGGTGTCCAATAAGAGGATAAATATTTTTGCATTTTTGTAGTCTGTAATAGAAGTTCCTCAAAGTCAGGTAGTCATTATGTCTAACAAGATGATCTGAGAAGTGCAAACCATCTACATTAGGTCCTAAAGCGTATACATCTCTTCGAAGTGAAAAATTATACACTGATACCTACCTCGTGGCTAGAAATTTGTTCTATTTTCCAATCAAGAGGCATGAAATTCCACATATTAGATATAAAAATGAAAACAAATTTCAAATTTGAAAATTTCATACCATTATGGAATATGAAGCAGTTAGGTAGCTCGAACCACTTGATTAGGGATTCATTTTTTGCGTAGCGTGGAAGAACTCTAAAGCGAGCATTCTTTGTGGGGTCAAAGATGTATTCTAGCTATCTTTTTTCACCATTTCCTAAGAAATTCATAGCCTATTAATATCACTTTTTTGATTAAATTTGGGAAAAAAATGCATGAGGGAACTTTTAAGCAAGGCATCAAGTGTAAACTCGCAGATAACATGTAGTTAACTTCCTTATGCATATGGATAGCATATCTCAAAGTTGATCTGATGAACACTGGACTTCAAAGAGCCATAGATTATTCATTAAGCACTTGAATATAAGAGTTGAATATCATAATTTACTTTTCATTTGCAAGAAATTCAAAATCATTTAGTTTCATTTTAACCATTATTTTACTTAACCCCTTTGTTTATAAGACAACACCACTATATCCGAGAACTCAAATTTATAAACAAGAATGATGCTACTTCACCAGAATAACTTCTATTGTTGTCATCAGGAGAGCGAACCTAAAACTCTACAAGTATAGATCAATAGAAAAAGAAATTGTGAAGATGGTATACCTTTGGTCTGAAGTACAATGGAAGACGCATCATACTTGTATAATTTTTAGTAATAGAAAAGTCATGCATCATAACAGATACGTAGCGTAAGGTGGTGTCTGTGAGTAGCCAAAAGTAAACATCTCCCCTATATGCAAATATTTTCAGGTCAAACTCTGTATTTACATAATAATATATAATTGAATAAATCATCACCTATTTTACCCCCAAGCTTTATTTTAGATCCATATTTCATTGTATATCTGAACAAAAGGAACCTGGACACCTAAGTTCTTTCTCAAATAAAGCCCACGTAACTTGAATCAAGTTAACATCTGTTCCAAATCCTTGTGATCTCCACTACTAAGTAGTTAAGTGTACTTTCATAAAATGGTAGTGGGTAGTAACAGGATATTTTAAAGGTTCTTATATCTCCATTTAAGTAATGACCTATATGGCATTGAGGAAGCCAGGGTCCGAAATGAGAGAAAAAACCTTGTTTATTGGAGAACAACTCAGAGGATTTTACAACTAAAGGAAATGATACATGGAAGTGATGAGCTGATAGACACAATTGATGGGTGTTCCTTTTTAAAAGTTTAGGTAACATTCTTTATGAAAAAAGGACTGGAACCAATTAAGCAGTCATATTTATTTGTATAATTGGTAGCAAATTCAGATGACTATTCTTTTACCAGTTACAGGGTCAACCTTTGGGTGAGTAGTGAAGGAATGTTGCAACCTTTTATTGTAATCCAACATGACAAGCATTTGAAGATCTCCATCCTCTAGAACTTTAATTATATCTACAAAAAAATATTTATTTTGTCCATATAAGAAGGAAAACACAGTATACCAATAATTAGGTTCTTTGGTGGCACACAGTCAAAAACTTTAACAAATAACAATCTTACTAAAAGAACAGTCATATCATTGTTTAGCAGCTTGAATGTATATAAGATCATCTCTAGCAATTATAAAGTTACAGTCATAGAGAATAAATGGAAGGAAATAATTAACTACAAGATGTCAAAGAATCTTGATAACATATTCAGGTCAGCAAGCATTTAGATGATAGATTGTTTAAGTTTCTCGGATACTAGATCAAATGAAAAAGTAATTTACATGGCTTATCCCCCTTATGAAGAGCCAAAAGCTTCCCATGGTGATATATCATAGCTGTATTAGCTGAAAATTCAGATGAAAGATTGGTGGTAGCTTCTAGAGTCTGCGTTAAATTACTCTTTTGCCCTTGTACAACTATTACCAATGATCATTAAAATCTAGAAAAACTTAATACTTCATAATTTATTTACGATTTAATATACAATTGGTTAAAATGGAAAGCTTTTCCAAAATTCAGACTTTGCTGATTACACTAGACCTTGGAAATGTGTGATATATGTGATTTGTTGTGAAAGACAGTAAGGTGTTCGGATGAAGGTGCTTCAGTAAACTGCCGATGCATAGTCTTTCATAGTCTTTTAGATACACAAGCTTGTACACCTTCGCTACATAAAGCAACAAATGTGCATAGAACAAACTAGCAAGGACCAGAAGTTTCACAAATTTAAATGGATACGACGTAGAAATTATAAAGATTTGTAAAACTACAACAGACCTAGCCAATCAAGTATGTTGTTAGGAATCCACCAAGGGAACCACCGAGCATATTTATTTTAGATGGATCTTCAAGTCCCATATCTATGACATGATCTATACCAGCTAGCACATTATTGACATCCTACACATGAAAGATATATGATAAGTTACAAATACTTATGTACATTTTTTATTTCAAATACTTGATAAGAAATTTCTTAAGCAAATAAGGAAAGGACTACGGAGCAATAGCTATGAACCAATTTTTCCCCAAAAAACTTGCAGTGCTTCCTCACCAAAACCCAAGGAGCCTCTAAGATAAGATGAGAAAAATAAGGTACTTAATTAAGTCATTAACTTCTGCTTGGCAAAAAAAAAAAAGTTAGCAAAGTAAATATTTCGAGAATAGTAACAATCCATATATGCATTTTTCTGGCATGGATTGCCAATAATGTAGAAGTCTTATTCTTACAGGTCGAGGCAAATAAGAAGACACATTCCAATAATGTTGTTCCTAAGCATTTGATTTTTAATTAGTATAATGCAAGGTAAGGCCGCATACAATACAACCTGGTACTGAATAAACTTCAGTTTTCTTAAAATCAACAACTTTATAAGCATCTAAAATTAGATTCTTTAGCGATAGTTTTCTACTGAATAAATCATAGAAAATGTGCAGAAAAACTTTGACATTGGATTAAATAGGTGAATTCTGAGATTACCGACTATCACTATTACATTTCCTTGATACTAAAACCATCAAAGCCCATTGAGTGTAACATTTTGAGCTAAGCTAGAAATTATACTAATCAAATTTAGAGACGACTACATTTTTAAGAACTCAAAAAAATAAATAAATATGTAAAATACTCATAAAGTGTATGAACAATTAATTTTTCTTAAAATTCAATGAATAACACAACGGATCATAACGAAACTCCGATGAAGAATGTTATATGTGTCTATCCGCATTACCGTTACCGTTAAGAAAACTTAAAATGCCACGCTACTTACTAGAGTTTTCATCGGAGGATGACATCAGTGGTGGTTGTGGCGGAGAAAGTGGAGGAGGACAGAGGGGGTTGTAGTAGAACAAACAGAGAGAGTTTTTGAGTTTTCATTTGAGAGTAGTGCTGGGTATATTAAGGTAATGGTTAAAGAAAGAATTGAATGGTTATAGAATATAAGAAAGAGTGATTTTGGTTAGTGTGAAATTCCCATTTTACCCTTGGTCGTCCCTTGGTTGGCTCTTCTATATAGTAGTAATAAAAAAATAAATAGTTATCTTATCTATATATTTGAATTGAGATAAATATTTAAAATCAATGAGATAATATTGATAATTTTTAAAATTATTATTTTATATTTAATATAGAAATATATTTGATAGAATTTAAAAAGTATAAATTTATATATTTACTACTCTCCACTCATTATTTCCTAGTTTTAAGGTAATGAAAATATGTTATTTTTAAATCTAAAAACCTATTTTTTTCATACTCAAATATTTTTTAAAAAAATTATAATAGTAATAAGATTTTCTGTTCAATAACCTCCTATTATTATTATTATTATTATTAATAATAATAATAATAATAATAATAATAATAATAATATTATTATTATTATTATTATTATAAAAACTACTACTACTACCGCAACATTTTTTTTCTAAATTAAAAAATTACTACTACATGTCTTCTACTATTACTACTACTACAATTATTATTATTATTATTATTATTATTATTAATATTATTATTATTATTATTATTATTATTATCTTAGCATTTTCCACGTGGCTTCTTCTGGTGCTTCGTCCTTTGCTTTATGATATATATAGATTCTATTCTTGATCATTATGATATATGACTCATTTTGCACCGACAAACATTTTGGTAAAATCAACATGATTATATAGCCATGCATTTGAATTTTTTCCATTAACCTGTGAAATAGCATATTGAATAATAGCCAACTATAGTGTTATAGAATTCTTTCAGATTTGGAAGATCGGTCGCCAATTATATGGTGATGCAAGCAGTTGTGTTGCTAGCAAAGCTCTAATGATATACCAAATCAACCTTTATGAGAGGGGTGGAAGGGGGGAGGGGAGGGGGAGAGCTCTATTGACTCAAGAGTTAGAGCCGTCAATATGGTCCAGGCAAGTTGGGCTGGGCTATCCCAGTCTATAATTTAATAGGGCTTTTTAGTAGGGTCCAAATAAGTCTGTTGGCCCATGGGACTTGAGGAACATGAGCTTGGCTGGCCTGTAGGGTAAATAAAAATAATTAAAAAATAGAATAGATTACTAAGATCACAAAAGGAGTCCAAACTAAAGTCTATTTCAGATCATCATAGATGTTTAAATATTAATTCTGCTTATAAAATATATAATTAATTAAAATATAAAATACTAACTTTTGTAAGGAATCAGTTATATTTGATGAAGATGATGTGGTGGTGTTGCACCTGTCATAAGTGCCATGAGAGTTCTATTTTAGGAGTTCATTTTTAATTTTAATGGATTAAATGTTGACATTTTTTTTGTGTTTATTGTGATCTATTGAAACAAAATTAGGTTAATATTGCTAATTAGCTAGTTATATTATTACACATTAATAATTTAGATTGTTTATTAGAATCTCTATTTTGTTTGAATTTAGTGTCAAAAGTTATTTAATTTCATATATTATTAGATTTGTTTTGTAAATTGGAGACTTGATTAACTAGTAGTAACTTCATGTAATATTTATTAAAATTTTAAAATTTAAATTAAGTTATAAAAATAATATACTTTAAAAAGTGGGTTGGCCTATGGAAGCCTGCAACCAACAGAGCGATGGGTTGAGCTTGCTATTTTCTTGCCTGTTATCTTGATCGGTCAGTCTGGCTGACCTGTCAAACTTCAAAGTTCGTATGGGTTGGGTCGGCCTGACTAGTATTGACAACTCTATTAAGAGTGTAGGGGAATTTTTTTCTTATTATTTTGCATTGTTAAAGATATGTTTGTGTTTATTCTTCTTCTTCTTCTTCTTCTTTTTCTTCTTCTTCTTTTTCTATTTTAAGCATGTATCTATGCACATATACACATATCAAAAGTTTTATGTAACGCCCTACATCTGGTACCCGATATGTTACACGGTGCTCATGACCCCAAAGGACCACAAGCTAACCCATGACTGATATCTGTAATTGAGCACTAAAAAATATACTATAAATATGCAAAAACATGAACTGAATGGCCATAAGGTTCAGAACTGAATTAACATTTGATAAACAATGTATAAAAATGGTATAACAATACCAAAGAAAATCTAAAATAAATTTCTCACATGCTATAGTCTGAAAGCCTATAAACTATCTGAATAAAGAGTTAATGGGACAGGTCCCCAACTAATTCCGACAACTGAATTAAACTGAAAGCTAAAATAGTAATATAATCATCATATCCTCGAAGAATAAGGACTCACAGCTGACTCTGACTACTGAACTTAGATTCTACTGGTTCTCTGGAGCTCGTGTTTCTAAACCTATGGTATAAGACACCATAGAGCAAATGCATCAGTACTTTGAATATACTGGTATGCAAGTGAGGTAGGATGAATGTAAATGGTTCATATGCAAGAACAATACTAACTGACTGACTAACATGAACATGAGAATACATGCATGACTACGTAACTTTAACTGAGATCATAATAAGACGGAATACTGAGTCTACTGATATTGACCCCTGAATCGCTGATAAGTGAGAAAGACTGATACTATATTACTGAATACTGAGGGACTGATACTATGTTATTGATACAAGAGTAATAATTTTTGATAGTTCTGATTATGAAGAACTGGTCTGGTTGACTGTATCTGACAGTCTGAAGTTGAATACTGATAACATGAGTTCTGAGAACTGATATAATTAATAACATAAGTGAATGTATATGACAGTCTTAAATCTGATGGAACTATTTGATTTTTGTACTGTATCTGAATTTGACTGTTTCTGGCGGTCCTGAAATCTGAAGAACTATCTAAGTTCTTTTACTGAGACTAAAACTGAGACTTTGACTGAGACTGTGGGAGGTAATCATCTAACCAACATGTCCCAGAACTTAAATAGTGGGGTCCAACCTGTAACTCCAGCTGGAAGGGTGTCAATACTGTGCCACAGGTAAAGACTTGCTGTAAGTATACCTTCTTTGACAGGGAGCTCTTCCGTCAACCCCTCCTAGTAGGTAACCCAAATGAGACATCTATATGTCCTTAATTGTGTAGGGTGCATCTCAACCTACACTGGATACATAGTTCTATAACTTAGGGATTGCTTTTAGGGATCTTGGTCCTATCTAGCGGGTGAGTCCCCATCCCTAGGCTCATTCGATGCTGAATCCTACTCCCGTCTGAAAGACGCAGAACTGATTAATTGAGCTGAACTGATTTACTAATGGTATCGTTTAATGGAGCTAAATAGAATTTACTGAGTTCTGTTGACTGAGAGAATGTACTAAGTTCTGAGGACTAACTGAGAATACTGAAGTTACTGAGATTGACTGGGAATACTAAGGTTACTGAGTACTGAGATCACTGAGATTACTGAACTACTGAGATTTCTTAAAATTTCCTGAGTCACATGACTAACTGAGGTCTATGGATCATAGCTTGACTGAGGAGATCATGAAAACATGACATGGCTTTAGGCACACAGTTAAATCAGGACTCGATGAGAAGAAATTGACATGGCATGGCTTACTTGAACACATGACCAATAACATAATTCATAATTCATATATTGAAGCACTTCATCAAACATGTGATATGCATAAGCTTGTACATACATGGTGATTTATTGATATCTTACTAATTGGGCATTGTTCCTTCATCTAGGTATTTAATCAAACACATAGTAGGCATAACACATGTAGACAACATTATACAATAATTAATCATCATGATTTATCTCTAATTTCATCATATAGGGTTTATTCCTAGGTTCACATGAATGTACATCTATATAAATCAACTCCACATAAAATTGATCACCCAACATAGATTTGAATTCAACTGATTATTCTCAACATAAACAAAACAAACCCAACATGAAATTCATAAAGAAATCTATAGACTTAAACTTAGAAAAGAGATTCTTAGGCTTCATGGACGAAAAGAGTCCATGAATGAACACTATGCATAACTTGGTTCATAAATACACGAATATTGATAAAGGAAATTCTTGAACTTAAATCTTCTGTGAAAAACCCTAATGTGTTCTTGAGAGCATTTTGAGAGAATAGAGTATATTTTGGTGTAATGGAGGCTCAAATCCGTGTTTTTGAGCTTATATAGGGTAGGGAAATTGACGCTTTTAACCCTAGGACACATATTTTAATTCTTGTAAAAATTTCCTGATTTTCATCCTTGGCGCGATGCGCCACTATTGTGCCAAGTCACTGGAATTGGACAATTGGGAATCTGCATGGTGGTGCGATGCGGAGCTATTGCGTTGCCACCTTGTTTGAGACCTGGAAGTTTGGAACGACGCATCACTATCACGGAGCAACACTAAAAATTAACAATTGCCATTTAAGCTGTCAACTTATGTTATAAAGGTTCGGGGGATCATAGCATATTCTCCTATTGGGACACTAGATCTCTCTCGGAATATTGTCTTAGCTGAGCTACTGAGGGGAAACTGAGGCGATGCACAAGGCACCTAGTATCTGATTCGTGGTTGATTATCTGAGATCTGAAACTTGAGGACTGATATATCATCTAAGATGAAAAAACTAAGCTTTATGTACTACAACTGAGACTACAGAAAGATTTATGAGGTGCTGAGCACGAATATGTAAACATACTGACTTATCTGATTAATTGGATAATTGATAGCTGAATATTGGGTATGAGAAACTGGTCTGTACTTAGTCCGAATAATAGGACTAAGGATATAAAACATTATGCATAGGGGATAATGATTGACTGGATAACGTGAGGTAACTAAGAATGAATGAGCAAAACTGCGTCACCTCAAGAATGCAAGGCTAGACGTATATCATGGTTTGGAAATATTCTGTAGACTGAGGTACTAAAACACTACTAACTGAGTGACTGATATCTGTAGCATTGGTCAAGCCAGTCTGGAACTGAACTGAGTTTCTGATCTGATTACTGAACTGAAGTTGGTATTATAACTAAAACTGTAACTGAGATTCTAAATAGAACTGAATGCTGGATTCTAATAATTGAGGTCTAGACTGATATTGAAGTACTAAGACTGGATACTAATAACTACTTAGGGAAATATTGACGTAGGCAAGGATTCGATGCTCAAATAAATACAATATCAACCTGAACAATCAACTTAGGCCTGAGGAATAGAGTACCAAAATTATGGATTTATCAAGAGATTTAAACTGGAAGATACATGACATAATTTGAGCTTGAATGATCACTAGGAGTAGAGTATGATTCATGTGGACTGAACATATGGTAAAACATGACATGAGTGCCTGAGTCATGAGCTGAATGACTTAAGTCTGAAATTTTTGTGTTCATGGAACATGGCTTGTACTACGGAGGGTGTTGGAACCCTTCCTGCTAGGAATTTGACATGCACACGATCCTATAGGAAGTGTGTGAAATATGCATAGGTAAGGTGATGACTGTGGTACAAAATAATTACACTGAGATATGAGTAGGTCGGGAATCATCGTCCTTTAGTGATTACCTACACATATTGGAACTATAACTAGAATCTGAAGGCTTGACTTTCTAACCCCATGGTTTAAATTCTATGCAAGGTTTAAAAAGAAAAAGGAACTCATGAATATGAAGAAGCGTGAACATGTAAATGAGAGGTCTAAACATACCCATGATTGCATTAGGAGGATTTTCCTAATTCTGTCGGGACCGAAGTGCATAGAGTTTGCTTGGGCGTTGGCCACTGATAGTGCTGGAATTGGCACCCTACTGATTCGGGTGATCTGACTGAAATGATGAGCGGTGATGACTCTGATAAACTGACTGGGAACTCACCACATCCCAAACACACACCACTGCCAGCTCTACACACACCCTTATGATGCTTACCACACTCTGTGTAAAACGGATGAGTAAGAATCCTACTCTCACTATTCTAAGCCTTGAATCCTGATGCTCCATTTCTATGGTTATTTCTAAACTTTGGTACTGAGGAACTAGCTAAAGAGTGAACTGGGGCTGAACATTTCTGACACAACTGAGAACGGTTACCACCCTGTAACCCATGTTGTGCAAAACTATAACTAACTATTCTGGATATCTTATTTTCTCTCTTCTTCTTCTAAAGCTTCTGTTTCTCAATCTGTTGGGCATATATCATAAGCCAAGATATGTCCATGTCACCAATCAACATCGTAGTACTGCACTCCTTAACCACTCTACCTGATACCCCTAACACAAACTTACTCATTCTGGATCTGCTATCTGCTACTACATGGAAAGCGTACCTGGCTAACTGAATGAGCTTATGGGAGTATTGTTTTACGTTTATTGTACCTTGTTTGAGATTGATAAACTCTAACACTTTAGCCTCCTTCTTCTCTATGGGAAAGAACCTATCTAAGAAAGCTGTAGCAAAATCTTTCCACTCTATGGGCTCTGTATCTGTACCTCTGTCTACCTTTCATTGTTTATACCACGTATGGGCTACATCTTATACATGATAGGTGGCTAACTCTATGCTCTCACTAGAAGTCACTTCCATGATTTCTGTGACTTTCTGAACCTGATCGAGGAACTCCTGTGGATCCTCTTCAGACATGGAACCGGTGAATAGAGGAGGATTTATTCAGGTGAAGTCCCGAATCCTGACTACAATAGAATTTACTAATGGGATGGCTGGAACAGTAGCTGGCCATTCATTCTGGGCTGTGACTGAATTGGCTAGACTAGTGAACGCAGTCCTAAATTCTGCATGATAGACATGCTCATCCAGAAGATCTGGCTGGACGGGCTGAGTTGCTGATTGATTTTAATTTCCCTTTTCGCTAGCCCTTTTGGGAGGCATGATCAATAAACGAAGGGAAGAAGTGGATTAAACTGAGATTTTAACTTTGAGCCTATGCTTACTGGCACGAAATGAATACTAAAGAAGGGAAACTGTTCCTAAAACATATCATAGCCTCCTGCACATAAGTGTGGTGCACGATACACACATGTACAAGACTCTACTAGATGTGGCTTTTTAGACTTCCTAGGACACTATTGCACCTTAGGATATGATACCAAGTTTGTAATGCCCCAAATCTGGTACCCGAGATGTTACATGGTGCTCATGACCCCAAAGGACCACAAGCTAACCCATGACTAATATTTGAGCACTGAAAAATACACTGTAAATATATGGAAACATAAATTGAATGGCCATAAGGTTCAAAACTAAATGAACATTTGATAAACAATGTCTAAAAATGGTATAACAATACCAAAGAAAATCTGAAATAACTGTCTAACATGCTATAGTCTAAAAGCCTCTGAACTTTCTAAATAAGGAGTTGATGGGATAGGTCCCTAACTAACTTCGACAATTGAATTAAACTGAAAGCTGAAATAGTAGTGTAATCATCATGTCCTCAAAGGATGAGGACTCATAGCTAACTTTGACTGCTGAACTAGGATGCTACTGGTTCTCTAGAGCTCATGCTTCTAAATCTATGGTATAAGACACCATAGAGCAAATGCATCAGTACTTTGAATGTACTTGTATGCAAGTGAGGTAGGATGAATGTAAATGGTTCATATGTATAAACAATACTAACTGACTGATTAACATGAACGTGAGAATACATGCATGACTACATAAATTTAACTGAGATTATGATAGAACTGAACACTGAGTCTACTGATACTGACCCCTGAGTCGCTGATAAGTGAGAAAGACTGATACTATATTACTGAATACTGAGGGACTCATACTATGTTAAGGATACATAAATAACAATTTCTGACAGTTCTGATTATGAAAAACTGGTCTGGTTGACTGTATCTGATAGTTTTGAAGCTGAATACTGATAACATGAGTTCTAAGAACTGATATAACTGATAACATAAGTGACTTTACCTAATAGTCCTAAATCTGATGAAACTAGCTGAGTTTTATACAGTATCTGGATTTGACTATATCTGATAGTCTTGAAATCTGAAGAACTATCTGAGTTCATTTACTGAGATTGAGACTAAAACTTAGATAGAGACTGTGACTGAGACTGTGGGAGGTAATCATTTAACCGACATGCCCCAGAATTAACTGGTGGGGTCCAACCTATAACCCCAGTTGGAAGGGTGTTAATACCGTGCCACGAATAAAGACTTGCTATGAGTATACCCTCTCTGACAGGGAGCTCTTCCGTTAAACCCTCCTAGTAGGTAACCCAAATGAGACGTATATATGTCCCTAAATGCATAGGGTGCATCTCAACCTACACTGGCTACGTAGTTCTGGAACTTAGGGATTGCTTCTAGGGATCTCAGTCCTATCTAGCGGGTGAGTCCCCATCCCTAGGCTCGCTCGATGCTGAATCCTACTCCCATCTAAAAGATATTGAACTGATTAATTGAGCTGAACTGATTAATTGATGGTATCGTTTAGTAGAGCTAAACAGAATTTACTGAGTTTCATTGACTGACAGAATGTACTGAGTTCTGAGGACTGACTGAGACTACTGAAGTTACTGAGATTGATTGGGAATACTAAGGTTACTGAGTATTGAGATCACTCAGATTACTGAACTACTGAGATTACTGAAATTTCTAAAATTTCCTGAGTCATATGACTGACTAAGTTCTATATATCATAGCTTGATTGAGGAGATCGTGAAAACATGACATGGCTCTAGGTACACAGCTAATTGTTCGGGTACAAGTACCCCCAATACTCGATGAGAAAAAACTGACATGGCATGGATTATTTGAACACATGACCAATAACACAATTCATAATTCATATATTGAAGCACTTCACCAAACATGTGATATGCATAAGCTTGTACATACATGGGGATTTCATGATATCATACTAGTTGGACATTGTTCCTTCATATAGGGATTTAATCAAACACATGGTAGGCATAACACATGTATACAATAATTAATCATCATGATTCACCTCTAATTTCATCATCTAGGGTTTATTCATAGGTTCACATGAATATACATCTATACAAATCAATTTCACATAAAATTGATCACCCAATATGGATTTGAATTCTACTGATCATTCTCAACATAAACAATACAAACCCAACATGAAATTCAGAAAGAAATCTATAAACTTAAACTTAGAAAAGAGATTCTTGGGCTTCATGGATGAAAGGAGTCCATGAATGAACACTATGCATACCTTGGTTCATAAATACATGAAGATTGGCAGAGGAAATTCTTGAACTTGAATCTTCTATGAAAAACCCTAATGTGTTCTTGAGAAGATTTTGAGAGAATAGAGTATATTTTGGTGTAATGGAGGCTCAAATCCATGTTTTTGAGCTTATATAGGGTAGGAAAATTGACACTTTTAACCCTAGGACATGTATTTTAATTCTTGTGAAAATTTTCCAATTTTCATCCTTGGCACGACATACCACTATCGCGCCAAGTCACTGGAACTGGACAATTGAGAATCTGCATGGTGGCGTGATACGGAGCTATCGGATTGCCACCTTGTTTGAGACTTGGAAGTTTGGTGCGATGTGCCAGTATCGCAGAGCATCACTGAAAATTGACAATTTCCATTTAAGCTGGCTCCGCGACGCATTGATGGCTTAGGTGATACACTGTGTCACTAAAAAGGCTCTAACTCTTCGTTCGGGTGTTGGATTTGGGCGAATTTGGTATCGATGGAAAGCTTATGGAATTTTCCACATGAAAAAAGTAAAAATCTTGAAAATACTGCATATATAAAAGTGGATTCATCTTTCAAAGAAAGATTCTAACATTCTTGAAAAAAAAATTTAAGTTAGGAAAAGTACGGGTATTACATTTCAAATGGTACATTTTGATGCAAGATACATATATTTTTTGATACAAGTAAGAAACTAATTCTGAATACATCAAGTTAACACTGGAAAAATTAGAGAAAATTAATACTTGATATGGTGTTTCTTTTCCTTCTTCTACTAAGTATATATACATATACATGAATCAGAAATTCCGATAGGCAGCTTTGATAATAGATCCATGTATTTTGGGTATTATGTATAAAATTGATCTTGATACATCAAATTAATATTGGATACATATATACAGATACATGAAATTAATACAAAACCCATACAATCAAAATATATGAAATTAATACTAGATACATATAAATAAATACTGAAATTTGATAAATGTATTCGTACATCCTTGACAACTGACATATATATATATATATATACGATTTCACTGTATAAAATTTTTAATAGATTATCATGATTCAAACGGTGATGATTGGCACCCACCCTAAACTATGGCGGGAGAAACATACTTAATCTAATCCTCATGTTGACCAAGTATTACATGCTCATTCACTTTATACTAACATCATCTTTACCAAGTTCTAAAACCCTATTATTGATTAATTTTATAAAAGTATCAAACCATTAAAAGTATAAGTCACTAATAAAATGGAAACCTATATCTATTATATTTTTGAGACCTAAAGTCATTGTACAAGAACATCTAAAATAAAAAAAATTGAGTCAAAAATAGGAAAATATCCCAAAACCTGACCAAATAAAAATTGTCTAAGTCCAAAAAGCAATGGATGTTAACATTATAAGAAGATCGAAAGGTTGCCCAAACATGGTTCTCTCCCTCGAATCAAGTTTAGATCACTATTTAGAGCAGAGGTCATGTGTCAACCGCTTGAAGATTTGCTGCACTCAACAAAATGAAGAGTACGGGTAGCATCAGTACATCAACAAGTACTGGTAAGCATGATAGGTCGACAAACTCAATAATGTACAAGTAAGCAAGTCAAAAAAGTATAAAAGCGATCATAACAAAACTCATACTCAATTATATCAATCAGACAACCCATCATGGATCACTATATAATAACAATACACAAGTTAACCTTCATAGACATTCACATTTAAGTAATTTCATTAGCTATTCATCATCACATATATTCATCATGTTATTACCCAATACATATGAATGAGTGCATGTATACAAGATATGTGCTTCATCTCTTATTCTTCTCATCCTCATCATCAACATCATAATGTATCAACATAGTACCCGATCCATTATCACATCATATCATGTTGTACCATTGTAGTACCCAGCCTATTATATCAACACCTCATCACAACCTAATGAGAATGCAATACAGTCATCAAATCACAAATCATGCTAGAAAGCAATCATAGATGTTTAAATCATAAACAACCATAAAGCCAAGTAAGTCTTAAGTGCTACATAAAATCTTAGCCTACCTCAATTTATTTGAGAAAAGTCATATTTAAGCCAAAATTATTCCTTTTTAATCCCATTCAATTCGTTCTTGGTCTATACAACACAAAATATACACAAATTTTAATAATTTATTCCTTTTTAACTACTAAGAATTAAAAAGTCATTGATTTTAGCCATAACTTATCCTATTTCATTATCTTAGGATTTTCTCATTATTCTAACCTCATGAATTTTACTTGAAATTTCATAAACAATTATATTTCTAGATCCATTAGTATTTTCTAACACCGTAAGTTCATTAGATACCGAAATCATACACTCATTATTTTTCATTAATTTCCATCAACCTGGGTTAAACCCCCATAACCCACCATTAATCTATTTCTAGTAATTTTATAAGGTTAAATAAAGTAATTGTGTATAGAATATAATTACTTACTTCCAAAGATGAACAACTTTGAATTTTCTCCAAAAATTGTGTTTCCTTAGAGCCCTATTGCATTTAAAAAAAGTGAAATGAAAACATTCTCAGAATTTTAAAATTAAAATTTTTATTATGCGTTACCATTGCAACAGATAATTACCACTACAGTGTACTGCTGTAATGGCTGACGTTCTGCTATAGCAGTTCCCACCTTTTACATAGCGGTCATCGTTGTAGTTTGAGGTACCATCGTAGAGGTACCGCTACAGTGGTTACTTTTATGCTACAGTGTTTGAGGCAGAAACTCAAGACCCATCCTCAATTTTCCATATTTTACAACACACACCATAATTCTTTACATCACGAACCAACCCCTCCATGATAAATGCTATAACCAGAGTTTCATAACTCTATTTTAGGTGTCGAAAGTTGCTACAACTTCCTATAATCATTGGCTATATAGTAATCACATCCAATCACTTTATTACAACCCTCATTAATACCATTTTTTTTTCTATTATTAAACCCTAAAAATAATCCAATCCTAGACTAGCCTTGAATTTCTCAAAATTTCTCCAAGGAAAGTCTAGGTGAAATTTCCACTTCCCTTTTCAGTGTAATAAAATTTTGCCCAAAGATAAAACAACAACAATAAAGTGTATCTAAATTATTGAACAAGTGCAGATACCGCTTTGCATATCTGCTTCTCTCTCTATTATGAAGCTTCCTCAATAGTATGATTCCTCTACTAAACCATCACAGAAAGAATAACGCATGTCCTAAAGTTCCTTACATCTCTAGCTTGAACCTTTAAATAGGGAATAACTCATGTCCTCAACTTTCTTACATCTATAGCTGGGATAACAATTAGTTCCTACTCATAGGATAATTCCTTATTAATAGTTTTGAATCCCAACACATAACATAGCCACCATCTCTGTGGTACTTTTTTAACATTGACACATGAAATACGGGGTGAACCCTAAATATACTAGTAGTTACGGCCAGCCTATATTCTGTCGACCCAATTTTTTTCAATACCTCAAAGGGGCCTATGTACCA
The DNA here is from genome assembly GCF_002878395.1 of Capsicum annuum. Lineage (NCBI taxonomy): Eukaryota > Viridiplantae > Streptophyta > Magnoliopsida > Solanales > Solanaceae > Capsicum > Capsicum annuum. The sequence goes on from NC_061115.1 coordinate 52,200,179, forward strand.
TAGACTCAACTCACCCTTCTTGCTAATTACATTCCACCCCTTCATGGGTGGTAACTTCAAAAGTACCTTCTTTTCCTTCTTAAATTTCACATCTAATACCTTTTTGTTGGTGTATTATTTCTATCAAATTAAGCTGCCATGATTTTCTCCTATATGAATCTTACCTTCTCCATAGAGTCCTTGAGCATGTTAGTGCCCTAAGGCCTTACCTCCAATACATTAAACCACCCTATTAGGGACCTATATCTTATACCATAAAGACCTCAAAATGAGTCATGTTAATACTAGAGTGGTATTTATTATAGTAGGCAAATTCACACAATGGTATGTATTGGCCCCACTGACCTCTAAATTCAATAACACGACCGAAGCATGTCTTCAGGCACTTGGATAGTCCATTTTGACTGATCATCAATCTATGGATAAAAAGGCATGCTTAGGTCTAATTTAGAAAAAACTCTAATGGAAACCTTTCCCAAAAATTAAAAGTGAATTGAGTACCTCGGTCTGACATAATGGACACCTGTACCCCACCTAGCTTTAAAATTTTCTTTACATATATCTTGGTGATCTTAGCCACATATAGTCACCTCATACTAGAATAAAGTGGACCGACTTAGTAAATCAGTCAATAATAACCCAAATGGAGTTACATTTCCTTATGATTTTTGGAATACCAACTACGAAATCCATTATTATTTATTTCGTTTTCCATTCCTAAATGGGAATCTTCTAAAAGGTACTACTAGGCTTTCAATTTGTACTTGAGTTGTTGGCATTTTTGACACTTAACCACAAAATCCACAATGTCATGCTTTTTCCTTCCCCACCAATATTATTGTCTAAAGTCTGTATACATCATGTTGGCACCCGAATATATGAAGTACTTGGAATTATGGGCCTCTACCAAAATAGCTGGAATTAAGTTATCTACATGAGGTACACACAATCGACCTTGAATTCTCAAGGCCTCTTCCTGATTTAGAATGGACTACTTCATCTTTTATAATACTTTTTCTCTTAGTTTGTTTAATTTCTTATCTTAAAACTGTCTAGCCTTAATCTAATCATAGAATGTGGACTCTCCACATGTACCAACATCTTTGATTCTCTAGTTTCCTACAATCTTAAGAAATTATAAGGCAAAGACTATACCTCTCTTGCGATTGGATGCCTACACACCTCCATAAATGCTTAGCTCCCCATAATCACTAGTTTCCCACTTGATACATCCTCCATCATATTATCTTTATGTGGGTAATACATGTTTAAGACATCATAGTCTTTAATCAACTCCATCCATCATTTCTATCTCAAATTCAATTTCTTTTGGGTGAAAACATGATGTAAGTTGTGGTAGTCTATGAACAACTCACATTTCACCCCATAGAGATAATGCCTCTATATTTTTAAAGCAAACACCATAGTTGGTGGTTCCAAGTCATGTGTGGGGTATTTCTTCTCGTAAGGCTTTAGCTGTCTCAAAGTATAAGCAATCACATTTATATCCTGCATTAACTCAACACATAAACCTAAATTTGAGGCATCATAAAATAAAATAAAATCCTTTTCCCACAATAGGAAAGGTTAGCACTGGAGTCGAAGTCAACCTAGTTTTAACCTTTAGAAAGCTCTTCTTACACTTGTCATCCCATTCAAATGGCACTTTCTTCTGAGTCAAGCATGTAATGACATAATTTTTTGGTGATATTGTAAAATTTTTATTACTATATAATTTGACTATTTTACCCCCTTCTTTCTCCTCCATAATTGCTTTGTGGTATTTTTGAGGTCTGAGGATGATTGGCATGGTTCGCAATGTATATCAGTGTGATGTATGAGATTTTATGATTTTTGGTGGTTAAAAAGAGTTATTAATTAACTTCAATTAATATTTATTGATCTGTGCATCAAATAGAAAAATTCACTAGGCCAATAGATCTAGAACATTGATTTTAGGTTGGTAACATATCTAGTGTGGCGTTACGACTTTTATATCTCATTTTGACCCTCGATTCAAAAATTTGTGAAATTAGGTTTTGAAGGTCAACTTTGTGAAAATAATGTTTTTTCCAAAAATTTGATATCACCATTGAGTACGAAGCATCAAATTCAATCTAGTAATACAGTTTTTTTGCATTTTTGGGATTCTGAATGAATCCCGAGGGATTCACATAGACTTGGAATTCGCTAAGTCTCCACCTGGTGCACCACTCAGCTGCTGCACTACTTAAGTGGCACTTTGTTCACTTAGGCAACTTGGATTAAAAGTCAAAGTGTCGCCTAAACAATTATCACTTAAATGATAACCTAGTCACTTACGCGACACTTACGCACCAAGTGGGTATTGTGTAAGAGACATCTGGTTGCTTAAGTGATGATCGCTTAAGACACTAGGTGATCTCTTAAGCAATACTTGAGCAATGTAAATTCCCCTCTTTCACTATTTTTCACCATTTTTAAGTCTTAAGCTTGGGGTTTTGAGTTTTTAGCAATTTCTTTCATTTTTAACCTTGGGTAATATCCATATCACTATTTCAATTATTTTTCTTTGATTCTTATCATTTAAATATTGTTATAAGTTGAATTTAAAAGTGGAATTTGGGTTTTTTTAGCCCAGAAGGCCTAAAATTAGTAATTACTAGATTTAAACCTCGATTTTAACTTGTTTTCACTTAGGTTTTCTTCTATGTGTTCCTTTAATCATGGGTAATATATTTTTGGACTAAAACTAGTTTAACCCTTCTTTTTCACAAACTCATTTTGGGGTCCATTTTGATCCTAACTTAGAAATAGGCAATATGGATATTGTTGGATTTCTTTAATGTATAGATTCTATATTTATGTATTTTAGTTGATTTTGGGTCTATTTGTGAGGAGAAAGATTTGTGATAAAGGCTTTTTGGATAGGTTTTTGACATTAGAGGTAGGTTGTACCTTAGCTTTCTTCAAACTAGGCTGGGTAGTTAATTTTTGTATAAAATCATGTTATGTGTGTGGAAACTAATCATGGAAATGGATTTGTTATAGTGTTGCGCTCTTGTGAGGGCCTATGTTGTTGCTATTTGGTTGTTTTGAGACATTCTTTATTATGTGTGAATGTGTGGCGTCGTATATGATGTTGTTGGCCTTGTGTATGTATGTATATATCGATTGTATCTTTTTTGTGAAAAAAAGCCTAAAATGGAATTTAGGTTGTACCAATGGCATATTGTGTATATGTATCTCTTTTGGCACATGGGTTATATTGGATCATGGATGGGTGGCATATTAAGCGGATTTTGGCTTACGTAGATTGTTATATTGGTTGTATTATGGAAATTCTCATTCTGGTTGGTTGTGAGCACCACATCCTCATATCATATAGATTCATGAAATATTGGTACCAACATGGAAATATTAGAAACATTGGCTTTCTCTAACAGAAATATGACATCTTTAAAAACCCTCTATCGATGTATATGTTGGAGTGTAGTTATAGATATTGGTATCAGATATTAGGTTGTGTATTGATTTTTGAACCCCACATGGTTCCTAACTAGGGAGCACTACTTGATAGGTGTATACGAAGGTTATGTGACAACCTCATGCATCACATTATCATCATCTTCATTTCATTTTAGACTTTGTGTTGTTGATGTGATATTGTAATACCTCGTATTTCCATAACTTAATTTAACTCTCAATATACGAGTATTCCTATATAAAATTTTTATAATACTCTAAATTTTCCAGTTTAGAGCTTACTATTGCGTAGGAAATTCAGCTATCTTTCCAACGATATAAAATTTGCCAAAATCTGATAACCGAATGAGAAGTTTTAGCATATTTTGTAAAACAGTGTGCCACCTGGTGCAGCACGACATCACGAAAACTAGCCAAATAGAATTTATCAATTTCCAGTAAGCCAACGCGATAATCCCGCATTGCAGAGCAGTGCCAGTTCCCAATTGGCATTTTCCAATGAAGCTCTGCGATAGCGCCGCATCGCGCCATGGACTAGATTTGCGTCCAGTGAGACACCGTGATGGCACCGCATCACGCCATCATTTTAGTTTCCAGTTGTCCCTTTTCCAGTGGTTCACCGCGATGCCACTGCATCACGGTGAAGCCAAAAATTGGGTTTTCAGTTTTTAAGATTTTGAGTTTTTAAATCATTCCAGGGGTATTTGGGTCTTTTTTCATGGCCCTAATCAGTCCTAAACATGAAGTTAAACCCTAAAAGAGCACTAATTGCTCATTATTTTATTATTCACTCACTTTCTCTCAAGATTAAAACATTCTCTCTCAAAGGAAAAAAGCCTAGTTTAAAGAAATCAAGAACAAACTCAAGAATTCCTACAAGAACTTTCAAGAACTCATCTTCTCAGGTATATTAGGTGTTCATTCATGGGTTCCGTCCACCCATGGAGTCCAATAACCTCTTTTTAAATTACAAGTTATAGATTTATGATTTCAATGCTTGAAATTGATTGTATTCATGTTCATAATAGTAATTGGGTTTGAATTCATGATTTAGTTACAAGTCTCATAAAATTAAAATAGTTTGTATAGGGAATTATATGAATTGCATGCTAAACTCTTGAATTTACAATTGATTATGGTATCATGATGTTCATGTGTTGACTAGTATTATGTGAAATAACCATGCTCCCCAAGTGTTTGATAAAATGCTTATGTGACGTAAATAATGGAATCATGATATGTCATTATGTGGTCCCAATCATGTACAAGCTCATGTATAACAAGTGTTTGACAAAATATCTAGATAAATGCATTATTAAAAAGCAAGTAATATCATTATGCTTCCAAGATTATGCCATGCTTTACTTTTTATGCTATCAAGTACTAGGGGTATTCAATACCTAAGAATCTAGCTATTTACCTAAAGCTACAGTAGTTATAGAATAGTCTCAGTAATGTCACGATCAGTAGTATCCAGTCAGTTAGCAGAACCCAATGAACTCAATTAGTTATAGAACTCAGTAAAACTCAGTTCTAGTCCAGTTTGATTTAGTATAATAATCAGTGTCTTCAATTGGGAGTAGGATTCAGCACCGAGTGAACCTAATGATGGGGGATTACCTACCAGCAGAGAGTGTGATCCTTAGAAGCAGTCCTTACATTCCAGAACTATGTAGCCAGCATAGGTTGAGACATCAACCTGCCAATTGAGGGTTGGTGAGGTGTTTTAACCTACCAATTAAAGGTACCACCATTCTCATTCAGGGAAACTACCAGACGAGGGTGACTCTTTCAGTTACCTTTACTTGTGGCATGGTATTGACACCCTTCCAACTGGGGTTATAGGTAGGACCCCAATTATCTTATTTGGGGCATATCGGTTAGATGACTACCTCCCATAGTCTCAATTTCAGTCTCAGTATAGAACTCAGTTCATTTTTATAGAATTAGGACTGTCAGATACAGTCACTTAGCTATCAGTTTTTAGTTATTAGTAATCTCAGATATTAGTTACTCAGTCATCAGAACTCAGTACTCAGCTTTAGTAAAAGCTCAGATATAGTATACACGCATATGCACTATATTGCATACTTAGTATTTTACAGTAGTTCTATTTAACCATGTACTCTTATTCAGTTACTTCATATTATTCAGTCAGTCACTGTTCATACATATAAACCTTTACATTCAGCCTTACCTCATCTAGCATACAATTACATTCCACGTACTGACACATACTTTCTCTTTGCACTATGATGTCTCATATCATAGGTTCGGATACTCAGGTTCCTAACTGCATATAGACAGATTTAGATAGCTGTAGTAGATTTAGTAGTGAGTCCTCATCTATCATGGGTATGCTTTTATTTTAGTATTTTTATTAGCTTTAGTATTTTAGTAGTTGGATTTAGTTAGGGGATTATCCCATCAACTCCACTTTCAAATAGTTTAGTTAGAGGCTTTTTAGATGAATTGGAGAACCATTTTTATACGTGGTCAAAAGAGAGGTCAGTTCCAAAAATTGTACAATTCAGATTAGACCTAGACAAGGTAAAAACAGAGGTTGGAAAGCTACAACAACACCAATTTATAGTGTCACTAGATCCGGCTATTAAGGAGTTTGAGGGAGAAATCCTATTGCTTGATCTCATAGAGGAACTAGTGAAAAAAAGAAAAAGGGTGAGAAGAAAGGCAAGGGTAAGAGAGAGAGGCCTGATAGTGATAAAGAAGGAAGAGCAAAGAAGAAGGCAATAACAAAGGCTGAAAAAGAGAAGATGAATAAGATGATGATTGAGTCCTTCGTTGATAATGAGAAATGAGAGGCAGCCATCCGATCGAGAGCATTAGGTGCCTCTACTAGTAGGCCTCCAACAACTGCTAAGTCAGCTGCACCAGAACAGAGTGAGGCTCCCGATGGAGATAAGGCAGCTAAGGATATGGCAGCAGGGGTAGGAACCCATGACCCCCGTGCTTGATCTACTCCAAGTATACCCTAACCCATAGTTTAGATTTCTTTGATTTTAAGTTGAGGGTGTAGGGTGAGTTGTTGTTATAACACTTTGCAGTTGACTGGGTGATATACAAGTACCTGAGGCAGTAAGCATGGTTTTGTTAGTTTGTTAACACCTTTCAAGTGGTCTAATTCTTTAAATGTGTGATTTGCATTTAAGTGTGACCACTACGCATTATTGTATGGCATTAGTTCTAGTGACGCAATAATCATTGCTAAACAACTGGATAAACTTAATGAGTAGTAACTTGTGATATATTTGTGTGCCATGTGCGTGTGAGATCTTACTTAGTCCCCTCTATATGTTGAATCCAGAACTTTCCCGGTTAGTCTTACTTAAGTTAAAGGATAGGGGTTAGGAAAGGATTATAGGCCATTTTGATAGTAGCCCACTTTTAGTCTAAATGACCTTCCCTGTATGTAGAATATCCCTTGATCCCTACTTTGATCCTGATTAGCCTATTTCTTTTTACGACACCTGTTACCTTCCCATTAATATCATAATGAACCTATTTTGGCTCTGGTCCTCCTTGGATCCTGTGCACCTTGACGTAGGAAAATGGTCTAAGTTGAGGGTGGCTATCTTAGGGGTGCGTAATGTCAAATGATTATGAAGATAGGTAGAATAAAAGAAAAGAATAAAAGCTGGTTAAATTGGAAAAGAATAAGGAAAGAAAAGTTGTTAAAAAGAAGAAACGATTATAGAAAAGATAGCACCCATACTAAATAATTGTGATAAAAAAGAGAAAAATAGAAAAAGGTTAATAAGTGAATCCCAAGAGCTAGTGTAGTGTCAAGGAGGGTTAGTCACTTTAAATATCATCAAGTATCATACAAACACCTAGCTTGCAATATAATCCAAAGAAAAAACCTATAGTGATCTTAGCTGATTTGTCTGAAAACCTTGGTAATGAAAATAAGGGCAAGTCTATGGTACTTGGCATACATTGATTGGAACTTCAATCTGAGAGTGAGTGTCTTTTGATTGTCCCCATGGTTACATATATGATTACTGATATAAGAAAAGGGAGATTTCTTTGTTGTGAGGGCACACCAGATATGTTGCTAGTTTCTAATTTGTTCGGATAGTACAATATTGGTCTATGCATGGTTGTTATAACTGAATTAATACCGTATCTTAATTCCTGAGTGTTGCATTGTTGTTATTTAATAATATACATAGTTGTTCTTGAATTGACTGACCTTGGATATGGTGAAGATATTTTGAGATAATATGGATGATTGACTGCCGAATGTACTTTGTATTATCTTAGTTGTGTTTGAGTTGCTTGAGGACAAACAATTGTTTTAAGTTGAGGGTGATGATGTGTGAGCAGATGCTAACACATTTCAGGGTTTTAACTGAGGATAATCGCAAGGTTTTGAGCAACTTTTGTCATTTTTGATTGTTTTATCATTGATTTTGTAGTAGAATCCAAGATGCAAGAGAACCAACAAGGATGGAAATAAAACAGTTGAAATCTAAAGCAAATAGAAGTGAAGTGTGTCTGGCGATATTTCTGATAAGTCATCAGCCATGTGATAAGTTGTTAGAGATACCATCAGCCTTATATAGAGAATGGACCTTAGTTGAAAGTTGTGATGACATTTCCTGATAAGTCATCAAAGAGTTGATAAGTCGTCAGGTTTCATCGTCAACCTTAAGCAAAATGTGCTAAAACTGAAGAAGGAGCTGACGACATTTGTAATAAGTCGTCAGTCTCCTGATAAGGTGTCACGAATGTCGTCATCTAATTCGAGAAATTGCTAAACTCAATGATTTTGTTTCCATAATTAGGGTGAAATATTTAAAGCATAGTTTAGGGTTTTCTAAAAAAAGGAGAGGGAACCTATTTTGGGACACATATATTGTTATTTTTCTCTCTAGTTTCTTGGCTTGAAAAACAATTAACTTTGAGAAGATTTTCATCAATATTTTGGGATTTCTATTGTGATCTAATATGCGAATCACTAGTTACTATTCATCTTATGGCAAGTTCATCTTTCAAATTATGAATACATCTAGTTGTTTCGCGTGGCTAAATATCTTTAACTCGAATTGTAGGATCGATGTTAAGTCTTGGTAATATGCTAAGTGTTTAAGATTGTAAAGGTAATAGGATTCCTTGATAATTCAAATATTGTAATTATTATGTATTGGTTTCAAATGATAGATAGCACCTGTTTTGATTTGCTTGAGATAAGAAATCAAATATAGTAGGAAGTGAATTATTGATAGGGACTTGGAAACACTAAACTTCCATTTAATAATTGACGCTATAACAAGGTTGATTAAACTGAGGTAAAGTCTGGTTAGTAAATATAAATTCTGTAAGTCTGAGAGGATTAGGTAATTAAATGCTTAAGTATGTTGAGAGACATTTAGGCATAACTTTGATAAAGATAATTTGTTGTCCTACCTACTGTAAGAATCTTGAATCACTATTAACATTTGTCAAGTACTAAAACCCATAATGGACATAATTCTTTTTTTTTCATAAACTCTTGATTACAAAAACTGAAACTAAAGTGACCAACAGTTATTGGCTAATCTCCAAAACCCCCATTTCAGGAAATATCCTACTATCCTTTGATTAAATCGCAAACAACTAAAGTTCACACCATATTCCCTATGGGATTCAACCCCAACCTAGTTGTGTTATATACTGACAATGATCGCTTATATTCTCATTAAAGAGGTGTAGTTTGAGTGTTATCAAAAATAGCGTCGTTGCTGGGGAATATGGTTGTAAATTTAAGTTAGTGTGTGCTAATTGGTTGTTAGTCAAGTTTTCTAGCTTTACATTTATTTGTTTTTTTTTGTTTATTATAGGATCTTTGTAGTGTATGCCAAGAACCAGAAGTTTCGGAGAACTATTATTACTATTTAATTTGGAACCATAATGAATTGAAAGAATGGCAGACCAACAGGTGGCTGACAGGTTAGCTACCTTAGCTAGAGCTCAGGTGAATGTGCAGAATGTCGGTCAACAAGTACAACATCCAAATCCTGAGGATGAAAATTTGAGGGATGAGGAGCGTGACCAAGACATGGCTCACCTAAAAACACAGATGGACTTGCCAACCAAGCACTTTCTATCAGGAAAGATTAAGAAGGTGAAAGCTGTGGGATCACAAGATAGAGTTGATACTGATTCAGAAGAAGAGGTAAACTATGTTATTAATCAGGGGGGTTTCCGAGGAAATAGCCAAGGGAATCAAGGTCAGGATTATTATGATAAGCTTGGTTATAATGAAAGGAAGCAGGGAAATTGGAGGAATAATAATGATAGGAGCGGGATATATGTCCCTTCTGGAAATTTTGAGGTTGCTACAACAAGTTTTGATAAGATGTCCATAAAGGACATGATTGCTAAATTGCTGAAAGGAGTGGAGGCTACCAACTCTAGTGTGACCACCATGAAGACCGATCTGTCATCTATTAGTCAGTTGGTAAACTCACACTCTACCACAATTAAATAGTTAGAGCAACAGATGAGCCAACTCTCTGCGATATCTAACCAGAGAAAGAGTGGAACGTTACCAAGTGATATGGTCCAGAAGCCACGAAATAATGGCTCTTGTAAGGCGATTACCACTAGAAGTGGTAACATATTACCTGGACCTTCTGTGGGCAAAAGTTTGGTTGAAGATTTGATTGAGGCAGAGAATGAACGCAAAGAAGAATGTCCAGTAGAGTCTGAGAAGCTGGATGGTGTTGATGATTCTCTGAAAAAAGGGAAAGAAAAGAAGAAGGAGGTAGTGTTGAAAACTCTGCCAAGACCCCCACCTCCTTTTCCTCAACGAATAAAGAAAAAAATTGATGATGCAACATTCAGCATGTTCATGGCAATGCTCAAACAATTGATAGTGAATGTGCCATTGGTTGAGGCATTGGAGCAAATCCCTGGATGTGCCAAATTCATGAAGAATCTGGAAACAAAGAAGCGGGCAACAAGCTATGAACCGGTGGATAATCTCTACTATTGTAGTGCCATTTTTGAACAATCCTTAGTGCAGAAGAAGGCCGACCTTGGAGAATTCACTATTCCATGTGCAATCGGGTTTCTAAATTTTGCTATGGTCCTATGTGATCTAGGGGCTAGTTTAAACCTAATGCCACTCGTTGTGTACAAGAATCTGGGTGTGGGGGATCCTACCTCGACGAACATGAGATTAGTGATAGCAGATAGGTCTGTAAAGCGGCCAGTGGGCATGTTACATGATGTATTAGTAAAGGTGGCTGACTTTATACTACCTGCTGATTTTGTAGTCCTAGCCTGTGAGGTGGACTTCAAAGTTCCCATCATCCTAGGTAGACCATTCCTTACAACTGGGAGAGTGATACTAAACATGGAGCTGAATGAACTGAAGTTCAGGCTCAATGACAAAGAAGAAAGATTAAAAATACACTCATCCATGACACCAAAAAAAGATATGAGTGTTTTCTCAATCGTGTATATATTCTATGAAGATGGTAAAAAGGTATTAAAAGGTGGTCTTGGCAAAGTCTGAGTAGTCAAGATAACCAAGTCATGCCGCGACATTAAATCAGGCGCTATTGGGAGGCAACCCAAAATTATCATGTTCCAGCAAAATATTTATATTCGTAGTTAGGTTCTAGTTCAAAGAAGGTGGAATCGATGTATCTAGCTATGTATTCCTGATGACATATTTGACGGGCTGTCATAATTATGATAAGCTATCAGATTCATCGTCAGTGAGATCAAAGCTGAGGCATGTTTTGCCAAGGCTAACAACATTCGTGATAGGCTATCACAGTTGTGATAAGCCATCAGCTTTTGTCGTCAGAAAGACTAAAAGAGTAGTAGAAACTTTGGGCCAAATTAAATAGATCTGACCCGTTCACAACTTGTTCTTTCCACCCTCCCGGGTATTTACTTTCTTTGCTTTAAGTTTTATTCCATTCCATACTTGGTTTATTTTCATTCATTTTCAAAATATTTCCAAGTAAAACAAAAGAAAATTTCCTTCTTTTTGACAGTGAGTTTAAAGTCAACATCAAGAACTTTTCTCTCCTTTCAATACTTCCTTCTCACTCGCATAACTAAGCTAAAAGTGTCAAAGATGAAGTCGTCCATCAGGTATGCTCAAAACCTAACTCTTCTCTTCAGTTGGTAAGTAATAAACTATTTTGAACCAAGGCTCCCAAGAAGATTGAGTCAAGTTTAGCTTGCCAATGTGTGAAAATTAGGAACTAGGGTTTGCTATGTAAGCTTGAGACTGAAACCTCAGCTCAAAAGCATGAATCAATGTGATTATAAGAAGAAGTTGGTTTAAAAATCAAGTTAAAATTAAGTTGAAGGTTGCGCTTTGAGTTGACAACAAAGATAATAAGCTATCACAATTGTGACGACTTATCAGATTATGTCATCACAATTCGAGGAAAGGAAGCTTGTTCTATTAAGGCTAACGACATAGCTGATAAGTTATCACAATCGTGATGACCTATCAGACCATGTCGTCACACCTTTGATTTGAAGCATAAATAAACCCTTTCAAGGGGTGTGGAACTTAAATGATTGATGTATTTGTATTTACACTCTTGAGTGTTGACTAATGGTTTCTTCCTTGCTACAGGTCTTATAATTGCACCCAAAGGAAAGAACTCAAAATCTACAAAGAAAGTGACCAATGGAAGTGTACCTCAGAAGCTTTTAGATGAGGAATCCAATTATGAGGAAGAAGAGCCACTGCTCAATAAGCAAAGAAAGAAGATAGGCCCGAAAAAGCCTCCACCACCCCCACCTGTTGAGGTGGAGGAGAGTGAAGAGAATGATACTAAGCCAACAATGTCTGAACATACAACTTCTGAGCAGATGGCCTCTGAGCAACAAGATTTTGAATATGATGAATCTAAAGAGCATGATTCAGATCATCCTGATTCCAAGGAACATGAGTCAGGGCAACTTGAATCCAAGGGACCATTATGTAAGTCCCCTTCTCCTGAGCAACGGGATGATGAATAACCTATGATTCATAGAACTATGGTTAAATGCAAGAACCCCGAAGTCCGAGATAGCACTAGGTGGCAAATACGCAAAGCACAGAAAATCTATTTTGATGGGCTTCGCAGAACTAATAGAAGAGCTGTTAAAAGGCCAATCTTTGAAGAAAGGAGGATCATCACTAAAGGGTTGAGCAGATATCCTGAAGTTGAGCAAAAATTTTGTGACTACGACTTGGGATGGACTACAAGAGGAGGACATTTTTCCCTACACTAGTTACGGAGTTCTATGTGAACTATCAAGCTCGCTTGAAAATGTATGTAAGAAGGGAAGAAATCAGCCGATCAGCCTTCGTTGGATAAATTTCTAGTACGAGGTGTAATGGTGGATGTTTCTGAAGCAAAAATCAACAAATTTCTTCATGGACCAAACTTCACTTCTCCGGCCACTTCACCTATATTCTATGCTCGGTTAAAGTATTAGGAAAATCAACGGTCTTGGTTAGACACACTTATAGCTGATGGAGAACCTAAATGGCTTACTAACCCAAGTGAAAGAATCTTCAAGGCCTCCCTGAATCCAGAGACAAAATTTTTTTGAGGTATTGTATGTATCTGGTTGATGCCCACAGATGGAGATAATATCCTTGGGCATGATAGAGCAATACTAGTCGCAAGTCTTGTGGCAAAGCTCAAATTGAACTTCAAAGAGATTATCGTCGAAGGGATAAAAATTTAGGTATCAAGGTCTGATATGACATATTCTTTCCCTTGTCTAATTATGAGGTTCTATAAGGCATCCAATGTTCCTAAGGTTGTAGGGTTAGATGAAGAACTGCTTGCCAAGAAGACCCATAATCCTATCTGATATGATAAAAATTAGCTGAGGCTAACACTTGATAGAGGAGAAGAGGTTTTCAACAGTTTCGCCGATTACAGGTACTAGCTCAGTACCTAATGTAGAAGTATAGGATTCTGAAGCCGTACCATCGACATCCTCAACATGAGCATTTCCAGTGCCTGGAAATAAGACAATCCCTTCAGCTGTAGTGCCTACAACAGAATTCGTCTTTAACCTTATAAAATTTAGGAGTGTGGAAAAACAAGCAAAATGGTGTGAATCTCAGCTACAACTCTTTGCCAGACAATTTGCAGCTATGGTAGACAAGAGGGTTAAGGCTGTACTTAAGCAATACAAGGCTCTCCGGGTAGGATTGCTGAATTGGAGAACCATTTCAATGCTTGGTTGAAAGAGAGGTTAGTTCCAAAGATTATACTATTTAGATCAAACCTAGACAAGGTAAAAGGTGAGGTTGGAAATATATAGCAACACCAATTTATGGTTTCACCAGATCGGGCTGTTCAGGAGTCTGAGTGAGAAATTTTATTACTTGCTCTCACAGAGGAACTAGTGAAGAAAAAGAAGAAGAAGGGTGAGAAAAAAGGCAAGGGTAAGAGAGAGAGGCCTAATAGTAATGAAGAAAGAAAAATAGAGAAGAGGGTGAGAAAGAAGGCTAAAAAAGAGAAAACGAAGAAGGTGATCATTGAGTCCTTCATTGATAATAAGAAATGGGAGGCAGCCATCCTACCAAGATCTATAGGTGCCTCTACTAGTAGGCCTCCAGAAACTACTAGGCCAGCTGCACCAGAACAGAGTGAGACTCTCGATAGAGATTAGGTATCTAAGGATGTGGCAGCAAGGGTAAGAACCCATGAACCCTGTGCTCGATCTACTCCAGGTATACCCTAACCCTTAGTTCAGATTTTCTTTGATTCTAATTTGAGGGTGTAGGGTGAGTTGTTGTTGTAACACTTTATAGTTGACTTAGAGATATACAAGTACCTGAGGCAGTGAGCATGGTTTTTTTATTTTGTGAACACCTATCAAGTGGTTTAATTCTATAAATGTGTGATTTGCATCTAAGTGTGACCACTATGCATTGTTGTATGACATTAGTTCTAGTGACACAACAATCATTGCTAAACAACTGCTTGAACTGAATGAGTAGTAACTTGTGATATACTTGTGTGCCATGCGCGTATGAGATCTTACTTAGTCCCCTCTGTATGTTGAATCCAGAATTTGCCCGGTTAATCTTAACTAAGTTGAAGGATAGGGGTTAGGAAAGGATCATAGGCCATTTTGATATTAGCCCACTTTTATCCTAAATGACCTTCCCTATATGTAGAGTATCCCTTGATCCCTAATTTAAGCCTTATTAGCCTATTTGTTTTTATGACACCTGTCACCTTCTCGTTTATATCACAATAAACCTATTTTGGCCCTGATCCTCCTGGGACATTATGCACCTTGATGTAGGCAAATGGCCTAAGTTGAGGGTGGCTATCTTAGGGGTGTGTGATGTCAAATTAGTATGAATATAAGTAGAATAAAATAAATGAATAAAAATCTGGGTGAAGTGGTAAAGAACAAGAAAAGAAAAGTTATGAAAAAGAAGAAGTGTTGTAGGAAAGATAGCATCCATATTGAAAAGTGTGATAAAAAAAGAGAAGAATAGAAAAAGGTTAATAAGTGAATCCCAGGAGCCAGTGTACTATCAAGGAGTCTTAGTCACTTTAAATGTCATCAAGTATCATACCAAGATCTAGCCTGCATTATAAGACGAAGAGAAGACCTATAGTGATCTTGGCTGACTTGTCTGAAAACCTTGGTAATAAAAATATGGGCAAGTCTATGGTACTTGGCATACATTGGTTGGAACTTCAATGTGAGAGTGAGTATCTTTTGATTGTGCCCATGGTTACATATATGATTGTTGATATGAGAAAAGGGAGATTTCTTTGTTGTGAGGGCACACCAGATATGTTGCTAGTTGCTAATTTGTTCGGATAGTACAATACTGGTTATGCTTGGTTGTTATAGCTGAATTAATACCGTATCTTAATTCCTGAGTGTTACATTGTTGTTATTTAATAATATACATAGTTGTTCTTGAATTGACTGACCTTGGAGATGGTGAAGATGTTTTTGAGATAATATGGATGATTGATTGCCGAATGTACTTTGTATTATCTTAGTTATGTTTGAGTTGCTTGAGGACAAGCAATTATTTTAAGTTGATGGTGTTGATGTGTGAGAAAACTCTAAAACATTTGAGGCTTTTAATTGAGGATAATCGCAACGTTTTAAGCAACTTTTGTCATTTTTGATTGTTTTATATTTGATTTTGCAATAGAAACCAAGATTCAAGAGAATCAACAAGGATGGAAACAAAAGAGTTGAAATCTAAAGCAAATATAAGAAAAGTGTGTCTGACAATATTTCTGATAACTCGTCAGCCATGTGATAAGTTATCAGAGATACAGTCAGCCTTAGACAGAGAGTGGACCTCAGCTGAAAGTTGTGATGACATTTCCTGATAAATCATCAAAGAGTTGATAAGTCGTCAGGTTTCATCGTTAACCTTAAGCAAGAAGTTCTAAAACTGAAGAAAGAGATGATGACATTTGTGATAAGTCGTTACACTTTTGATAAGGTGTCACGAATATCATCATCTCATCCAAGAAATTGCTGAACTCTGTGATTTTGTTTCCATAATTAGGGTGAACTATTTAAAGCATTGTTTAGTGTTTTCTAAAAAAAGGAGAGAGAACCTGTTTTGGGACACATATTTTTATTTTTCTCTCTAGTTTCTTGGCTTGAAAAATAAATAACTTTAAAGAGATTTTCATCAATATTTTGGGATTTCTATTGTAATCTAATCTGAGAATCACTAGTTACTATTCATATCATGGTAAGTTCATATTTCAAATTATGAATACATCTAGTTGTTTCACTTATTACATTATAAGTTGGTAAATCTCTTTAACCCGAATTATGGGATCTGTAGGTTATGTCTTGGTAAGATGCTAAGTGTTTAAGATTCTAAAGGTAATAGGACTCCTTGATAATTTCAAGATTTTAATTATTATCTATTAGTTGCAAATGATAGATAGCACCTACTTTGATTTGCTTGAGATAAGAAATCAAATATAGTAGGAAGTGAATTATTGACAGGGACTTGGAAACACTAAACTTCCATTTAATAATTGATGCTGTAACAAGGAATTTTAACCTGAGATGAAGTCTGGTTAGTAAATATAAATTCCCTAAGTCTGAGAGGATTAGGTAATTAAATGTTTAATAGAGACATTTAAGCATAACTTTGATAAAGATAATGTGTTGTCCTACCTACTGTGAGAATCTTGAATTACTATTAGCATATGTCAAGTACTAAAAACCATAGGGAACATAATTGTGGTTTTCCATAAACTCTTGCTACAAATACTGAAACTAAAGTGACCAACAATTATTGGCTAATCTCCAAAACCCCCATTTCAGGAAACATCCAACTATCCGTTGATTAAATCATAAACAACTAAAGTTCTCACCATATTCCTTGTGGGATTCGATGCCAACCTAGTTGGGTTATATATTGACAACGATTGCTTACATTCTCATTAGAGAGGTGTAGTTTGAACGTTATACAAAATGGTGCTGTTGCAGGGGAATACGGTTGTAAATTAACGTTTGTGGGTCTTAATTGACTGTTAGTCAAGTTTCCTAGTTTTACGCTTATTGGTTATTTTTGTTTATTGCAGGATCTTTGTAGTGTATGCCAAGAACCAGAAGTTTCAGAGAACTATTATTACTGTTTAGTCCAGAACCGCAACGAATTGAAAGAATGGCAGACAAGCAGGAGTCTAATAGGTTAGCTGTCTTAGCTTGAGCTCAGGTGAATGTGAAGAATATCGGTCAACAAGTATGACACCCAAATCCTGAAGTGACCAAGACATGGCTCACCTAAAAACATAGATGGACTTGCTAACCAAGCACTTTTTATCAGGCATGACTTAGAAGGTGCAAGCTGTGGGATCACAAGATAAAGTTGATGCTGATTCAGAAGAAGAGGTGAACTATTTTAATAATTAGGGGGGTTTTCGAGGTAATAGCCAAGGGAATCAAGGTTGGAATTATTATGATAATCTTGGTTATAAAGATAGAGAGTAGGGAAATTGGAGGAACAACAATGATAGGAGCGGTCTATATATCCCTCTTGGAAATTGTGAGGCTGCTACAACAAGTTCTGAAAAGATGTCCATGGTGGACATGATGGCTAAGTTGCTGAATGGAGTGGAGGCTACCAACTCTGGTGTGACCACCATGAATACCAATCTATCCTCTATTATTCAGTTGGTAAACTTACACTCCACCACAATCAAACAGTTGGAGAAATAGATGAGCCAACTCTCTGTAGCATTTAACCATAGAAAGAGTGGACCATTACTAAGTGATACGGTCCAGAATCCATGAAATGATGGATCATGTATGGAGATTACCACAAGAAGTGGTAAGATATTACCTGGCCCTTCTGTGGGAAAAAGTTTGGTTTAAGATATGACTGAGGCAGAGGATGAACCCAAAGAAGAATGTCCAGTGAAGTCTGTGAAGATGGATAGTTCTGATGATTCTCTAGAAAAAGGGAAAGAGAAGGAGAAGAAGGTAGTGTTGAAAATTCTCCCAAGACCACCACCTCCTTTTCATCAATGATTGAAGAAAAAAACTGATGATGCAAAATTCAGCAAGTTCATGGGAATGCTCAAACAATTGACAGTGAATATGCCATTGGTTGAGGCACTGGAGCAAATCCCAGGATATGCCAAATTCATGAAGAATCTGGTAACAAAGAAGTGAGCAACAATCTATGAACCGGTGGATAATCTCCATCATTGTATTACCGTTTCTGCACAATCCTTAGTGCAGAAGAAGGCCGACCCTGGAGCATTCACTATTCCATGTTCAATTGGGTTTTTAAATTTTGCTAAGGACTTATGAGATCTAGGGGCCAGTATAAACCTAATACTACTTGCTGTGTACAAGAAGCTGGGTGTGGGGGATCCTACCTCGACGAACATATGATTGGTGATGGAGGATAGGTCTGTAAAG
>NC_061115.1:52221568-52241786 GCF_002878395.1 Capsicum annuum
TAAAGCAACCAGTAGGTATATTACATGATGTATTGGTAAAGGTGGCCGACTTTATACTGCCTGCTGATTTTGCAGTCCTAGAATGTGAGGTGGACTTTGAAGTGCCCATCATCCTGGGTAGACCATTCCTTGCAAATGGGAGAGTGATGGTGGACATGGAGCTGAATGAGTTGAACTTCAGGTTCAATGACAAAGAAGCAAGATTCAAAATACACTCATCTATGACACTAAAAAAGGAGATGAGTGTTTTCTCAATCATGGATGTATTCTATGAACATGGTAAAAAGGTATCAGCAGGTTGTCTTGGCAAAGTTTGAGTAGTCAAGATAACCAAGTCATGCCGCGACATTAATTCAGGTGCTATTGGGAAGCAACCCAAAATTTTTATGTTCCAACAATTCTAGTTCAAAAAAGGTGGAATCAATGTATCCAGCTAGGTATTCCTAACGACATATTTGACGGGATATCATAATTATGATAAGCCGTTAGATTCGTCGTCAGCGAGATCAAAGCCTAGGCATGTTTTGCTAAGGCTGATGACATTCGCGATAGGCTGTCACAGTTGTGATAAGCCGTTAACTTTTGTCGTCAGAAAGCCTATCAGAGTAGCAAAAACTTTGGGCCAAATTAAAAAGATCCGACCCAGCCCAAAACTTAATCTTTCCACCCTCCCGCGTATTTCCTTTCTTTGCTTTAAGTTTTATTCCATTCCATGCTTAGTTTATTTTTCTTGCTTTTTTAAAGTATTTCCAAGTAAAACAAAAGAAAATTTCCTTCCTTTTGAGAGTGAGTTTGAAGTTAACATAAAGAACTTTTCTCTCCTTTCAATACTTCCTTCTCATTCATATAACTTAGCTAAAAGTGTCAAAGGTGAAGCCGTCCATCAGGTATGCTCAAAACCTAACTCTTTTCTTCAAATGGTAAGTAATACATTGATTTGAACCAAGGCTCCCAAGAAGATTGAGTCAATTTTAGCTTGCAAATGTGTGCAAATCGAGAACTAGGGTTTGCTATGCAAGCTTTGGACTTAAAGGTCAGCTAAAAACATGAATCAATATGATTTTAAGAAGAAGTTAGTTTAAAAATCAAGTTAAAATTAAGTTGAGGGTTATGTTTAAGTTGATGACATAGCTGATAAGTTATCACAATTATGATGGATTATCAGATTATGTCATTACAAGTTGAGGAAAGGAAGCTTGTTCTATTAAGGCTAATGACATAGTTGATAAGTTATCACAATCGTGATAACCTATCAGACCATGTCGTCACACCTGTGATTTGAAGTATAAATAAACCCTTTCAAGGGGTGTGGAACTTCAATGATTGATGTGTTTGTGTTTATACTCTTGAGTGTTGACTAATGGTTTCTCCCTTACTACAGATCTTATAATAGCACCCAAAGGAAAGAACTCAAAATTTACAAAGAAAATGACCAAGGGAAGTACCCTAAAAGCTTTTCGACGAGGAATCCAATTATGAGGAAGAAGAGCCACTACTCAAAAAGCAAAGAAAGAAGATATGCCCAAAAAAGCCTCCACCACCCCCACCAGTTGAGGTGGAGGAGAGTGAAGAGAGTGATACTGATCCAAGAATATCTAAACATACAACTTCTAAGAAGACGACCTCTGAGCAACAAGAGTCTGAACATGGTAAATCTGAAGAGCATGATTTAGATCATCCAGATTTCGAGGAACATGAGTCTGGGAAACCTGAATCCAAGGGACTATTATCTGAGTCCCCTTTCGCTGAGCAACAGGATGATGAAGAATCTCTAATTCAGAGAACAATGTTTAAATATATGAACCCCAAAGTCCGAGACAGCCCTAGGTGGCAAATTCCTAAAGCATAGAAAATATTTTTTGATGGGCTTTGCAGAACTAACAGAAGAGCTATTAAAAGGAAAATCTTTGAAGAAAATAGGATCATCACTAAAGGGTTGAGCAAATATCTTGAAGTAGAGCAAAAATTTTATGACTACGACTTGGGATGGCTTGCAAGAGGAGAAAACTTATTTTGCCCTACACTAGTTAGGGAGTTCTATGCAAACTATCAAGCTCACTTGAAAAACATTTTTAAAGTAGGGAAGAAATCAGCCAATCAACCTTTGTTGGATAAAGTTCCAGTACGGGGTGTAATGGTGGATGTTTCTGAAGCGACAATCAACAGATTTCTTTATGGCCTAAACTTTACTCCTCAGGCCACTTTACCTGCATTCTACGCTCGGTTGAAGCATGGGGAAAATCAAAGGTCTTGGTTAGCCACACTCATAGATGATGGAGAACCTTAATGGCTGACCAACCCGAGTGAAAGGATCTTCAAGGCCTCCCTGAATGCAGAGGCAAAATTTTGGTTGGGTATTATACGTATCTAGTTAATACCCACAGATGAAGATAATATATTTAGGGATGATAGAGTAATAATAGTCGCAAGTCTTGTGCCTAACCTCAAATTGAACTTTAGAGAGATTATCATCGAAGAGATGAAATTTCAGGTCTCAAGGTCCGATACTGCATATCCTTTCCCTTGTCTAATTATGAGGTTCTGTAAGGCAGCCAATATGCCTAAGAGTGTAGGGTTAGACGAAGGGCTGCTTGCCAAAAAGACCCATAATCCTATCCGATATAATAAAAATTAGCTGAGGCTAACACTTCATAGAGGAGCAGAGGTTTCAATAGATCCATCGATTACAGGTACCAGCTCATCACCTAATGTAGAAGTACAGGATTCTGAAGCTATACCATCGACATCCTCAGTACGAGCAGATCCAGTGTCTAGAAATGAGACAATCCGTTCAGCTGCAGTGCTTACAACTGAATTCACCTTCAACTCAATAAACTTTAGGAGAGTGGAAAAACAAGCCAAATGGTGTGACGCTCAACTGGAACTCTTTGCCAGACAATTTGCGACTGTTGTAGACAAGAGGGTTAAGGTTAGACTTAAGCCCTACAAGGCTCTACTGGGTAGGATTGATGAATTAGAGAACTATTTCAATGTATAGTCGAAAGAGAGGTCAGTTCCAGAGATTGTACTATTCATATTACACCTAGACAAGGTAAAAATAGAGGTTGGAAAGCTACAGCAACACCAATTTTTGGTGTCAGCAGATTCGGATATTGAGGAGTTTGAGGGAGAAATCCTATTACTTAATCTCATAGAGGAACCAGTAAAGAAAAAAAAAAGGGTGAGAAGAGAGGTAAGGGTAAGACAGAGAGGCTTAATAGTGATAAAGAAAGAAAAGCAGAGAAGAAGGAGAGAAAGAAGGATGAAAAAGAGAAGACAAAGAAGACGATGATTGAGTCCTTCATTGCCAATAAGAAATGAGAGGCAACCATCTGACCGAGATCCATAGGTGCCTTTACTAGTAGACCTCCAGCAACTGCTAGGCCAACTGCACTAGAACAGAGTAAGGCTCCCGATGGAGATAAGGCAGCTAAGGATACGATAGTAGGGGTAGGAACCTATGACCCTCGTGCTTGTTCTACTCCAGGTATACCCTAACCCTTAGTTTATATTTTATTTGATTTTAAGTTGAAGGTGTAGGGTGAGTTATTATTGTAATATTTTATAGTTGACTGGGAGATATACAAGTACCTGAGGCAGTGAAAATGGTTTTGTTAGTTTATGAACACCTCTCAAATGGTCTGATTCTTTAAATATGTGATTTGCATCTAAGTGTGACCACTGTGCATTGTTGTATGGAATTAGTTCTAGTGACACAGCAATCATTGCTAAACAGCTGCATCAACTGAAAGAGTAGTAACTTGTGATATACTTGTGTGCCATGTGCATGTGAGATCTTACTTAGTCCCCTCTGTATGTTGAATCTAGAACTTGCACGGTTAGTCTTCCCTAAGTTAAAGGATTAGGGTTAGGAAAGGATCATAGGCTATTTTAATATTAGCCCACTTTTAGCCTAAATGACCTTCCCTATATGTAGAATATCCCTTGATCCCTACTTTGAGCCTGATTAGCCTATTTCTTTTTATGACACCTATCACCTTCCCATTTATATCACAATGAACCTGTTTTGGCCCCGGTCCTTCTTGGATACTTTGCACCTTGACGTAGGCAAATGGCCTAAGTTAAGGGTGTCTATCTTAGGGGTGCTGATGTCAAATGAGTATAAAGATAGGCAGAATAAAATAAAAGAATAAAAAGATGGGTGGAGTGGAAAATAACAAGAAAGAAAAGTTGTGAAAAAGAAGAAGTGGTTGTAGAAAAGATAGCACCCATACTGAATAAGTATGATAAAAAAAGAGAAGAATAGAAAAAGGTTAATAAGTGAATCCCAGGATCTAGTGTAGTGTCATGGAGGCTTGGTCACTCTAAATGTCATCAAGTATCATACCAATACCTAGCCTGCATTACAAGCCAAAGAGAAGCCTATAGTGATCTTAGCTGACTTGTCTGAAAACCTTGGTAATGAAAATAAGGGAAAGCCTATGGTACTTGGCATACATTGGTTGGAACTTCAATATGAGAGTTAGTGTCTTTTGATTCTCCCCATGGTTACATATATGATTGTTGATATGAGAAAAAGGAGATTTCTTTATTGTGAGGGCATACCAGATTTCTCTTTTGGGATTTGTATTGTGATTTAATCTGAGAATAACTAGTTACTATTCATCTTATGGTAATTCATCTTTCAAATTATGAATACATCTAGTTGTTTCGCTTAATACATTATGAGTGGCTAAATTTCTTGAACCCAAATTATGGGATCTGTGGGTTAAGTCTTGGTAAGAAGCTAAGTGTTTAAGATTCTAAGGTAATAGGACTCCTTGATAATTCCTAGATTTTAATTATTATCTGTTGGTTGAAAATGATAGATAACACTTGCTTTGATTTGCTTGAGATAAGAAATTAAATATAGTAGGAAGTGAATTATTGATAGGGACTTGGAAACACTAAACTTCCATTTAATAATTGACGTTGTAACAAGGTTGATTAACCTGAGGTGAAGTCTAGTCAGTAAATCTGAATTTCATAAGTCCTAGAGGATTAGGTAGTTAAATGCTTAAGTATGTCGAGAGACATTTACGCATAACTTTGATAAAGATAATCTATTGTCCTACCTATTATAAGAATCTTGAATCACTATTAGCATCTGTCAAGTACTACAACCCATAGTGGACATAATTCTTTTTTTTCATAAAATCTTGATTACAAAAACTGAAACTAAAGTGACCAACAGTTATTGGCTAATCTCCGAAACCCCCATTTCAGGAAACATCCTACTATCCTTTGATTAAATCGCAAACAACTAAAGTTCACACCATATTCCCTATGGGATTCAACCCCAACCTAGTTGTGTTATATATTCACAACGATCGCTTACATTATCATTAAAGAGGTGTAGTTTGAGCTGATAACTTATCAGCATTTTAACCTATTTTCTATATTATTTCAGTATTATTATTCAGTGCTTATAGCAGGTACCAGTCAGGGGTTAGCTTGTGGTTCTTCAAGGTCGTAAGCACCGTTTGATATCTATACATTGTGTTCTTTTCTCGTTCTTGTGTTGGTATATATATATATTATAGAATTGTTAATGAAGACAGTGTGGGCTATCATTTAGGACTTTTTTTGATTATAGGTGATGTTCCCATAGTGGGTATATTATATGCTTTATTTTCTACTTTGTCTAGTTGGTTTGTGATACCTATTTAGTATAACTAGACTATACTCAGCCCTAGCACACCTTTTCGATGCATATCCAGGTACGAGTGCGTCATACAATAGTTGATTTAGTGGATATTTAGAGTATATTTTAGGTAGCGGTACATCTATACTTCCAGAGTTGACATATTACCTCTTGTTATCTATTCTATATTTTTTTTTGTATTTAAGAGATAGACTATGTTCAGTTTGGACTATTATTATATCTTCTGATATTTAGATATAATTAGTAGTTCTTACACTGTGACACCAGGTTTTTGAGGGATTGATGGTATTATTGTAATTTATTTTCCATCTCTATTACTAATGTATGGTTCAATATTTTTTAGAAGTCTTTCCTTGGGTTTTGGTATTGATTTCTCTTATCATATCCGTTTAGGTGATAGACTTACGCTTGTCGCGACAAGTTCTATCATGAACCTTAGTTTTTGGGTCATGACAAATTGGTATCAGAGCAACTAGGATTCATGGATCTCATCAGTGAAAGAATAGTATATCTAGTAGAGTTTTGTGAATCCATACGAAGACATCTATGTCTATCTTTAAGAGGCTATAAGATATCTTTAAGAAACTTAATTATTTTTTTCTTATTATGCAAATTCTTTGATACCTTGTGTTCTAGATTATTTTCTCTATTTTTTTTACTGATTGTGAGGACTAAATCCTGTGAGGTTAGAGATGCAGAGCTATCATTCAAGGAAAGAGCTAAGGGTAGAGTTATGAGTCATGGATGGGCTCGAGGTAGTGTATGGGCACAAGGATCTGTCTCGTCCAGAGATAGTACTATAGGACTCTCCCCTAAGCCTCAATTTGAGCATGATGGAGATGTTGGCCCTACTCTAATTGCAAAGAGTTCTTCTACCCTGATCTAAGAGGGGTTCTTGATTCACTTATTGTATCATTTGTAAGGTGCTCCTTTGAGCGTACCTAATGTTCCTCCTGCTCTAAGTATTGTACCTCTATTTGTGCCAGAGTCTTCCTACAATGTTCCTCTAATTTTGAGTATTGATCCTCTGGTGGTACTAATATCTGCTTATGGTACTCCATAGACTCTGAGTATTGTTCATGCTTCTGTACCAACATCTGAGAATGGTATTCAAAGATTAGGATTTCAACCGTCATCTATGTTACCTTCTTCAGTGGTATCTCAGCCAACAAAATTCATTATGTCTCCTATTATTGTAAGTACAATTATGTCTTTTGAGGATCAAAAAAGATTTAAGAGATTCACTTGTTTAGGTCTTCCCAGGTTCAAAGGTGTTGTAGGCGAGGATGTCTATCGATTATTGATTGATTATCATAAAAAACTGCAAACCCTTCATTCGCTTGAGTCTTTTAGGGTTGCTTACACTACTTACTAGTTGAGAGATACAACAAGGAACTAAAAGATGTATCCAAGGATCGATGAAGGTTACTTATTAGTTGTAGACCTTTTGGTTTTCCAAAGATGACTTGGGATTAGTTTCCTGAGGACTTTTTGGATAGGTTTGTGCCATACAGTCTGAAGTATTAGATGAGACATAATTTTGATCACTTGGAGTAGGGATCTATGACTATTGCAAAGTATGAGGTAGATTGTCGTGCCTTGTCTAAATATTCTTACGCCAGTATTACTACCGAGTCTGAAAATTTTTAGAAGTTTGTCAAGGAATTGGATGTTTTACTTTATCTTACTACTTCCCAGATGGTTGTGTTAGAAGTATCATTTTAGAGTATAGTGGACTATGCTAATATGTCTGAGTCTATTCATCGAGCATCTTAGGGAGACGTTAAGTGGGTGCATCATCAAGGCAAGTTTAGAAGTCACACTTCTCAAGGTAGAGATTCTAGAAGTTTTTATGGGTATCATGGTAGACCATATTAGGTAGCCTTGTAGGGTTTAGGTAGTGGGTCTTCTGGTCCAGTAACTTTGGATAGTCATCCTAGCTCAGCTGTACCTCCCCCTATTGAGTTGAGCTGCAGAGTTAGCTCTGTGTGTGTTGAGGTTGGATATTTGGCCAAGGACTATCCCTGCCATGTCTTCAGGCCTACTCCTATATTTGTAGTGAGAGGTAAAGTTCTACTAGAGGTGAATGAGACAGAGGTAGTGGTGTTCGTAGTGGAGGTCACGGCACTACTCAGTAAGGCGGTACCCATGGATAGTGCTATGTTATATTCTCTAGACTAGAGGTAGAGGATTCTAACATTGTCATCATATTTATCATCCTTATTTGTTTTAGATCTACATCTATGTTATTTAATATAGGATTGACTTTCTCCTATTTGGATGCATATTTTACTTAGGGTTTTAATTTTCCTAGTGAGCCTCTTAACATGCCTATCCATGTATGTACCCCTATAAGAGACACTTTAGGGGTGGATTTGGTGTATCAATCTTGTATTGTGACTTTTGGTGGGAGTGAGACTTGGTTAGTTGTGATATTTTAGATATGGTAGATTTTTATGTCATCTTGGGTATAGATTGGTTAGCTCATTATCAAGTTGTCCTAGATTATTATGATAAGACCATGAACTTAGATTCACCGAGTGTACCGAGGATATCTTGGAAAAATATGTTTTTTTTGGCTCCCAAGAGATTCATGTCTTTCCTTTAGGCTCATTGCTTGGTTGAGAGGGAATGTTTGTCTTACTTGGATCAAATTCATGATACTAGTGTTTCTTCACCTCCTTCTTTGGATTCTATTTATATTGTCCATGGGTTTATGGATATTTTCCCTTTGAATTTCACTAGTATGACTCCGAAATATGATATTGACTTCGCCATTAATATTGAGTCGATACCAAGCCCATTTTTATTACTCTTTATATGATAGCCTAGAAGAGTTTAAGGAATTAGATAATCAATTGTAGGAGTTGTTGGATAAGGGATTTATCTAACATTGTATATAACCTTAGGGTGTGCCTGTCTTGTTTATGAAGAAAAAAGATGTGTCTATGCATATGAGTATTGATTATCGGCAGATAAACAAAGACAGTTAAGAATAAGTATCCTCTTTTTCATATTGATGATTTGTTCAATCATCTTCAGGGTGATTTGGTGTTTTCAAAGATTTTTTTGAGGTCCAGGTATCACTAGTTGAGGATTAGATCTTCAGATATTCCAAAGACAACTTTTTGAACTTAGTACAATTATTATGAGTTCTTGGTCATGTCCTTTTAGTTGACCAATGCCCCAACCACATTCATGCAGTTGATGAATTGAGTATTTAGATCATATACTGAATCTTTTATCATTATATTTACAGATGATATTTTGGTCTATTTCGAGAGTGAGGGTGACCATGGGGAGCATTTTTGGATTGTGCTTCAGAAATTAAGGGATGATGTATGCTAAGTTCTCCAAGTGTGAGTTTTGGTTGGAGTCTATCTATTTACTGGGTCATGTGATGATAAAGGATAGTATGTCGATCTGGCCAAGATTTTAGCATTCGTGATTAGGCTAGTCCTACTTCTCCTACAGATATTCAAAGTTTGTTGGTTTGGCAGGTTATAATTGGTGTTTTATTAAGGTTTTTTCATCTATTGTGGCTCCGATAACTAAGTTGACTCAGAAGAAAATTTTCTTTCAATGGTTCGATGCTTGTGAGGTGAGCTTTCAAAAGATCAAGGATTTGTTGACGTCGGATCCTAACATGACTTTGCCTAAGGAGGGCATGAGGTTTACCATATTTTATAATACTTTTGGTATTGGTTTAGGTGTTATGTCGATGCAGGAGGTTTAGATGACTGTGTATATGTAACGCCCCCAATTTATGGTCCTTGAAACTTCCTAAAATTTTGCACTCACTTCCTTGACTACGACTTGGCCTATGAGACATAGGGTGTCTTGACGGGTTATTGGGAAAAGCGTAACTAAATAAATAATTTTGTGGCTAGATTCTGCTCTGAGTACGAGTGTCTCACTAAGAGCCGTAAGAACTTGTTACAAGTCATAGGTGTAAATCATAGGGTGTCCAGTGTATGACCTAATTTGGGTTTTG
Source organism: Capsicum annuum (assembly GCF_002878395.1). Lineage (NCBI taxonomy): Eukaryota > Viridiplantae > Streptophyta > Magnoliopsida > Solanales > Solanaceae > Capsicum > Capsicum annuum. The sequence goes on from NC_061115.1 coordinate 52,231,228, forward strand.
TGTTGACTATGATTGTACCCTACAAGTCATAGGGTCCTATAACAAGTCATGTCATTAAGTCATAAGGTCAAAAATATATGTTAACTTAGTGGTTTTGTCTTGGTTACGACTCATGGTAATGAACCGTAAGGAGTGGCTACGAGTCAATGATTGACCCGTAGTCAACGAAGACACTTTTTCTTCTTTTAAGTTAACGGCATTCTGGACATTTCCCCTATTAAAAATTGAAACACACGTCTTATAACCCCTTTAGGGTGTCACTAGCACTCAAAAAATAAATCTAAGTAACTTTTCAAACACTTCAAAGGCTCTCTAAATTCACTCAAGCAAGTCAAGCTAGGGTCTCATCAAGTTGGTCATCCAAGGGATCTAGAATTAATATCTCTTCCTAAAAATTGATATATTAGGCATATGACTCTACCCTTAAACTTAATATCTCTATTGCATGAAAGTACATGGTTATTTATGTGATTAAAAGTAAGGGTTTTGACATGATTAAAGGTTTTGACATGAATTGTCAATTAATTATTTTCCAATGGTTTTATTGTGTACTACTTATGTCTTAGCTTTGGTTTTGAACTAGTCGGTGCATGGTTATGTTGAATAAACTAAGGGAATGTGATTTCCCTAACTTATGAATTTTGATGTTGTTATGACCCCAACCTTATATTGTGAAATTGTTTTTAGTTATAAGAAATATGGGAATTTAACTATTCTTGAACTATTGCATTATGAAATTGAATTTGAACCTTGTGGGTTAGTGTCTTCAAAAGCTATTGCATAGTTGAACCAAGAGGGGGTTATGAATTCACCAAGTAATGAAATTGTTTCGGCGTGTTGATGTTACCTTGTAAGTATAGTTGGTATGACGATACCAACAATGTATGCCTAATTGTTTTAACTAGGATTTAAAGAGGGTTTTGTAGCTAAGTCATGAAAGTAGAGGTCTGAGATACCAACACTAGAAATCACAGTTGCCTACGCGTGGGTCTGTATGATTGGGTAGTTTGAGTCCTTCTATTATTATTATATGATTGGGTGGTTTGATTCCCCCATATCTTATTACATAATTTGGTGCTTGTGTCACCTTTATATGCCGGGAGGTTAGAGTCCCCTAAAGTGCATATGTTTACCTTCTAGTTTGTGTGGCCATACGCACTAGGGCGCTATCGGTTGGGGGAGAGCTGGGCCTATATATCCCATAGGTGTATTGTATGTTATGATGGTTGAGCTATACAATCAAGACTAATGTTTTAAAATACATGTTAAACCTCGTTCCCTATCCCAACATGTGATACATATATATGTATGTATATACATTGGATGATGCACATATAATCTAGAATGATTTTGAACTATTGATCATGAAATTATATTATCTTGTATCCCTTAGTTACATGCTAGCACTCCAGTCGCTAAACATCTTTGGATGCTGTATCCCCATGCGATGCAGGAACTTGCCCAACTTCTCTTCTCCTACTCATTTATTAGGATTCAAAATCATCTTATGAGTGGAGATTGTAGTGGTGACATTTCATACATTGAGAAACTACATTTCATGTTTTGGTCTCTTATATTTTAAATTGTTTAGACTTGTTTTAGCTATAGTCGGGGGCATGTCCTAACAATTTATTGGTATACAATTTTGGTTCGTGTGTAAAAGGCTTTGTGGGATTATTATGCACTTGGGTGGTGTTGGCCAATTATTTTGGCTAGTGGTTGATTGTTCATCATAGAAGTCTTAATTGTTCTTGAATCTATCTTTTTATATGTTCAGAATTCATCTGATATTGACAGTATTATGTTTACTTGGTTAGGTGTAGAGGGTGGTCTCTGGTCCACATATGACTTGAGATACCCATCACGGCTAGGCCCTAGTTTGGATCATAACAAAGATAGTATCAGAGCCTAGGTTTGGTGTCATTGGGTGTTTAAGAAATCCATGATGAGTAGAGTCTCATTTATGGGTATATAGCACACCATACTTATAAGAGAGAGGCTACAAGACATTTAGGAATGTTTTCCTTTCTTGTTGTTCTATTTTACATCTATAGAGTCTATGGTCTTGAATCTCTCTAATCCTTGTTTGTCGCCTTTCAGATCATGCCTCCAAGAAGATATGTTAACCATGGAAACTCTTCTATCCCGTCTAAGGTCAGTATGGACTGAGCTCATCCTACTCCATGAGTTCATAACCGGTTTAGAGTTGCTGCTTCTGATTGCCCAGATTGAGCTCCACCAGTTCCTCCTATCCCTACCTAGGAACCCCAAGATAGCGTGTCTAATGATGAATTTCACCAATCGATTCATTTGCTTACGCAGTTGGTGGTCTATTAAATTAAGTGGGTCACTTCTGTTTCTCCATCCTATAAGGCCACTAGGGTCAGGAAATTCATGAGATTAAATCCTCCTATTTTCACTGGTTCTAAAGTTGTGGAAGATCCTCAATATTCCATTAACGAGATAGAAAAGATCTTCTATGTGATGCATGCTTCAAAGGTGAAAGGTGTAGAATTCACAGCTTATCAGTTGAAGGATGTAGCATACCAATGGTATAAAGAGCGGGAGTAGTTTTGGGGAAATAATGATGAGTCTTCTTTATGGGATTACTTCACTAGTTCTTTTCTTGATTGTTTCTTTCCTCAGGAGTTGAGGAAGGCCAAGGTTGAGGAATTCGTAAATTTGGGGCCAGGCTAGATGATAGTTAAGGAATATGCCGTTAAATTCCACCAGTTATCTTGGTGTGCTCTGGATTTGGTGACTAGCATGAGGGATTGGATGAGGAAGTTTGCTTTCAGGTTATCCCGAGACTTGATTCTGGAGAGTAAGGTTTTCTTGTTAAATAAGCACATGGATATTTCTCAGCTTATAGTTTATATGCAGCAAGTCAAAAAAGAGAAGCAGAAGCAGGCTGAAATTAGAGAAATACAGAGTAAGAAGTTTTGCTAATCGGATTAGGGTGGAGGTCATTAGCAAAGTGGTAGAGATGGAGGAAAATGATCCAAGAAGAAGTGGAGTAACTTTGGTTCCTACTCTACGTCTAGTGATCCCAACCTGAAGACATCGAGTGATCAACATATATAGAGTGGTGATGGTTTTAAGGTGTAGGGTTCCTAGTCTCAGGATAGTGAGGCTCAGTTAGCTCCATTATATCCTCCTTGTATATTCTGCAGTCAGGTGTATTATGGTGTTTGTGAAAAAGGAAGGAACAAGTGCTTTAGATATGGTTAGATTGCTCATATGTGGAGATATATTCCTTTTAGGGTTGCTTTTGGGGCAAACAAGATTCTCATTGCTACTACATCAGCTCTGCACCAAAGGCTACTACTTCTTATTCTAGCTCTGACATTGGTCAAAATCATCCCTATGCCCTTCTTATACGTCAGGATTCTGAGGAATCCCCTGATGTCGTTACAGGTATGTTAAAACTCTTTTCCCATGATGTATATTGTTTACTTGATCTGGGTCCACTCTGTCTCATGTGACTCCATTTATGGTTGTTCATTTTGGATTTGATCCTAAGTGCATTTCAACCTCTTTTTTGTTTCTACCCCGACAGGTGATTCTATGGTTGCTAGAAGAGTCTATAGGGGTTTTGTGGTGTCTGTTGGTGATAGGGAAACTTTGGTAGACGACATGGTTGATTTTGATGTCATATTAGTGATGGATTAGTTGTATTTGTGCTATGATTCTCTATATTGTTAGACCCATAAGGTCATCTTCAATTACCTTAATGAACCAATTATTAAATGGGAAGGTAATTCCCTAGTGCCTAAGAGAAGGTTTTTATCACATCTTAGAGACCAAAAATTAATTTTCAAGGGATGTCTCTATCATTTGGTTCGGGTTAAAGATTCTACCTCGGAGAGTCCTTTCTTACATTTCATCCCCATGGTAAATGAATTTTCTAAACTCTTCTCTAATGATCTTCCTTGTATTCCTCATAATAGGGAGATTGATTGTGGGATTGATCTTGTTTTGAATACTCGTCCTATCTCTATCCCTCCATATTGAATGGCTCTAGCTGAGTTGAAAGATCTCACAAAGAAGTTAAAGAATCTTGTAGACAAGGGTTTTATCCATCCTAGTGTGTCCTCGTGGGGTGCACCTGTTTTGTTCATATGTAAGAAGGATGGTTCTCTTCGAATGAGTATTTATTACCATCAATTGAATAAGATGATGGTAAAGAATAAGTACCCTTTTCCAATGATAGATGATTTGTTTGATGAACTTCAGGGTGATCAATTCTTCTCCAAGATTGATCTTCAGTCTGGGCATCATCAATTGAAGAGTAGAGAGACAGCTACCCCTAAGACTGCTTTTGGAACCTGGTATGCTCATTTTGTGTTCTTTATGATGTCTTTTGTCTTAACCAACTCTCTAGTAGCATTTATGGGTCTTATGCATTAGGTTTTCTATCAATTCTTGGATTTGTTTATAATTGCCTTTATTGACGATAGTTTGGCGTACTCCATGAGTGAGGTGGATCATGTTGATCACCTATGTCTTGTGGTTTAGATCCTAAAGGATCATGTATGTATGTTAAGTTCTCTAAGTGTGAATTCTATTTAAATGTTGTTACTTATCCGGGTCATGTTGTTTCTAGTAAAAGGATCATAGTGGATCCACAAAAGGTTGCAGTGGTTAAGAAGTGGCTTAGACCTACGACTTTAATTGATATTTGAAGATGTTTTGGTTTAGCCGGTTATTATTGAAGGTTTGTGGAGTGCTTCTGTTCTGTTGCTACCCTTTTGACCAAGTTAACTCAGAAGAAGGTAAAGTTCTTGTGGTCGGATGCTTATGAGGGCAGTTTTGAGAAATTCAAGGATAAGTTGACTTTGGCTCCAATTTTTACCCTGACCAAGTGCACTGATGGTTTTATGATCTATTATGATGCATATCGAGTGGGACTTGTTTGTAAATTAATGTAATATGGCAAAGTGGTAGCTTACGATTCTAGGAAGCTATGGTGTTTCCAATAAAAATCTGGCGGCATTATTTGTATGGGGTTCATGTTGATATCTTATCAAATCATCAAATCCTGTAGTACGTGTTCACTTAGAAAGAGTTGAGTCTCACACAAAGCAAATGGCTTGAGTTGCTCAAGGATTATGACATGACTCTTCATTACCACCCAGGTAAAGCTAACGTAGTTGCTGATTCTCTTAGCAGGTTATTCATGAGTAGCTTATCCCATGTAAGGGAGGTGAGGCAGGAATTGGTAAAGGACATTCACTGTTTGGCCAATCTAGGAGTTCGTCATTTGAACTCTGAGAATGGTGGTGTGTTTATGCAAAAGGTGGAACAGTCATCTCTTGGTTCGGAAGTAAAAAAGAAGCAAATGTTGGATCAAATCTTGATACAAATTAAGAATGATGTAGGCAAGCAGAATATGATGGTTTTTGAGATTGGCGGTGATGGTATCTTGAGGTACTAAGGGAGATTGTGTGTCCTCTATGTTTTTGGGTTATAGGAGAGAATTTTGACTGAGGCATATTGATGAGTGGTAAGTTTGCCACTCATTTGCACTAAATCTTCGTGTACATTGCCATGCTTTAAATGAGTAAATGAGACATAATTATTATAGAATGCACTAATATTCACTTCCTGCAAATGTAGAATCAATGAGATCCAAATATGTGGATTAGAGCTAAAAAGTTGATCAAAAGGAAGCAGGAAAGTACTACTTGTGACTTAAAGCGGAAATGGCCTCAGTAACAGCGGTCGCGGTCTGAGCACCAGGATCACAGTTAACTAAGCAGGGAATAGATATAGCCTCGGGTAAAGTAATCATGGAATAAGGAATTCGATTACAGTCTATCATGAAGGTCAACACACTACGATTGGTTGGTCCTAGCCACGACCGTGGTTGGCACGCAGTCAACGCTTCGCGACCGCGACCTAGCGGGATAAAAGAGCAAGGGAATTATGGTCAAATCAGATAGTTGATTCAAAATTTCTATAAAAGATCCAAATAACTTTTCCTATGGTATGATGGCAAGAAATTAGAGAGGAAGTCAGAGAGGAAAACAAGAACCCTAGAATTTGGAAAAAAATTGATTGTTCATAGTTATTGTACTTATTATTCTAAAAGGAAGTTGGTAAAAGTGAAATGTAGAAGTAAAGATTATTTACCTTATATTATTATGGACATTAGGGAAGAATTACTTGGTAAAATTCTCCTTCGTTATCTCATGAGTAGCTAATTTCTTTAGTCTTGAGATTATGTTGAACTAAAGTGTATTTGTGTGTGGGTGTTGATGTGTTTGCATGATTTTTAGTTGTTGATTGTGGATTCCACCATTGCTTGAGCTTATTAGTTGGAATTTGTGGGTGGAAATCCAAAATATCCTAATGGATTTGATGGGTGAAAACCCCTAAATGTACAAATCCTTTATCATCCTTGAAAAAGGGATGAATGTGAAGTTATTGGAATCCATAGCATCCTTGAAAGAGGGCTATAGGGTGATAAGGGAATGGTGGACAATTAAGCGTATGGTTTACTACCTTTTGCAATCTTATACATAAGTGTGATTGGAGTGTATATCATGTCAAGGGCACCATCCTAGAAATAGGGGTGCCTGATTGAGGTTATGGGTGACTAAGAATGACATATTTATTAGGTGCTCGAAAGAGCCAATGGGAGAAAATCGTTGTAGTTTTATTTAAAGATTAACTACTATGATCTTTGACCTATAAATCTCATGTTAAACCATTATCAACCCACATGCTATTACTTTTAGGTAGAGATAATCCCAAGATTTCCTCTAAACTTGTTTTTAAAAAAAAAGTGCTATCTAGTGAGTTTTTAACTAAAGATTGCTACAAAAAATTTCAAAACCAATCCCCCCATTTTATTTTAAATGCCGTGTTTGCTATCATTCCAGGTAACTTTTAGTAACTAGTGCACCCATAGGACTTGAAATTTATACTTGCTCCCTGTGGATTCGACCCAAACACGAGTTGGGTTATTGACAACGACCGCCTCACCCCTCAAACATGTGAGTGAGTTGAGCATTATCAAAATGGCGCCATTGTCGGGGAGTGAAATATAGGTTTCACTTGTGCCGTGTGATTATTACTTGGGTACACCTGTGGTGAGTTTAATTTAATTTCCTTCTTGTTTTTGATTTTTGATTAGATAAACATTATTCTTCCCAACTCATTATGAGTCATGAGGAGTCATACTATTTTGGGGTCGGATATCATGAGAGTGATATTTGTATTCCCCCACTGAGGAGCATGGAGAATTTTTCGTTACAAGTTTGATGATGCAATTGCTCCACTTAAAGGGACTTTTCGTGGGTGAAGCCCATGAAAACCCAAATTGCCACTTAAAGGTCTTTGTGGATATATGTGCTCCTTTCAATATTGCACATATATCCCAAGAGTTTATCTGGTTACACCTTTACCCATTTTCTCTCACGGGAAAGGCAGTGCTATGGCTAAGATCATTGCCCTCCGGATCTATTACTTCATAGACAAGTCTCATGGAGGCCTTCTTAAGTGAATACTTCCCACCTTCTAGGGTGTTGAAGTTGTGGGATGAGATTGTTAATTTCCACAAATACCACGAAGAACCGTGGTACGATGATAAAGGAAGATTCAAGGAAACACTTTTAAAATGCCCCACCCATAAGATGCCGTAGAAGATGCTTCTCCAAATCTTTTATAGGGCATTGGACCAACAAAAGAAGGCCATAGTGGACAATGCAACCAGTGGATCTTTCATCAACTCGCCATATGGGATTGTTTCAAAAGCCTTGAACCAAGTAGCAATTTGGTGTAAGTGTTGGGACATAGAGGATGCCAAGGTGGCCATGGGGGCTCCCTCCTATTCCTTTGTGTGCCAAGATAAAAAATAAAGAGGAAGAGAATGATGAAAATATTTTCAAAATGATGTCATACCTCGAACTCCTACTCGAGCATATGTTAAGTGACCAAATGGAAAGTGTAAGTGTGATAAGTTCAAGAGAAGTTGAACTACGTGAAGGCGCGGAGGAAGAAGTGATTGATAACAAGTTAGGTGTGGTACCTAAGAGTTTGGAGGGTTTCCAGTTTGCCCCACAAGGACAATACAGGAATCAAGGTCAGAACCGGGAAAGCCTAAGCACGGCATATTATGAAAGGAAAGAGAAAATAAATAGAGATACTTTGGCATAGATCTTGAGTATTGCTGAGAGGACCGATGAAATGGTGAATGAGATGCAAAGTGAATTCTCCATGATCCACCAAATAGTTACATCCACTCCACCACTATTCAACAACTAGAGACAAAAATGAGTCAAATATCAAAGTATCTCATGGAGAAGAAAACTGAAGAAATGCAAAACCGGGAGGAGACAAAGGGAAAGAGAAAAAGGTCCAATAATAAAGAGACAAATTTAGGTGAGCTATTGATGGGAAAGATAATATTTAATGATTGTCAAACTGTCTCTATGCCATTGAACCCCCTTCATCCTCCTTTCCCAAAATGTTCTTCAGAGAAAGGGAGATCATGATAAGCTCAACAAATTTTTCCATAAATTTAGTACCCTTTCTATTAATATTCCTTTTATTAAGGTGTTGTAAGACATACCGGGATATGCTAAATTTATGAAGGATTTGATATCAAAAAGGAGACTTGTGGATGATGAAACATAGAAGTAACATATCATTGTAGTTCGATTATGACAAGCACATATATGGAAAAGAAGAAAGACCTCAATGCTTTGACAATCACATGCACCATTGGTGCATTTACAATTGCAAAGGCATTTTGTCATCTTGGAACAAATGTGAACCTCATGCCTTATGCCATATTTCACAATATTGATTGGGGAATCCAAATCCCACCAAAATAAAGTTTCTCATGTCTGATCGATCCATCAAAAAGCCCATGGGAGTTCACCATGATGTTCTAGTAAAAGTGGACCGGTTCATCTTCCTGGCCGACTTTGTTATTTTGGATTATGCAATGGACGTCGAAATTTCTATTATCCTTGGGAGGATATTTTTAGCTACCGGGAAGTCTTTGTTAGATGTGGAGTCCGGCGAGATGAATTTTAGATTAAATAATGAGGAGGTATCCATCAATGTATGCAAGTCCATGAAGCAACCAATGGACTTACAAATTATCTCGGTGATTGATGTTATTGATAGGGAAGTATCTAACCATATTGATATGAGCTTTTTGAATGATCATTTGGTTGGGGTGATATAGAATTGTGAAAGAGATGAAGTGGAGGAGTATGAGGAGGTGGTAGAATCTTTAATGGGGCTTGGGTTTCACACCAAGTACTCGGTCAAGTTGGATCTTGATCTAAAAAATTACGAGAGCCCACCCGTAAAACCATCAATCCTTGAACCCCCCTAAGGTCGAATTGAAGCCCTTAACACCCAATCTCAAATACGTGTTCTTGGGAGAGGGTGATACTTTACCAATCATCATTGCAAGTGACCCCGACACCTCTCAAGTAGAAGCATTAAAGCTGGTGGTAAAAAATCCATTTGGGCCATTGGTTGGACGATAATGGATATCATCGAAATATCTATCAGCATTTGTTCACACAAAATTAAACTCGAACAACATCGTATACTGAGTGTGGAACACCAAAAGAGATTAAATCAACCCAAGCAAGAGGTGGTGAAGAAAGAAATCATAAAATGGCTTGATGCGGGAGTGATACATCCTATATCCAATAGGACTTAAGTGAGACTGGTACAAAGTGTTCCAAAAAAGGGTGGCATCAAGGTTGTTGAAAATGAAAAAAATGAACTCATCCCCGTCCGATCGATCACCGAATGGCGAGTGTGTTTGGAAAACCGAAAATTGAACTCATAGACCGATAAAGACCATTTTCCAATGCCTTTCATGGATCAGATGCTAGATAGGCTCGCCGGGAGAGGATGGTATTATTTTTTTGATGGTTATTTAGGGTACAATCAAATTTGTATCGCCCCTTAGGACCAAGAAAATACAACTTTTACTTTCCCATATAGTACATTTGCATTCAACTGAATGCCCTTTGTGTTGTGCAATGCCCTAGCAACATTTAAATGTTGCATGTTGTCAATATTCATGGATATGGTTGAAGATTCTATGGAAGTATTTATGGTGACTTCTCGATAGTGGGGAACTCTTTCAAGTCATGTCTCAAACATTTGAACAAGGTGCTTGAAAGGTGCATAGAAACAAACCTTGCCTTGAATGGGGAGAAGTGCCACTTCATGGTCAAATAAGGGATTTTCTTAGGCCACAAGATATCAGCAAAGGGTATTCAAGTCGATCAAGACAAGGTTAAGGTAATTGCCAAGCTTCCACCTCCTATTTTCGTAAAAGGTGTTTGAAGTTTTCTTGGACATGCTTGGTTCTATCAATATTTCATCAAGGACTTTTCCAAGATAACGCACCCCATGTGTAAACTTCTTGAGAAATAATCCAAATTAAACTTTGATGATGCATGTTTGAAATCTTTCGAACATCTTACGGAATTGATCATTTTAGCCCCTATTATTATGTCTCTAGATTGGTCATCCCCGTTCGAGATAATGTGTGACGAAAATGGTGTTGCATTGGG
>NC_061115.1:52609041-52726012 GCF_002878395.1 Capsicum annuum
TAAATATGTATTGTGAGGAATACGCATCCATTTTTTAGTATAGCATGTATTGATCAAAATCAACATATATATATATATATATATATATATATATATATATAATAATGCATAATACATAAATACATATATATTCATATTTAATAAAGCATCTGTATTTTAATCGTAATGAAAAATTTATAAATGCTTTCACAATTAACGTATATGCCTATATAATAAAGTATGTGTATTTAATAATAATTTAAATATATTTATATATTTACGTTCAAACTATATAAGCTCACCTTATACAACACATGTATTTTTAATATAAAAAATGTATTTATGTATTTATGTATTCACATTAAAAAATACATACATACATATGTGTATAAATATAATAAATTTTTGTATTTTATTAATTTTAAGCATATAAACATATATATACATATATGTTTGCTCAAATTTATATATGTATTTATACATTAATTAGTAAAACATATTTTTACATATATACACAAATGTATATATGTATTTAAGAATATATCCATATGTATATATGTATTTATGCATAACATATATATATATATATATATATATATATATAAAACTAAATCATATGTTTTATCATTCTATATGGTCCCTTAATATATGTTTATAATACATATTTTTAGATAGTCATAGCTACTTCAATGATTCTTCAAAGTAGTTAACAGAATTAACATTTTGTTATGTGTAGATTTAAATAAGTATAAATCAATAATGTTATATGTAATAATTTCTCAATTTATTCTTATTGAATTCAATTAAAGAAATACATAAGTTTTCAACATATTACGCACAACAACAAAAAATAGCATCAAAATTATTTTTTCAATATATAAGATCCTATATATATTATTCAATGTATAAAAATATACAATTTTTTGTTAACTAAAGACATCAACCAACTTATCATTTGTCGTATCCTACACGAACTCCTATTGTGACCTTTACTTTCACATGAACTACAATAATTTTTATTTTTCTTTTCAAACAAATCTCGTCCGGACTTTTCACGATCCTTCTTTCGAGGTCTTCCAGGGGGTCGCTTGTATTTTGGGGGTAGAACTACCTCATCCAGAATTTTCTTTGGAATTAACCAATCATCTTTGTGTGGAAGAGGATAAATCAGAAGATCATACGTTCTCAACACTATTTTTGACTTGTATAGATCAGAGCAATATGGTCCCTTTTGAAAATTCTTGCTATCAAGAACTACACAAGTATGAACACATGGTATCTCATCCAACTGAAAGGCATTGCAAGAATTTTTTTTTCCTTAAGACAAACAATAAAATATTTGTCCTTGTCATGGAATGTATATATATACTCCGATGCAGGTATAACTTGAAATTAGTAAAAGCAAATTAGTTAGTAAAAAGAAATTAATTTACATAGTTATATGACAAACAGTTTTGCAAATATATTAGAAATATATTTACAACATAAACACAAAAATTTATTATGTGTTTATGCATATATAACCAAATATCCAATGAAAAAACTATTATTTATATATATAGCATAACAAATAAATTTTATCATACCTTCATACGTGTACAATCCGCTTCATTCTGTTGTAGAATTTTTTGAAACTTACCAATAAGATCTGTAAAAGTATACAACGTCTGCTATCTTTTTTCACAGTTCCATCTACCAAATATCAATCTAACTTCCTCTAAAAAATTATATATTGGTAGTTCTCTTGATGAAACTAGTGTAGAATTAATTGATTCGCCAATGTTTGATGTCAAAGTCCATTCCCTATGAACGGATGCATATGACCTAACCCATTTATCGTATCTCGTTAATTCCAAATAATTCTTCACTCTAACATCAACTACCTCCACCTTCTCCATTAATTTGTGAAATTCGGTCTTTGAATATGATTTTGCCATGGAATAGAAGACGTCTGACAATGCATCATGTGATTTTCTAAAGTTTGTTTTCACATTTCCCCATAAATTCCACATACAAGCATAATGTGGTACATCATTATACACCTCAGTTATAGCTTTAATGATGCTTGCATTACAATCAGAAACTACACACATATTTCTTCTTTCACCATATGCTTCATTTAGATTTTCAAAGAACCAAGTTCAAGAAGCATCATTTTCGGAATCAAGAACACCATAGGCCAATAGAAATATATGTCCTGCATGTTAAAAAAAAACATACAAGCATACATGATTTTTAACATATCAACTTATTACTATATACAACTGCAAAGCTACTAAACTTTCAGAGGATATATAAAACTACTGCATACATATATTTTAAATCCAAATACATATTTGAAGTCAAATACAATTATAATTAAATATCTTACCAGCTCCATCCATGATATATGCAGCTACAAAAATTTCATTATACAGTCCTCTTAGATGACTTGCATCAACAACAATGACAGGTCTACAATGCTCGAACCCTTGAATGAATGTAGTTAGTGCAATAAATATATACAAAAACTCATTGTATTCATTCTTTTTCATTCTAATATGTGAACCGGTATAACATGGGTTTAACACATGCATGTATATAGGTAGTTTCCTGTATGATGCTGCTGGTTTCCCTCTTAAATCTTCAAGTGCTTGCTCCTTCGCTCACCAACACATAATATATGTTAAATTCATACTCAGGTCTTCCTTCATATTACTTTTGATTTCAGATGGACTGTATTTTTGTTTGTGGACTTTCAACTTTAGTTTGACTATACCACTAATCAACTTAACACTAGCATGCAATTTAGGATAAATTTATCTTTTATCAGAAAGGTATGTCCTGGTAAAAATTCTCTGACATAAAATATTCCACATTCACCGATACCAGATACACGAAATAAAAAAGCATAATTACCAGTTCTGCACAACAATGTATAACTGCAAACCAAAATAAATGCATATGTTCAAATATAATTAACCATCTGAAAAAAATTAACTAAATGCATAATACACTTACCAGGTTTTACTCGATCTTACAGATAGTGTTCGAAACTTCTCTTGAATTGAATAGTCCTTTATGACTGATTGTAATACTTTTTTTGAGACATAAACTTGATCAACCTCAATATATTTGTGATGTGGGTCAGAGATAATAACTCTACTTGTATCCATTTCAAATACATCCAAACACTCTTCTGATGGTGTAACCATTAATGCTCTTTCACTACTTGTATTTTCAACACTAGTCGCACTGACAGTCATTTTTAGACTTCCCGAATTACACAATGATGAACTTACCATTGTGCTGAAATTATCTCTCTCAGAAATACATACATACTAAGGCAAAATACTCAATTCCTTCAACTCTTTTTTTCTGCATAATATAGACCTTTAAACCAATGTCATTACGAATACGTATTTTCACTGTACTATCTGTTAATTGATACTCGATTTCAATGTATTTAGACGTCAAATCAACATCAATATGAGCAGCAAGTATTGTGTACAGTTGGTCATACGTAGAGTTCAAGCTCAACAATATCGCATCACTGATGTACTCTTCATATTGTTGCTCATAATTCCATTTTTCTGAATGTTTAACAAGAATTGCAATGCTTCCCATCTTCAATCTATACAAAACCACATAATATTAAAAATCAATTTAACTATGTAATTCGTAGTATACACAACAACAAATTCGCTAATACAAAACTCTAAAGAGAATTCAACCAAAATCAATTTTCGAAACCTGCTAATCCAAAAATAAATTCAGATTAACTTTTTAAAATTACTTCTCAACTTTCATATTTTAGAACAACAACGCCATATTTGAAATTGTTAAAAACATGCATTAACAATTTCTTACGAAATCTTATAAAATTGACATAATATATCAATATATTAGAATCACGCGAAATTTACGCATATTTGGTACAATTTCTTCAGCAAATTTATCAATATAATTATAATGAAACCAAAAATAGTATAAAGTTTGTTGATCAATACCTAAAATTGCACAATCGGTTTTTAAATGTGCTTCACAATGCTAGCCGATCTGAAATTTTGTTTTTGATTGTTTTTTTTCTGATAATGGAAAATTTGTTTGAATTTGAATTAATTGGTGTAAATTAGCGTTGATTTAAAAAAAGAGTTCTAAAAAGTAAGGGCATCTGTCAATTAATTATACCATAAATTATGGAACCGTTTTTTACCATTTTAATCTAAAACCAATTTGCTTTATTTTAGGAACATAATATTCTTTTGTATATGTATTTAACTAGCAACAGTTTACTCAAATACAAAATACATATAGCTATTTTTTGTAATTTTGAAACTATTACTAGAAAAGTTATAATTAAGGCTATATAGTTGCTTTTTATGAAATTTTCCCTTTTTCTTACGTGCTATGTGAATCATTTAGGCACACAAAAGCAGGATTTATCAACACATGGATCATTTAGACTTTTTCACCAATTAATTGGCTTGAAAATATGACTTAAGGTTCTTTTAATATCCAACGCATTAAATTATAATCTAAGCAAGCTAATACTATTTTAACATATCCACATTGAATTAAAGCCTGATAATATTTTGATACGTCAGTCTATATTAATTTTCGCATGTTAAGCACAACTTATTTAATACGTCTTTGCATGTTTAGGCGTGTTAACACAATTTAGTTATATTAAAATAAATTTGAGCTAACATTAAAATCGCAGCATGTTTAATATCAATTTTCAGCATGGCTTAAATCATGTTTATGCATTTCTAAATCAATTTTCAGCAATTTAGATTAATATCCAACATGTTTTAAATTAAATTTTCAGCAATGTTAAATACAGTTTCGGCATGTTAAATTGAATTACTAGCATGAACAGTAACTTCTCGTATGTCCAAACATAATTTTCAGCATGATAATATCATCAGACCATTAAAACTCTGCATCTTTAAACAAATTTCAGCATGTCTCTGCACGTTTAAACAAATTTCAGCATGTTTTTGCACTTTAAAATAGATTTCAGCTTGTTTAATATCACTTTCAGCATGTTTAATAATGTTTTCGGCATGTCAATTGAATTTCCAGCATATTAAAATATTAGATTTTTAGGCATCTTTAAATATTTTTAGCAGGTTAAACATTAAGTGTTAGGCATCTTAGCATGTCATGGCATTATATTCCTCGACACATTTACCACACTTCAAACACTCTTTTCAAAACACTTTGCAATGCACGTTACACACACACGAGTCACAGTTGTCTTTTATCACACTTATCATTATTGAACACTTAGACATCATGTCTGTAGGTTAACGAAAAAAAAGTAAGTAATTATGTGTCTTTGCATGCTATCACATTAATGAACTTTAATTAACCAAGAGGCTAACTTGGAATTATTATGTGCTACTTGTTTTCCAATGTGTTACGCGTTTTGAATCTTAGGCGGAATAGCTTTATATTTGTCTGGAACATAAATCCAAAATAGCAAAGTCCAATGCCTCTTGGATGATAGGTGGGACGATAAGTATTACTAAAAGACGGTAGTTTTATCCTTGTTGTAGAACGCTCTTAGACTTGACATCCATCCTAGGTGGGGTGGGATGGGTAGTTATTGGGAAATGATGATCCCAACAGATATTAACGGTAAGGCTAATGACACTATCACTTGTCTAAGAATTCGGCCATTGGGTCGGATAATGAGTAAACAAGTTGAGGTTCTGATCCGAATGAGACCAAAACATTTCTTTGTTTGACTTGGATGAATTCTTTTTATTCTTTTATTTACTTTACATGTTCATTTATTTGGGGTAGTTAGTTTATTATAAAGTAGTCTTCTTTGTTGTAAATTATGTCACTTCTTTCTTCTCGCTTGTCTTATTTATATACTTTATCACTTAGATGATTAATAGCTAAAATAAATAAGTTAAATGTTTGTTAATTACTTTATCACTTGGCTAATATTAAATTAATAATAAAATAAGAGACCTTTATCTGATAACATAGAATTCCCATGTAAAGTGTGAATTCGACCGGGAACCACCATTGTGGAGATCAAAAGGTGCCTAACACCTTCCTTTTGAGGCAATTTGAACCCTTACCCGATTTTCTGGTGAACTAAGAAAAAATAATGAAAAATAGGTTTGTAGTAGCCTAGACTGGTGCCCTAACAAAACTTAATTCGTTAGGTGGCGACTCTTCACACTCTACCTTCAAAACAATTCCAAAATAAAAGTGGTCCGTTGAATCCCACTTTCCACGAGGAAAATGGGGCGCGACAATATGTATCTGTATATAATTTGTATATAAATTGTATAATTGATGTAAAGAATATGTATTTGAATAATTGTTGTAGATAAAAGTTGTAAAGGATTATGAAGGTATAACTGTTGTGGATAATATGCATCTATATACTATGTGTATAGAAATTGTATCATTATTGTATAGAATATGTGTATGTGTGTATGTGTATATATATATATATATATATAGAGAGAGAGTGTGTATAGAAATTGTATAATCATATGTAAAATATGTATCTATCTTTGGTATCAAAGTTTGTATTTGCTATCAAATATGCATACATGTAATTGGTGTGTGTGTACATATATATATATATATATATAGAGAGAGAGAGAGAGAGAGAAAGAGAGTATAGAAATTGCATAATCGTATATAAAATATGTATCTATATCTGGTATCAAAGTTTGTATCTACTATCAAATATGCATGCACATATTTGGTATCAAACACGTACCTGATTTTATTACATTTTTTGGATTGTATATTTTTTAAAAAAATATTCTTTAGTATTTAATTGATAAAAAAAAAGTAACAACTACAATAATATATTTTATTTAATTATAAAAAAAAGAATAACAATTAGAAGAGCCAAAAATGTTAAAGAAAAAGTAGCAAAAAAGAAAAAAAAGAAAAAAATAGCAGTGGTTTTTTTTTTTTTTTTTTTATAAAAGAGTTCAAATAAAAGTTTTTGAAAAAAAGTAAATTGCAATTAAAGAGTTTATTTTTTTCATAATAAAAACTGAAAAAAGAGGCTAGCGCCAAACAAAAGTCAACTTAGACTTTTAGTCAATAAAAGCGACTCTAGTCCAACAAGTTGCCCTAAAAATTTGTCGACAAGATAAGATACTAAGGCAACTCACTAAAATAGGGATCAAACCCATTGATACTAAGGGAGTTTTTGTGAACAAATCGATCTACCCCCTTGTAGGAAGATGGCTTATAGGAAATCGACCTGAAAAAAAAAGTTTCTACTACCACGGCGGATTTTTTCCGAAAACCAAAATCGCCCCATTCTAAACGGAGTCCGACAGCACAACCAAATCTCCCTGCCCCCAATAATGGAAAATATTATAGGTATGGGCAGCTTGGTCATATTGCCAAATATTGCAAATTGTCTAAAAAGGTTAGGAATTTTAACCTTGATGATTCTGTTCTTAGCCAAATCCAACACCTCTTATTAGAAGAAAGTGGAGATTCTGATAGTGGTAATAATGAATTTGACCAAGAATTTAACTAAATCCAGAATGATGACTTGGAATCTTTCCTGTCTGACCAAGAAGACCAATTAAAGATCAGTGTTCTAACAAAGGAACAAGATCTCCTCTTAGAAATGATTAGCAATATACATGATTTCGATCAGAAGAAGTATTATCTAGACCAATTCAAAAAACTCTAGACAAACTTTCTACGTCTTCGTTTGGTGTATTCTCATCCCCAGATCACAAATACTTATAACATCACTAACGTTCTGAATTAGTTCCCTTCTAGTAAGCCTAGGGCGGTAACTATTCAAGACCTCCAATATGAGATAATACTCCTTAAAGAGGAAGCTAGGCATATCAAAGCAAGACAAAACTTAGATCATCTTGTCCTCCAATAATTTTCTATGAAGGCTGAACAATCTGAGCCAATAGATGTCACTGATCCAGTGGATTAAGAGATTGAAGAAGGTGATTTCCTTTTTCAATACATTACAAAAATTACCATTAGGAAATAGCATACTCGGATAACCTTGATCAGAAACAAGACATTTATCCTAGATATCATTTCCTTGTTTGACACTGGTAGTGACCTCAATTGCGTCAAGAGGGACTTATACCTACTAAATTCTTTGAGAAAAATGTGGAAGCCCTTAGAGCTGCAAATGGCAGCAAACTAAGAATCATACTACTAGAAAACTGTAAACTACCTAGGAATTTTACCTAGTGAATAATATCGCAGGAAATACAAGCAGATTTACCTACGAAAATATTAAATTCGTCAATATTAAAATATATTACCTGCGAACTATATATTTGCAACAAATTTTGCAGGTAAATTTGGCGCCATATTGTGCAAATTTCGTACTTGCAACATTACCTGGGGAAATATATCAGTGGGTATTTTATCTCTAGGTAAATCCGCAGGTATATGAATAAATATATATGTTTTTTAAATTCATATAAAAATCCCTAGGTAATTTATCCTGCAGATTTACGTAGAAATATTTTGGTTAAAAATTATGTAATGGATTTTATTACCTAAGAAATTATTTGCAGATTTTGTGCTGCAAATTTTGCTGGGAATTTATTCTTTGGGATTTACCTGCAAAATTATTACTTGCGACATTACCTGGGGAAATGTATCGGCGGATATTTTATCTCTAGGTAAATCCGCAGGTATATGGACAAATATATATTTTTTTTAAATTCATAGTAAAATCCCCAGATAATTTATCCTACGGATTTACGTAGAGATATTTTGCTAGAAATTTATGTAATGGATTTTATTACTTGAAAAGTTATTTGGGGATTTTGTTCTGCGAATTTGTTGGGAATTTATTCTTGGGGATTTACCTGCGAAATTATTACTTGCGACATTACCTGGGGAAATGTATCGGCTTGTATTTTATCTCTAGGTAAATCTGCAGGTATATGAACAAATATATATATTTTTTAAATTCATAGAAAAATTTTCAGGTAATTTATCCTACGGATTTACGTAGAAATATTTTGATGGAAATTTATGTAATGGATTTTATTACTTGAGAAATTATTTGGCAATTTTGTGCTGCGAATTTTGTTGGGGATTTATTCTTAGGTATTGACCCATGAAATTATTACTTGGGACATTATTGGGGGATTGTGTTCCTACAAATTTAGCTGAATTATTTCTTGGAGATTTACTTCAAAATTATTACTTGAGAAATTATTGGGGGATTGTGTTGCTACAAATTTAGCTGAAATTATTTCTTGGGGATTTACATAGGATTTTTATGACTTGAAAAATTTAAATATGAAAATAATAAACTTGAAGAATAGAAAACATAAAATAAAATAAAATTAGACATTAAATCGGTGGACACGTATAATCAAGCAAAAGATACTGCAAAAATTTAATTTAGTTTGTTGACATAGATGGTATCACAGATGTATTCAAGCTAAATAAACCTTAGCTTGACGCGTTATGTTATCACCAAAAAATTAAAGAGATGAAATTTTATTGGCGTAAGATAGGGCGAAGAACGAATCAGGGCTCAAATAGAGCGTATTTTTCTATTGGTTAATTTAAATATAGTTGTCAGGCAATATACTACGCACGAAAATATAATATATCAATATAATATACATTTAGGAGTCATTTGGTGTGAGATATAAGGTATAATAACATAAAATAAAATAAAAAATTATTTTATTTAACATTGAGTTGAAAGTATTAGGTAGCTTTAGAATAGTATATATGATGAGATTAGGGATGGGCATTCAGTTTGTTTGATTTGTTTATTTAATATCAGTTCGCTTTTTCGATTTTTGGATTGACGAAAATGATAACCGTAATCAAACCAAAATAAATTCATTTTGATTCGATTTCTATAAATTCGGTTTAGTTATTTAAAATTTTATTTCGATTTTGAAGATTAAAGTAGTGAGTCTTTCTTTGTCATGATCGAGCATTAGAAATTGATGACTTTTTTTAGAAAAAATAAATTTTTTCAAACCTATTTTTCATTTTCAAATATAAATAACTCAACACGGATAAATGAAGTGAAATAATGAAAAAAAATTATTTATACTGAATATATAAAATAAAAAAATATATGTATATAAAAAACATAAAATTTATATATATAATAATATATATATATTATTTATATAATTTTGATTTTTCGGTTTAACCAATTTTTTTTGAAATAAAAAACTGAACCGTTTTAACCAAATTTCTAAAATTAAAAATCAAGATCGATCAAAAAAATTAAAAAATCAAAACCACAATTAAATTTTCTGTAAGACAAGGAGAAGACCTAGAATCAAAGTTTCAATTGTTTGAGAGATATTCAAAATCAGTGGTTAGTTTCTTCGATTCATAATTTTGTATTCATAATTTATAGGTGCCTATTTTGAATTATTGTTATCGTTGATTTTAAAGTAATATATTATGTGTCGTATTTTTACTTACACAATTTATTCATAACTAATATGAGAATAATTATATTATTTATTTTACTATTATTATTATTGTATAAATCCAAAACTTTAGTCGATTTAATTTTTTTAATTTATTTATTTTCTAACTTGATTTTGCCAATTTGTAACAATTTTAGGCTAATTTAATCTAATTTATTACAATCCTAGCTCGAATTGTGTCCAATTGAACTCAATTTCAAATTTCATTCTTTCTTTTAAAACCATATTCTTAATATTTAGATCTCAGTCATTGATCAACATTTATTTATTTATTTATTATTATTATTATTATTATATTTAAATAACAGCCTAAGTCGATTCAATTTCTTCTCAATTTTATTTAAATTCTTGCCAACTTTATATCTAATTGATGTCAATTTTAACTGAACTTTGAATTCAATTTGGTTAATTTTTAAACCAAATACGTCGTATTACGAGGTAATATACTCGCGTATGTAATGTATATAGTACATATTTCAAAGTTGATTGTCAATCAAATGTATATATGTATATATATATATCATGTAGTGATGTACATAGTAGTCAAAAGCTAGCTAACTGAATCTATATATCCAAATACATTGAATAATACGTTAATATCATATGATAGAGGTAGTAATAGACTATTGAAGTTATAATAGTGAAGCTAATTAACCGATAGTTCATCAGATTAATACGTTATATTATGATATATATATATATATATATATATAAAATACTATATTCAAAAACTAATTAATCAAAAAATATTTGTAGTATATGTTGACACCCAATTTTGATCACCTCATATTCATTTTAGGCTGCTGTTTTATAAAATTATTAATTCTAAATATTAATAATTTTTACACCTTATTCTTGTATCAAACAAATATTGACGTGTCACATTCATGATTTAACAAATATACAAAGTATTTTATTACTTTTATTATCATTATCATTTTTTTACAATTTATAAATTTAAATGTAATATTTTTTACGTAATTTATTAATATTTATTAAATTATTTGATATTCACACTCCTAATTTTACAAACATATGGTCTTATTATTATTATTATTATTATTATTATTATTATTATTATTATTATTATTTCAATATTATTATTATTATTATTATTATTAAAATGACAATTAATTTTATTTAATTTCTTCATGCCTTTCATTTTAGCCTTTTTTTGTACCCAATTAATATCAATTGATATTAATTTTGATCTCCAAATAAAGCTTTAATACTAGAAGATTTTTTTAATTCTTTTAATCTTAGCCGTGGATCAAAATTGATCCAACGGCTGAGATCCCATCATCATTTCCTCTCCTTTTAATCAAAACAATAAACCCTAACTCCACTTTTTGTCAATACCAGCCGCCCACCTCTATTTTTCTCTCCTTCCTGTCTCTTCAAACCAACAGCAACCGTCGCCTCCCAGCCACCATCGCCTGTAGCTGCTCCGTCCAACTACTGGCATAACAACACCAGCCATTGACGAGAGCCCAACGACCAGCATCTTCGGTTGCCGCTCATCAAAAAATTCATCGCCAGCAAACCTTGATTCCAGCCGCCACGCACCATGTTTTTTCTGAGGTATTGATAATAGAAAAAAAACCATGAATTATTGTTCTTGAGAAAAATCAGTGCTTATTTTCTTCTCCAGTACTACGTGCAGTTCTTTATCATACGTATGCTTCTTTTAATTCATTTCCTAATGTGTTAGAAAAATAAATCGGAGCTAAAAGTTCCCTTTAACTGAGCTTTAGCAACAAAAATTGACAATGTTGACGCTGATAGTTTTCTTGTTCTGTTTTTGGCTGTTATTCTCAAGAAGTTGTTAGGAAAATTTAAACAGACGAGTAAAATACAAACTGCTACGGATCCGTTCGAGTACAACTGGAACACATCGAATGAAAGTGCAATAAGTTTTCCATAGGAGCCTGAACAGGTAGCTAATACGACTAGTTTTCATTTCACTTAGTACAATTAATCCTAAAACATTTGTACTGTTTTACTTCACATACTTTTGAGTCTAAATTCTTGAAGGATTTGTCACTTTTAATCTTAACATTCTTTAGCTGTTCAAGAATATTGTGTAATTTTGATCAATAGTCTTCTTTTAAATTATTTCTCTTAAACTGTTATGATTATTTTCATGTGATTGTGGTAATAGTCTTAACAACTTAAGACATATGAGTAAGATGAGTGTTAAATACCCACTTGAGAAGTGGATTAGCGACTTGAAAATGATTTAGTGTAGTTACTTGAAAGGTGAACTTGTGTTTTGAAATTAGTAAAGTGTAATCACTTGAAAATGTGAATTCATGACTTGAAATTGGTTTAGTGTTGACACTTGAAATGTGAATTCATGACTTGAAAACGGTTAGGTTTAGTCACTTGAAATGTGAATTCATGACTTGAAAATGGTTAGGTTTAGTCACTTGAAATGTGAATTAGAGAGTTGTAAATGGTTAAGTGTAGTATTTTGAAAATGGTTAAGTATAGTGACTTAAAATGACAATTAGCTATTTGAAAATGGTTTGAGTGTAGTGACTTAAAATGTGTATTAGTTAATTGAAAATAGTTAAGTGTAGTTATTTGAAATGTGTACTAGTGACTTCAAAATATTATAAGTGTAGTGACTTGCAGTGTGAATTAGTTATTTGAAAATGGTTAAGTGTAGTGACTTGAAGTGTGTAGTAGGGACTTGAAAATGGTTAAGTGTAGTGACTTGAAGTGTGTAGTAGTGACTTGAAAATGGTTAAGTGTAGTTACTTGAAATGTGAATTAGTTACTTGAAAATTATTAAGTATAGTCATTTGAAATTGTGAACTTATGACTTGAAAATGATTAAGCCATGAATCCTATTCAATTGATTTTTCCATAATATCCATTGAAGCTCTTCATCTGTTTTCCAATTTTGCATGAGATCATACCAACACCCTCTGGATCAAATCAGTTTTTTGATCTTTAAAATTAAATTACTAAAAAAATAAAATTGTTTGAAGTCAAGTCCTCTGGTTGTAGTTTTCCCCTGAGCATCTGTCTAACTATGTTTCTGGCATGACTATTAGAGATGGGTATATAATGGACATGCGACTAGATATTCCCCTGCACATTTGTTTATAGGGTACAAGTAATTCTTTTTTTTTTTTGATAAGGTACTGTAACAAAGGAAATAAATGATTTTCAAAGAACTTGTGCTGCACGGTAAAGGATGTCATTCACCCTCTTGCATAAATTTGTGTGGTTGTTTTATAACTATGAATTTCTTGTTTACGAATTGTTAGCTTGGTCTTTTTCTTTCTTAGCTGGTGGTTATACTGTGAGTAGTAGGATTTTTGACTTGTTTTAATTTTCTTCATTGATCTTTCTTACATATTTATTTACTTTTGTTACTTCAACATTTTGTGTTAATTTGTGCTATCACTTTTGAATAAATTATATAGAACTTAGCATTAGTTTTAGAAGACTTTTTGATTCCTTTTTTTTATTATTTTGAACCTGTCTTCTGATCCATGAAAAAAGAACCTGGCATCTGACATGTTCTTGTATACCATTTATTTATTTTTATCACTGCAGCATTTTGTGGTTAGATTGTAACACCAATTTGAATCAACTAATATTGAGTTGGAAAATTTTAGAAGGCTCTTTGAGATTTCCCTGATTCTCTGTCTTTAAATATGTCTTTTATAATCATGAAAAAGAAAATTTGGCATCTCACATGTACATGTATAATATCTTGTTTTAAATAAAGAGTTCTAGATGTCTGGTTATATCTTTGAGAGCTTCTCAATTTTTCTTGTCAATCTCCATAATTCAAAGATATTTTTGTCATGCAAAAGGCGTATCAAACAATGCTATGGAAAATTGTAAGATTACGAGGTATTTTTCAAAACATCAAGTGGCTCTCTTTATCTCCATTAACCAGAGCTGCTCATTTTAGTGTAATGGATACTAACTATGTTCTAGTCTCACTTCAAATCTCTAGTCTGGAGCACCCTTCATTTCGAGCACGTGCTCGGTCTATGCTTAGTGTTGATACCAAAATATTCAGAGATTATTCAGATGATGTTGCTACATTAAGGTACTTAATACTGGTCTTGTTTTCAGTTTCCTATGAGTTCATGCCAGTATATCAGTAAAACATTGAAATGTATGAAGAACTCAATTGTTCTTTTTATTCCTGCCGTTATTTTTGGTTCATCTTGCATGTTTTTGTCATTCATATTCTAAGTTCGCAATCCTTCAGTTCATTTGCTTCCATTATCGATCCGAGAGGTCAAGCTTCTTAAATGAACCACTGAATGCAGTGTTTTGATGTTAGTTAGAGCATGTTTTCTATAGAACACAAGTGCATACCTCAGCAACTACATCTCATATGAAATGTTTCTGTTGATGAAATTCCATTAATATTATTAGTATCTTAAACAGGGAAATTTGGCTTTTTAATCAGTTGTTTTGGCTACTAGATTTTGATGAAAGGGCTTAATAGGTGTTGAGGATGGGTTTTACATATCTGCTAATTAGTACGGGGTGCATTTGAATACTAGTCTTGGATGTTAGTGTGTTGGCTTGTGGGTCTAACTAGTCTTGGTGGATGAAGTTACAAATTTCATGCTGTAATTAGTACGGGGTGCATATAATTAACTAGTCTTGGTGGATGAAGTTACAAATTTCATGCCGAGGGTCTTGCGCTCGAACCTGCACAACTACACTAATTTGCCGGGGGTCTATATAAAACAACCTCTCTACTTCATCTGAGGTAGTGGTATGGTCTGCGTACACTCGATCCTCCACAGACCCCACTATCTGGGAATACACTGGGTATGTTTTTGTTGTTGTTGTTGTCTTGAAATGTATACTTGTGACTTTAAAATGATTAAGTTTAGTGATTTTAAATGTGTACTAGTGACTTGAAAATGGTTAAGTGTAGTGACTTGAAAATGGGTGTAGTGACTTGAAATGTGTACTAGTGACTTGAAAATGGTTAAGTGTAGTTACTTGAAAATGGTTAAGTATAGTGACTTGAAATGTCAATTAGCTATTTGAAAATGGTTTGAGTGTAGTGACTTGAAATGTGAATAATTTATTTGAAAATTATTAAGTGTAGTGACTTGAAATTGCGAACTTGTGACTTGAAAATGGTTAAGTGTAGTTACTTGAAATTGTGAACTTCTGACTTGAAAATGGTTAAGTATAGTCTCTTATCTTAATATAAAAGTCATAACAAGTCACAATAATCTAAAAAATCAACTTTGATTTTATCCTGTTTTATATGCTAAAATATACATGTTTATATTTATTTATTTTTATAATTTTATTTGATACTATAATGTCATATAATTTATGCGATTAGTGTATTTTTAAACCTTCTCGTGAAAGAGGTTTAACTGTTATTTGAACTAAGCCAAAATTGAGGTAATCGTACTTGCGCTTACATCTCTCAATAGTCCTTGGATTGAGAAGCTTGATATCCTCATGATCTGATTCAAGAGGGATAGTTTATTCAACAACTGAAATATGGTAGTCACTTGTTAGAGACCACCATCTGGAAGGAGCTTTATTAATTTGGTCTTGAGGATGTCTGGGAATTTGCCAGTCATCAATTGATTGCTGCAAATAAAAAAAGTTAATCTCTTCCTTGAGCTTTGAATTAGGAAAATTGTTGGAAGTTGAAATGGACGAAGAAGATAAGGAATTTTTAGAAGGAGAAGAGAAGGGTCGGAGGAATGTTGTAGAATAATTTGCAGAAGATTAAAACAACAATAATAACTTAAATGTTTCCTATCCTTGGATCAAGAAACCATTCGGTTCCATAAATAAAAATATTCAAGTACTTAACTCAATATTATATGGAAGAATCAGATCTGGAAATTAAACTAGTGAAATCATGTCTCAATTCTACATGTCTTAACTAGATCTATTTTAACTAAAGGTTCTTTAATCAGATAGTCCAAAGGTTATAAATAACCATCTGTAAGTCCCTAAGTCTCCATGGGTAATATAGCCATTAATGCTTAGGTAACCAATGATCACAGTACCACCTTCAAAACGATCCTTTTGTAAAATAGATTTCGCTAAGTCTAGTATATTGATTCAAGTTTTACCATTTAAATTAAAGATCTGACAGTACCATATAATAGCAAGTTAAAAAAAAGAATAATAATCTTTACTTCCCCCCATGACTTTGATACCAAGTACACGAAAGCGAACCCCCTAAAATATAGAGGGTAAGGTACGGGGAAAGAATGGAAGGAAAGGAAGCAAGTTAATAAATACTTAAATGTAAATAATGCAAAGTACAATAAATAAATTAGGCGGAAGGGTTGACCATATGTTAATGATGCAACTAATTAAATAAAGTAAAGAAAGAACACAATTAGAAAAATTGAATTTTGATATTAATATCAAAATTAAATTTAAAGATTACAAAGAGAGAGAGAGAAAACTCTAACCAAAAATTCTAGTGAGAGAGAGCTTTTTCCAAAGAAAATAATGTGTCCTCAAGAAAAGAGGTGACTATTTATAGACAAAAGATGCTACAGTAAAAGTGCTATAGTAACACCTTTAATTATTGCTACAGTGTTGCTACAGTGAGCTAAAATATCATCCACTATAATTTTCAGTAATTTTTTATTGACGTCATGCGTGACATCAATGTTTTGATGTCAAATTGATTGAATCTCTTCTTTATCATCTGTGTCTGATTTTGCCATTGAATGTTGATTGCTAGGAACTTCAACTTTGATTTGTTGGAGTATTTTTTTCAAATTATTGAATAAAATTTACTCAGCTACTTGACTTAGATAATTGTGCAGCTGCAATTGATTTTCATTGTAGAAAAGATATTTAGGCGGCATCTGCTAGAGCCAGATATTCAGGATTGTGACGAAACCATTTTTCTATGTCCGATATGTAAGTTTCCGTTGACTCCCAATTCTTGTACCATTTATAATGGCCTTGGAGATCTAACCATGGAAGCACCCTGTGCCCTTTCGATTTGTGGCACACAAATTTTTATGAAAATATCTATGGAATATGAACCATGTGGGAAAATTGTAAAAGTAGAGGGATTTGGTGATCATCATGAAATCTTTATGTAAAATATTCATATCCTTCTCAGACTGGGGAGGAAGGATCTCAAATTTGTGACTATATATCGGGCACTACTGATGTAGGAACCACTAGGGAAATTCCGTACCTAGTTGCTTACCCCATAGAAAATACCAAGAATGTTTGTTAGCTTTATTTTGAAAGGTGAATGCATTCATCCATGCTCTTTGATAATGAAAATAATTATAATATTGAGGCTTAAAAACTTCAGTAATCTTTTGATATTTTGTTAGATGCATACCTCAATCCTTGGGTGAGATAATTTTGTTAATCCAAACCGTGGTATGAGTAACATAAGATTGGATTTGTTTGTCTTTGTAGGGTTTGAACAAACAGTACTTGGTATCTGTTAGAATGAATTAATAAAACTTCTGGGTATAGGCAGGAGTTTTTTGGATAAAATATATTGTAGGGATAATTATTTACTTAGCTACCTCCTGGAGGTTGGAGTGCCAATACTATAGTTCAATTTGGATTATCGTTTGAACACTATAATTTTTTAAATATGTTGGATCATCTGATAAGGATCCTTTACAGGAGAAAATTGGCTACGGAATAGGTCAGGAAATAGTTTTCGTTTGAACAAGACAAATATTTGAATTATTTGGGGGAGAATTAAAGGAAAAATTAATGGGGTTTTCTACCTCCACTAGATTTTTCATGGTGCCCTTAGCAACCTTAAAATAAGAAGATGATGCATGGCTTAAGTCCTCAACTTGTGAAAACATGTTTTGGAAGATCTGAAAATCTCTCAGATAATCCCTTCTGTTGGCACCAGTAATGCTGGTCGAATCTTTAAAGCCTATAATTAAGCGTCATTGTTTAAAATTATCTTCCATCCAGGGGACAGACACTTTTTGAGCTAATTGAGTCTCTTTTTCTTCTTCGTCGACTAAATCATCCCTTGTTGGGGTTAGAAATTGATATTTGATTTATACTTGTTTGCATAATAAAAGATTCAGGTAATCCCTGCATGGCATAATCAACTGGGGTTTGATATCTTGGTTAAAATGTTTCAGCCACTACATTTGAAAGTTGCTTTGATTCAACAGAAGTTTTTAGTTGTGGGGTAACAACTTTTTTGGTGGTCTCATTACGAGGTGGAAAAGCTGGAATTTGTGAAAGTGGAATTATTTCTTTTTTCTTTTTTCTGGGCATTTTATCTTCCTTACAAGAATTCCTTAGTAAGAAAATCTGGTCCCTTTGATATATTCAATATGAAAATCAGAAACAGATAAAATTGCTTGCAACCTAGAAAAATATGCTTAGAGGCTAGGTTTTGCACATCTTTTTGTAAAACAGATTTCACAACTTTACAATCAACCTTTAGTAAAAAATTGTGGTTTAACGAATCAACTTGAAATTTAGAAATGCATAACACAGTTGCTAAAATTTCTTTTTTGATAGTTGGATAGTTTTGTTGAGCTTTATTACAATGCTTAGATGCAAATGAAACTATATGTTCTTTATTATTTTTATTTTGTTTTAGAATAACGCCATAGCCTAGTTCTGATGCATCAGTTTCAACAATTTTGAATGAAGAGGGATCGAGGAGGGACAGGAAAGAAAGGCCTTTTGCCTTCAATTTGATTTCCTTGACTATATTTGTATGGTTTGTGGTCCATAGAGGAGGAGGCTTTTTCATCCTATCATGGAGTGGCTGTAAAAAATTGTTAAGATCGAGAATAAAATCTTCTATATAATTAACACATCCTAAAATCATTGGATTTGAGTTTTATCAAGGATTTGATCAGGAAATTTATCAGCAAATTGGATGGACAGTTGAATTGGGGTAGTAGAACCATGACAAATTTTTTGACTGAGAAATCAGACATCGACCTGGAAAAGACTGTACTTAGTTTTGGACAAAACTAAGCCATTTCTCTGATGATACTGAAGAAAACTCTTAAATTCTTAAAATATTGGTTAATGCTAGTGGAAAATATTAAGACATCGTTAATATAGACTATAATGAATTTTGAAAAAGGATTACAAATATCATTCATTATTTTTTGAAAATCAGAACAGGCATTTTTCAGGACAAAGGGGATTACGTTCCATTCCTATTACCCGAATGGTACTGTAAAGGCAGTTTTGTAACGATCTTTTGGATCAATATGGATTTGCCAAAATCCTAACTTAAGATCAATTTTTGAGAAAATTAATGCAGCATAAAACCGCTGGAGCAGATCTTTCTTATTTAGAATAGGATACGTAATTCATCGAAGGGTGGAATTAAGAAGTTTGTAGTTAATAACCAAATGAGGGGCTCCTCTTTCTATTTCAAAGTTTTTATTGACATAAAAGGCAGCACAACTCCAAGGAGATTTACTTGGCAAGATGATTTGTTTTTGAAGAAGATCATTAATTTTCGTCTGACACTGTATTGTCAGTTCATGATTCATTTGTATTGGTCGGGCTTTGGTGGGAATGGTTTTCTCATCAAAGTCAGGTTCGTAAGGAAGCTTGACCATATATTTTTTGCGATATCAAAATGCTATGGGAAAATCAGCACAAAGTTTTTTTTCAGTCTTTGTTTCTAAGTCCTTGACCTTAGATTGAAGAGAAGGCTATTGAAGCTATTGTTTCGGCCTTCGGAATGTAATTTCTTCCTTGAGGAAATTGATTTGAGCCTCGTTATTATCCAAGAAGGATAAGATTTTGTGAATGGGAGGCATGTCAAAGGGGAGAAACATATTATTGTCTTCAATAGTTATTCCCGTATGAGTAACACTGAAAGGGATTAACGTTTCAATAAAAGGAGTGCCTAGTATAACAGGACCGGTTATATCCCTTACTAGGACAGAGGAAGTAGATGACGACAGAAGTGAATTTCCTAAGGAATTTCGCATTTCGACATCAGAAAGTTTGTAACTGACACTACAAGAAAAATGCTTATTACTTGGGGATTTTCATAGGAATAATGTGGTAAAATCCCCAAGTAATTTGATTACCTGCGTATTTCTTACCAATTAAAATCCAAAGGAAATACCTTCGTAGGTAATTATTACCTACAGATTTATAAAATCCCTAGGTAATTTATCTTCAAAAATAAATCCACAAGTAATTATTACCTGTGGATTTATAAAATTCTTAGGTAATTTAGTTGCGAAAATAAATCCGCAGGGATGTTATTTGCGGATTTATTTGCGATTAACTGTCAAAATTTTGCATGATTTTTTTGGTAAAATTTCATAAAAAAGAATTTTACCTGCGGATTTTCACGAAAAAATTTATAAATTATTCCCCACGGAGATTCCCAAGTAAATTCGAAGGAAATTTAGAGGTGAAAATTCCTAATTAACAAAAGAAAATTTCTTGCGAATATTTATGAAACTATTTCGCAAGAAAATTCGTATGAAATGCCCCAAGTAAATCCGCAAGGATAAATTTTCTCAAAAAAAAAATTAATGAATATTTAGCATATACATCCCCATGGAAATTCCCAAGTAATAATTCACATGTAAATTACTAGAAACATTTCACAATTAGTCAAAAATCTATTCAAAACCTCCAATAATTCTCAAAAAAAATTATTTAACACAAGTTTAATGTAAACCATTACAGCTAACAAAAAAACATAATTCATAACATCCACATCAATAATGTATGATTCTTAAATGGTCCAAAACAAAATATTTCAAACTTGAATCTTCAAAAAAACTATCAACCATCAGGATCAGAATCACTTTGATCCACGTTATCAGGATTAGAATCACTTTCATTCACCTCTTCAAAGTCATCATCACTTTCGTCCTCATAAGCTTGGTTGTCTTCTTAAGATGGGCGTTCATTATTTGAACATGATTTCTTGTAAATGCTTCATCAACAAGTCCAATTCCTTTCTCATCCTCCTTCTACAATTGATGCACTTTGAGTGGCTAATATTTCTTGCTCCTTTCTTTCAAACTCATTCTGCATAAGAATATGTTAATTTAGATCATAAAAAGTGCTAGATACCTCTCTGCTCTTTTGTCTTAGAGACTCCAGGTTCCTAGAATTCAGTGATTCCTTCCTAGGAATGTTGAAACGAGTCTTTGTAATAGTCCAATTAATTTTGACTATTTTCCTAATTATACCGTATCTTTGAAGGATCTAAACATATTAGATTCTTTAACACTCAATATTAAGACATCCAATTAGAAGACCAAATTTGGGTCTCTCCCAGTAGCAATCATTTACAGAGTAAGTATAAGGTCATGAATACCACCTTTGGCCCCGGTGCTTTAAAGAATAGCTATAAAGGAGAAACTGTCCTCTTCTAAACTAACCTTCTACGATCTCACTTATCAGTTCCCAAGCCAATCTCCTGGAGTCAAGTATCCTTGCCTCAAAGTTGGATATTGTAGAAGGAAACTCCAACAGAAAACCCTGAGAGTACTACAGTTTTTCAGATCCGATAATTCTGTACAGGAACTATTTCTATCTCTTTCCAAAGATCTCTTAGCCAAAGGATCTCTAGCTCCCCGTCAGTTCTTCTCGAGATTCAGATGACTAGGATTTCAGTTTTTTGATTTCCTTTTAGAATCAAGATTGTTTACTTCTATTCCACAGGAAAAATATTCCATGGAAACACCTCCTACTGAGATCCATGATAATCCACCCTAATCACCAACCTACTTGGCCTTAGGTGGAGAGCTCGGGGTTTTAAGTCAGTATTTTCACATTGATAAAAAAGCTCTTGGAACAGAATTTAATTCATCTAGAAATATTTTTAAATGAACATGGTTTTTCAATAATTTCAAAAAAGATGAAAGAAGTAATATCGAAGAAATTTATTATGAATTTTTAAATTTTGTCTAAAACCAAATTAATTTCTTTGAATGGTTTGAAGCATATGTCGAACAACATCAATTAGATTTTCCTTTTTCTAAATCAATTAATATTTCAAAAGTATGGAAAACTATAAATGGTGCGGATATCACCGCTGAACTTTCCCCATCACAAGGTTTTACTATTTCTCATGATAATAGCCCAATCACTGCTTCACCTTTCAAGAGGAAGGCTGAAAACGATCGAGTTACATGCAGAGACATTAAAATTATTTTTGAGCAAAATAACTATACTAATAATTATCTTCATACACTTGGTGAATACTTGATTTCAAAACAATCTCTATCACTTAAACATCAGAGGCGTCTACCTTGTCCTCTCCTTTATTCAAGCCTTACGAGATTCCTAAAACTTTTACTAAGGAACTCCAAATGCATAATTCAAAGTCTTTTCCACAACTCTCTGACCTTCAACGAAGGATCATACAAATTGAGAAATCCCTCCACCATGACATTCCTGATACCTCAGGTGTTGCCTCGTCAGCTACAGTTGGGGTACTTCAACAAACCAATTCAGAAGACATCCAGCTAGAGGAGGAATCTCCTCTTGAAATAGTTCCTTTCAAAACTGAATCTTCCAATTGGCAAAAGCCACAAAAATTTTATTACCCTAGAGCTACCTCTCCAAATGTAGCTTTAGAAGAAGGACCTACTATTATGCAGAATAACTACAATGCCAACAATATCTATGAATGGAACATAGATGGTTTTTCTAAATATAACATTCTGTCCAAACTTTAGCAAATGACAATGGTTTCCACTACTTATAGAACTACCCATAACTGCTCCGATCAATTCACTACCCATATCCTCATAGCTGGCTTCACAAGTCTGATTAAAGGATGATGGGATACCCATCTTAGTAAGGAAGATAAACAAAATATCTTCAAAAGAATCCAAGTTGATTATTTAGGAAAACCAATTCTTAAGGATAGGGAAACAATTCCTGATTCTACAAATACATTGATTTACACTATTATCAAAACCTTTATTAGTAGTCCAGGTATTTTTAGAGAAAGGTCCTCTGAAATACTTAATAATCTTAAGTGGAAAACGTTCTCTGATTTTAGGTGGTACAAAGATTCATTTCTCATGAGGATCTATGAAAAACTTGATAGAAATCTCCTATATTGGAAAGAAAAGTTCCTAGATGGATTGCCTAAGTCTTTTAGAGACTTAGTCAAAGAAGATCTTAAAAACCAATACTCCAATGATATCATCCCTTATGAGCAAATAACTTATAGTCAACTCATAAGTCTAGTTCAATAAGTTTCCCTAAAAATCTATCGACAAGATAAGATACTAAGGCAACTAGCTAAAGACAGGTCTCAAACCCGTCGAGACTTGGGGAATTTTTGTGGACAATTCGGCCTACCTTCTTGTAGGAAGAAGGCTTATAGGAAACCGACTTAAAAAATGAAGTTTCTACTACCAAGCCTGATTTTTCCTCAAAACTAAATCCATCTTGTTCTAACTGGAGTCCGATGGCACGACGAACTCTCCCTACCCCCAGTAATGGCAAATATTATAGGGGTGGGCAGCCAAGTCATATTGCCAAATATTGCAAATTATCTAAAAAGGTTAGGAATTTTAACCTTGATGATTCTGTTCTTAGCCAAATCCAATACCTCTTATTAGAAGAAAGTGGAGATTCGGATAGTGCTAATGACGAATTTGACCAAGAATTCAACCAAATCCAGAATGATGACCTAGAATCTTCCCAGTCTGATCAAAAAGACCAACCAAAGATCAATGTTCTAACAAAACCTAGGGTAGTAAATATACAAGACCTCTTTTGAGATAGTACTCCTTAAAGAGGAAGTTAGGAAAATCAAAGCAAAACAAGACTTAGATCATTTTGTCCTCCAAAAATTCTCTACGAAAGCTGAACAATCTTAGCCGATATATGTCACTGATTTTGTGGATTAAGTGATTGAAGAAGGTGATTTAACAGTTCAGTATATTACAAAAATTACCATTAGGAGATGGCATACTCGGATAACCTTGATCATAAATACGATATTTGTCCTAGATATCATTGCCTTGTTTGACACTGGTGCTGACCTCAATTGCGTCTAAGAGGGACTTATACCTACAAAATTCTTTGAGAAAACTGCAGAAGCCCTTAGAGATGGAAATGGCGGTAAACTAAGAATCAACTACAAACTTTTTGATGTCGAAATATGAAATTTCTTAGGAAATTTGCTTCTGTCATCATCTACTTCTTTTGTCCTAGTAAAGGATATAATCAGTCCTGTTATACTAGGTACTGCTTTTATTGAAACTTTAATCTCTTTTAGGGTTACTCATATGGGAATAACTATTGAAGCCAACAATATATTTCTCCCCATTGATAAGCCTCTCATTCGCAAAATATTTTCCTTCTTGGATGACAAAAAGGCTCAAATCAATTTCCTCAAGGAACAAATTACATTTAGAAAGAAAGAACAACAGCTTCAGGAGAATTATCTTCAATCTAAGGTAAATACCTTAGAGACAAACATTGAAAAACAACTTTGTGCTGATTTGTCCACAACATTTTGGAATCGCAAAAAACATATGGTCAAGCTTCCTTACGAACCTGACTTTGATGATAAAACCATTCCCACCAAACATATGGTCAAGCTTCCTTACGAACCTAACTTTGATGATAAAACCATTCCTTCCAGTAGCAAGTTAAATGACACATGATGTGCAAATGCAATATAATGCAATGAATGATAAAGTGAATAGTTGAAAGTCGTTGTATCACTTTGTGTATACATCCATCGAGACTTAATGCGCCAAAATTAGGACCCAGGGTAGTTATAAACCCTTATATTTATCTCAAATTTTTACCAATATCAGTCTCATGTCTCAATCTACCCTACCGGCACATTCCTTGATCTAGGCATTTTAAAAGTGTCTCATTTTCTTCCAAAAATTAGTGTTTCTCCATAATACCGACATCTCGTAAATATGTATGTATGCAACGAGGCTAACATGCTTACAATCAAATTATTATAAAGATCATAAGTCCATTAAATACATATATAAGTAAGCTCAGAAATCAACTCAGTATGTCAGCAATTCAAGTTATCAGTTCTCATTTAGTACCATTGGAATAATTATGCATATATGACATTATTAATATTATATTAATATACAAACACGAGTATTTAATCATGATAAGGGAAAAGAATTCTCAATAAGGCCGATAATATCTATTCAAGTCACTCAGACATCACATTAAGAAATACGACATTCAAATGCATAAATAAGGTCAATAATGTCAAATAAAGCCCCGCAGGGGCAACATGCATTGTATAATATCATAAGCAAACAACAACATAATATAACCCTCACTCAGGAATCACGCAATATATAAAATAGCTCAAAAGACATATCTCATAGTTATTTTCCGAGATCCATAGCATGCTTTACTTATTCATTAACTACCCAACCCGGTCTAAAGAAAGTGAAGCCATAACATACCTCAAAGCATCGTAATCCAATCCTAATGTCCTTAAAAATGGTGGTTTCCCCTTTTAAATGATCTCAGAATTAACTAAAACATATAACTATAACATTTACATGTTAAAAGAAAACTAATGATAACCCATATCGGCTACTTTTATGTTGGGTCGAAAATGAATTCGAAAATTATAGGGGTAAAACTAAGATTTTTCTTTAGAAACACATTCCCTAAGGTTATAGGGGTCTACAATTGAAAATCCACACAAAAGTGAGTTAAAAATGAGGCTTAAATTAAAGAAAAACTATTTTTAAGCTTTACCGATAAAACCCCAAAATTTATTTCAAAATCAAGGTAGAAAATGAGTTTTCAAAGTTATAATCAATGAAATAATAGGAATTTGATTTTAGAGGATACCCACATGGAAATAGATAAAGAAAACCTTAAAAATTGCCTTTTTCAAAGCTTGGAGGTCCCATAATGAAGGAAAATTGCAAAAATAAAGCATTTATAATGTTCTGTGATTCGCACGCAGTCAACCCTTCACCTTCGCGAGGGTGAGCCTTGACCAACCAATTGAATTGGATTTTATATTTACGGCAAAGGCTTTGGGACCGCAAAGGGCGATAAATTGGACCTTCACGTTCACGATAGTTTTGTCATATTTGCGATGGAGGGAACAACCTGACACAGACTAGATTACCTTTCACGAACGAAGCCACCCACTTTGCATTTGCGTTGAAGGATCATTTCCTTCACCACATTCATGAAGAAGGTTTGCTACACTAGATATGAGTTGTGCGCAACTGATTTTCAAGAAAAAAATACCTCCGAACGGACCCTTAGAATTCGTTCGGGATCCTACAGAAATAAATCATAAATGATACTATGTTATTTTAAACATTCCAAACTTAACAACGAGATTGAATTTTGTAAAAGAGATCATTTTCAGTAAATTAGTTCAGGGACTCCTTTAGGGAAAATTTTACTCGTGTTTCTTATGGAGGGTCAAAATTCAAACTAAAGGCTTTGAACTTGAACCAACCCTGCTACGAACCCAAATTCGGCATTCCTGATCTAATGGAACTGTCCAAATTGCTATCTGACACTCAAAACATAAAACATTAATAAGCTCCTAAACACCTCAAACTCTCCCAAAATCCTCCTGAATGCATTGGGAACCAAGCTGCCCATACCTACACCCCAAAATCAAGATGTAGAAACTATAAAGAAGGATAAAATGGTCAAAATAGATAAAATTTAATGCTTCAGGTCATTACATATATTATTATTATTATTATTATTATTATTATTATTATTATTATTATTATTATAAAAACATAAATTATAATGTTAAGTGATCAAAATATCCACTAAAAGTTGTTTGACTTACTTGCCCTTTTAGGTTAATTTTCTCCATCCAAAAACTTACTAATGGATATAATTGTAATTTTGTCTTTGGACTAAATAAAATATTTTTATATTAGAATAAGACTAAGTTGATCTTATTTAAAAAAAAAAATTTAACCACAAAATAAATAAAATTACATTCCAAAACCCCTAAGTTTTAGGAGTAATCAATAAAAGGTTTATACGCTTATACCATTATGCCATTAATGGTATATCCTAATAGAAGAGGATTGTTTTTAGGACGTCCAAACAACCAATGTTTAGGTACACTTTTTTTCTCCAAAATTTATGTTGGTTAAGACAAGGAGACAATTAAAATTCTATATTACAATAAAATATTTAAGAAGGCTGTTTGAATATGTTAAAGCTTAACTTCAAATTACATTCACCATTAAGGGTGTGTGTTTAGAATGAAGAAAAATATTTTTCAAATATACTTATTTTTCTCAAATATAAGAAAATGATGGGATCAAAATAAAAAATTGAATCTCAAATCGAGGTTGAAAGTTGGGTCCCGAGACAGAATATTTGGTGGGGTGTTGAGTTTGGTGGTATAGGTCAACTCTATATTCGGTTCATGTTGAGGTCTAGGGATGGGTTTGGTTCATGGTCAGGAGTTGAGTCTTAGGGTTTGGAGCTAGGTCAAGAGACGAGTTAGTAGTTGGGGTACAAACCGCGTCTCGTGTTGGGTAAAAAATTAGGATGTCCTGTCATGTATCGAGTTAAGACGAATAATCAGATTTTATGGTTTGGAGTTGGGTCAAAAGCTGAGTCATGAGTTGGGCTACAGATTTGGATCCCATATCGGGTCAAAAATCATGATCTCAAGTCATATGTTGAGTTGGGATTGGGAGTCAGGCTACAAGTTGAGGTAGGGATCTAGTGTCAGAGATGAGAGTACATTTTTTGTACCTTATAAAATAAATTATTATATAATATTTTTTGAGATGATTAAGGTTTATAAAAAATAACGTGCAAAGCACATTCATAGAGACTAGTTATACAAAAAGTGGAAACAAAAAATTGTAAAATTAAATTACCATTTTACCCTTATACTAAATTAAAATATTCTCAAATATCACCAAATTAATTAAATATTGTCATTTATGCAGTGTCATTATAGATCAAGAATTGTTTCTTCATATTCCCATAGTGGTGTTAGTATGTCATTTTCACAATTCAGTTGGTATACCGTCGGTTAAAACTTACATGCACCAGGTGTATACATCAAGCCAATACATGCATGCAATGTGTTTGAATTTAGAATTCATGTTACTTAACCATGATTAATTAACATGCATTTTACTTGATTTAATTGCTTAACTGTGGTAAAGAACATTAATTTGGTGTATACACCAGGTGCGTGTAAGTTTTTACCGTATACCGTCTGAACAATAACTTTGAAAAGTTGGATTTCATAGTTTTAGTGGGAATTAACTATTTTTTCTTATTTGTTTTTATTCCTCCTTTATTTGATTTAATAAATTTTCACCTCCATAACTCACTTATTCAATTTCTACTCTTAATATTCCCGACCCATTCTTTTCATATTTATAATGCTTAAATATTTAATTTAAACTTTAACATACTTTATGATAGTCCTTGATTTTATCTATATAATTTCACATTTTTTATTTCATGAGATTGTATCCAAGATCATACTGGTAACATATTTGATGATTTGAAGTAGTAATATTTTACTATTTCATGTAGTACTATATTCATGTTTTAGTTTTGAAGAAAAAGAAGACTTGTAAATGGTGAGTGCCTTACGACAGTCGACAAGATTTTGAGAAATTATGAATTCATTCTGCATCCCCCCTATTTTTTTTTTCAAAATTAAGGTCGTCACAATGATGTATTTATTATATTACTTTTTTTAATTTAAATTTTCATATGTTCTCTAGATGATACGTCTTTAATTTAATTTTTACATGAATCATGTGAGTGTCGTTACTAAGAACATACTACAAGGTAGGTTATGTTTATGTTCAGGTAAAGATTCCTACCCGTCATGACCCGATTTTTAAAATTCATAATGGCACTGTAATGCCTCGAACATAGGTCCCGAGACGTTACATAGTGCTTAGGATAACAAGTGATCCAAAGCTAACCCTTCTACTGGCATAACTCATAAGCAACTGAATAAAATACATAAATCTAAATGAAATAAGTGGAAGATAAATCTTTTCTGAATTTGATCAATACAAAACTAAATTAAAATAATTACAACTCTGATTTTACAAAACAAAACTAAATCAAATACATTTACTCTACTGACTATCTATAAACCCTCTACTAGTATTGACTATAGGTAGCCGGGACATGACCCCTAGCTATCCCAAATCAATATGACTGAATAAAGAAAAAAAATCAAATACTACTCAGTCTATATGACTGACTCGAGCCCTTGAATCAAAAGGACTCATCACCTGCTGATTGGAAGCTACAAACTATCTCATTATGATGTGAGTACTATAATGGTATCAACATTATGAGACAATGTATCACATAGACGTATATGTGGATCAGTACTTTTGAAATATACTGAGCATGTGGGGGTGATGCATTACTAAAACTATAACTCAATATTCATATAACTTTTAAAGAATGCATGCTAAGTGTAAATGACTCACATTGGCTGGAGTAACTGAAAGCTGAAAATCATACATCATGAATGATAAAGCATATTGTATAAATCTTGTGTCATAACACTTAGTTCTAAAAGCTGTACTTTTACTCTTTCTGCTAGTGGAATAAGTCTGTTTTCAAATCATGCAAGCTAAGTGTAAAAGGACTCACCTTTTTCATCTGTAAACTAAAAGCTGAAATCTCATGGTAAATAATTTGTGTAAAATAATATCTGAATAAAATCGTGAGAATTTACACTTAGTTTCTAAAAACTTTTCTATTATTCTTTTCTGTTAGGATTACTCCGTTCTGTAGGCTGTAGGGAAATACTTTAAAAAACTATTTTGCAAGGGAGGTTCTTCTAACTGACATACGCTATGTGAGCTATCATAGTATCCAATGTCTAGTTCCCTTATGGGAAAGCCTCACATTGTGGAGAGGTGTCATACTCTTGCCAAGGAGTATAACCTAAACTAAGTGATCACAATCTGTATCTGTCATCCATATAGAAATGAGAATAATCTGATAATCTAAACCAACATTGGCTCATAGTTCTGGGAAAGTAGGATACGCTAAATCCATACTTTCCGCTCGGTGCTAAATACTACTCTCTTTAATTTGTATGCTCATTCTGTAGGAAATCCACTTTAAAAACTAGCATAAGGGTTTATAATGAAAACCAATTATGCATCTGTCTATTTTGAACTGTAATAAAAAACTAATCTATTTTTTGTAAACTATAATGAAATTGTAAAGTTGATTCCATAACTTAACTGAGGATCAGAAGAACAATCCTTTATTCAAAATCTAAATATATACTAATCATGGAATGCTTAAAAGCATCATCTTCTTGAAATATGAATACTTATACTTGGGGCTTAAAACCCATGTTCTAAATTCATGCCAAATCAAAATAATACTTCATTCTCAATAATCTACTTGAAATACTTTAATAATTTCAGTCAAGATAATGATATCAAAATCAGAATATGAATCTTATGGATCAAAACATGAGCATGTGTAATCTTGATGCACCTAAAGACTTTAAATATCATGCTTTCTTTCATATGACTTAAAACATAATATCATGCTTAAATCTCAATTGAGAATCTTTAAATCAAGCATAAATAGAGGAGAACAAACATGCACTTTAACACTTAAATCACTTTACAAATCCATAAACTCAAAACAAGATAAGTTGGTATGAATCCTAATTGCAATATATATAAATTAAACTTTAAAATAAGTTTTGCATACAAGGATGAAATAGTATCCTTTTTCATAACACCACATACCTTATTTAATTAGTTGGATGTAAAAGCTTGATATTTGAATCTCTAATGGTGTTCTTGAAGCTTCTTCTTGAAGTTATTGGATTAGGAATCTTGGTTTCTTGATTTTCTTAAAGTAAATTTGATGAAGTTCTTGGTGTTCTCGATCGGGCTAGGGTTTTCTTGGAGAGAGAAAGATGAATAAGAATGTGTATAATGCTTTTGAGCGCTGAAATTAAGTATTATGAGCGGATTTTGGTGAAGGGAAGTGACC
This sequence comes from Capsicum annuum, assembly GCF_002878395.1. Lineage (NCBI taxonomy): Eukaryota > Viridiplantae > Streptophyta > Magnoliopsida > Solanales > Solanaceae > Capsicum > Capsicum annuum. The sequence goes on from NC_061115.1 coordinate 52,640,442, forward strand.
AAGTACCCCTAGATCCTTTAGGAACCGAAATAGCATTTGAAATAGTTCTCTAACGCGATGGCTATCGCATCGCGTCGATGACCGACGCATCGCGTCCCAATCACATTGGCTTACTGCCTTACATGGAAAATGCCATAACTTTTTTCTCGGGTATCGGATTAAGGAAAAATTGTTATCGTTGGAAAGCTAATTAAATTATTTACAATTTGGTGGGTCTTGAGATGCAAAATTCTGTAAATATAAAAAGGTATACACATTTAAGGTAGACCCTTGTAGAATCAAATATCAAACTTTGGACTAATCAAAGGCTCTTAGCTCAACTTTATTCTAAGTGATTCTTATGAACATTTTTCACCTCTAAAGCACATCAAACTTGGGGATAAAGATCATGAAAATTATATTCACATGGAAACCATTTGAATTAGAGCTTACACATGTAGGAGCGATGGTTAGATTTCTAGTGCAAAAATACGGGGTGTTACATTATCACCCCTTTGGGATCATTCATCCTCGAATGATGGCTAGGAACTTGTTGAAGCCTTAGAGGTACTGAATAAAATGGACGTGATATGTCTTCTAAGAAAGGATATAACTGAGTTAAAACATTAAAACTTATATCATGAAACTAATTTCTGAGCTGACTTGACTTTACTTACTATAAGAAGATGGTTCATGCTGAGAATTTGGAACTTGCTTGAAGTGTTCATGATACAATCATACATATGGAACTGGAAAGTGATAAATTATGCAAGCATGAATCATTAGACAACGAAACTAAGATCGTACTAGGGGTATTATACTGTTTGAGTTGGAATACTTGGAAAACTATGATCATTCACTGAACACTTATGAACTGAATCATGACAAAATATCTGAATCTGAAACTGATACCTAATGCATGGTCTGCAAATAATCTACCTGATATGCGACGCATCGCATTGCTCCCTATGATATATGACGTACCACGGCCATATCACATTGTCTCACTGTTTTTACCATCCAAATAGGTCTCAAACCTTGCCCAAAAAATCTGAAACTTACTCGAGATGTGTTATCGACAATCCCAATCATGAATTCACTTAAAGATTTACATTCCAAGGTCGGGAAGGTCGGAAACTAATAGGCACTATATTCATCAACTTATACACCAACATGACATTCAAGCTTATTGTTATAACCACATATGAACATCTAAAACAACACCCATCATAGAAAACTCCTCATATTCTCTAAACCTCTATCACAATAACTCCCACGCACTACCTCAAGAAAATACACACATAAATTTCAACTAACTACAAGATGTATCAAAGAATTGGCCTCAATCTTACTTCATACTTATGGCCTTAGCTAAAATAAGCATATAATGATCTTTCATCAACAAAAAACATTTACTCATCACCACTATCATTACATAAGGTGGGATCACTGAAAGGTTAGAACATGAGACCTAAAACATGAAAGGATGCTATACGTAACTTGACACTTAACTGAGTCCTGAGGAATAGAGGATCAACATTATCGATTCATCAAAGAGATTTAAATTGAGGGCATACATAGCTATAAGCTGAATTCTCACTGATCACTATGAGTGTAGCATGAGTTATGGGAACTGAGCATATAATAAGGCATGAGTACATGAGTCATGAGCTGCCTGACCTGAGTTTGGAGTTCATAAATTCCTGGAACATGATTCGTACTGCTGAGTGAACTGGAACTTCTCATACTAGGGACTAGGAGAGTACATGATTTTCTATGATATGTATGAATAGAACTATGATCATAGAGCTGACACATAAGGCATTAGTAGATATCATGATGACTGAAGTACTAATACTGAAACAAGAATGAGTCGGGCATCTTCCTCCTACACTGGCAGCACTACTAGAATCTGAGAATCTGACTTAGTTACTTATCCTATCGTCTCCTTTTTATATTTAAGCCATCATTCTAAGTCCATGGAACCCCTTCACTAAACTCTAACTGAACTGCAACTACTTTACTCTAGAGTCAAGGGTATAACAATACATGTAAATAATAGAACATAACTCGAAAGAGTACACCTGAAAGTGTAAAACCCACTGCTAATACTTCATTCTGAGACACAATTCTATCTTTCTATAGCCCCAATAATCATTATTTAATACTTGAACACTTGCTAACTTAGAATCTTCATGAGTATCCCCATAGCCGGAGTGTACACCATTTAGTTCTTCAACTCTTATTTCTATTAGCTTAATCTTCAAAGTCTCAAACTTTGATTCTAACACTTAACATGGATATCGCCAAACCTTTAATGAACTATACTACTTCTGTCAAAGCCTACCAATATCATGCCTCTAAACTAATATTTCTAAACCACGAGAATCAAGATCGGATCAAAAGGCTCAATATTATCAATCATAACTCCTTAACTTAGCTATTAAGAACACCATTTACTATGTCACTAGCCTTCTTTTACTTAGAAACTCAAGGGTACTACTAACCACACAGAACACTTAATAATCTTAGAAAATAATGCAACCCCATATCACCTTGGGCAATCTTTTACATCATACATACAACATCATACTTAATCTCAAATCAATAAACTTAAATTCTTGCATTCACTGTTTCAAGCATATTGGTTCACCTCAATATAACTAGCATCACTAACCAAGCAACCATTACATCTACCTTGATGATCATCCACTTTTCAAACTTAGTGTCTAGGGCTAGGCATGATTAACAACCCAACCTCACATACTATTCTCACTTAGAAGCTATAAAACAAGACATCAAGAAACACTAGTCCACTAGAACCCCATAATAATAATAATTTATGACGAGCGTATGACCTATCTTATTATAATCTATTAGTACATCCTACCTCTACACATCACTACTATTCACCCATCCATACACCTAAATTTCTTTCATGGTTCTATAAGTTTCAACTAAACTCCTTTTTGCAACCTCAAGGGAAGCCTAAATTAATAATACCAAACCACCAAATACTTTATTAATAATCTATACTTTTCTAGAACAATAATTACCATCAATAACTCCTTTCATACTTCAAGCAAATAATAATTTACCTTAACTAATAACTCCTTTTCTACCTTCCACTAAACTAACACACTAGGATATATCACTATAATGTAAAATCTATAGCATGCATAAGTTTATCTCTATACTTTCTATCAGTCGTCATTCTTACTTTTCTTGTCACTACACTTTTATAGCCATACTTCTAACTATAAGAAGCTTCTGCTACTTATGAATAATAACACTCCAGGTTCCAATATCCCTCAAATTCAAACCCTGTTCATCAATCTAGGTTCATACTATCTCCTCTTATGACCACTATCTATATTGGAGGAATAATAAGTAATTTGAATACATATCTTACTCTGTCTTAACTGAACAACTCATATGGATGAGAAAATAAATTTTGATTTAAGGAAAATACAACACATTAGTGAGCTCCTCTTAAGCCCCTTGTATGACTTCTGAAGTTACTGATAGTAAATCTGAGAGCACCATCTTAAGATGAATTAGAACTTGCTAATTATGTGATCTCAAGAATATAACATAGATGGAGAATTATGGAGTGACACAAAAATCGATAGAAGTTTCTGAGATAAGAACTTTACAGCACGATCTAAAGTATGAAAGAAAGGAAACTTTTCTTAAATGCCCTGTAGCCTTTCAAAGAAAAGTACAGACGTCACCATATTATTCCGTAAGACTCTACTAGACACGGCCTCACAGAAACCCTAGGAAAATTGAACCTTATTCCCTGATACCAAGTTTGTAACGCTCCAAAAATGGGTCCCAAGACATCACACAGTGCTTAGGACCACAAGTGATCCCAAGCTAACCCTTCTACTGGCTTAAATCATAAGCAACTGAATAAAATACATAAATCTGAATGAAATAAGTGGAATAAAACTCTTTTTTGAATCTGGTCAATACAAAACTAAATTAAAATAATTACAACTCTACTTTTATAAACCAAAACTAGAATCAAATACATTAACTCTACTGACTGTCTATGAAGCCTTTACTAGTATTGACTATAGGTAGCCGGGACATGACCCCCAGCTATCCCAAATAAATATGACTGAATAAAGAAAAAAATCAAGTGCTACTCAATCTATATGACTAACTCAAGCCCTTGAATCAAAATGACTCATCACCTACTGATTAAAAGCTACAAACTGTCTTATTATGATATGAGTGCTACAACTGGTACCTACATTATGAGATAATGTAGAACATAGACGTATATGTGGATCAGTACTTTTAGAATATACTGAGCATATCGGGGTGAATGCATAAGTAAAAACAATAACTCAATATTCATATATTTCAAGAATGCATGCTAAGTGTAAATGAATCACATTGGCTGGAGTAATTGAAAGCTGAAAATCATAAATCATAAATGATAAAGAATACTGTATAAATCTTGTGAGTCGTAACACATAGTTCTAAGATCTGCACTTTTACTCTTTTTGCTAGTGGAATAAGTAGAACTGAAGTTAAGTTTGTTTTCAAATCATACAAGCTAAGTGTAAAAGGACACACCTTTGTCATCTGTAAACTAAAAGCTGAAATCTCATGGTTAATAGTTTGTGTAAAAAAATATCTGAATAAAATTGTGAGCCATTACACTTGGTTTCTAAAAACTTTTTTGTTATTCTTTTTTTTTTTAGCATTTCTCCGTTCTGTACGCTGTAGGAAAATAATTTTAAAAACTATTCTGCAAGGGAGGTTTTTCTAATCAACATACTCTATGTGAGCTATCATAGTATCCAACATCTAGTTCCCTTATGGGAAAACCTCACGTTGGGGAGAGGTGTCATACTCTTGCCAAGGAGTATAACCTAATCTAATGATCACAATCTGTATCTGTCATTCATATAGAAATGGGAATAATTTGGTAATCTGAACCTATGTTGGATTGTAGTTCTAGGAAATTAGGATGTGCTAAACCCACACTTCCCACTCGATGCTAAATACTACTCCCTTTTAATCTATATGCTTATTCAGTAGGAAATCCACTTTATAAACTAGCACAAGGGTTTATAATGAAAACCAATTATGCATCTGTATATTTTAAACTGTAATCAAAACTAATCTATTTTCTGTATAGTGGATTCCATAACTTAACTGAGGATTAAAAGATCAAGCTTTTATTCAAAATATAAATATAAACTAATCATGAGATGCTTAAAAATATCATCTTCTTTAAATATCAATACTTATACTTAGGGCTAAAACCATGTTCTAAATTCTTGCCAAATCAAAATAATACTTCATGCTCAATAATCTTCTTGAAATACTCCAATAATTTCAGTCAAGATAATGATATCAAAATCACAATATGAATCTTATGGATCAAAACATGAGCATGCATAATCTTAATGCAATTAAAGCCTTTAAATATCATGCTTTCTTTCATATGACCTACAACATAATATCATGCTTAAATCTCAATTGAGAATCTTTAAATCAAGCATAAATAGAGGAGAACAAGCATGCACTTTAACACTTAAATTACTTTACAAATCCATAAACTCAAAACAAAATAAGTTGGGTATGAATCCTAATTGCAATATACGTAAATTTAACTTTAAAACTAGTTTAGGGCACAAGGATAAAAGAGTATCCTTGTTCATACCCCCACATATCTTATTTAATTAATTGGATGTAAAAGCTTGATACTCGAATCTCTAATAGTGTTCTTGAAGCTTCTTCTTGAAGTTCTTAAATTAGGAAGCTTGGGTTCTTTCTTTTCTTAAAGTAAATTTGATGAAGTTCTTGGTGTTCTCGAGGGGACTAGGGTTTTCTTGGAGAGAAAAATATGAATAAGAATGTGTATAATGCTTTTGGGGGTTGAAATTAAGTGTTATGGGCAAATTTGGGTGATGGAAAGTGACCAAAGTTCCCCTAGACCCTTTAAGAACTGAAATAGCATGTGAAATAATTCTGTAACACGATGGCCATTGTGTCCATCGCTAATTGCATCAATGACCAACGCGTCGCATCCCAATCACGTCGGCTTACTGCCTCACGAGAAAAATACCATAACTGTTAGCTCGGGTATCAGATTAAGGCGTAATTGGTATCGTTGGAAAGCTAATTCAATTATCTACAATTTTGGTGAGTCTTGATCTGTAACATTCTACGTATATAAAAATTTCTACATATTTAAACTAGGCCCTTGTAGAATCGAATATCAAACTTTAGGATAATCAAAGGCTCTTAGCTCAACTTTGTTCTAAGTGGTTCTTATGAACAATTTTCACCTCTAAAGCACATCAAATATTAGGATAAAGATCATGAAACTTATATTCACATGGAAACCATTATAGTTAGAATTCTAGAGCAAAAATATGACGTGTTACAAGCACCTAACATGATAACTAACCAGTAGATAAGCCAACCCATAAATACGAAATAGCAAGTAGTGGAAAATCAAGAGAAAAGAAGAAAATTACAAAAATAAATCCAATAAAGACACTAATATAGAGAAGTAACCCTAAAACCTGATGAAGTTAGTACAAGAGCTACTAACAAAATAGGAGTACAAGGTAAACATAATATATATACACAAATCTATCTTCGAAGTACAAAATAAAGATCAGTCCAACAACTGAGGGAGAGTTGGAATAACTCCGAACGTCGGGAGCTCACCTTAAATATCCTATCCATGGTAGCTCTGCATGATGCACATATCAATGAAAAGAACTCATACTATGATATACAAGATGCAAAAGTGGAATATGAGTACCAAACACTACATACCCAGTAGGCATCAACTGATTGATCTCTAAAGATAATGCAAGTATAAATAACTTTTAAAGCAAGAATACATAAATGAAAACTATATAAGAAATGAAACACAATAAGGAACAGAGAGTTATAGGTAACCAACTGAACTCCATTAGTAATTAGGAACGATGATGCTATCAATAAGTAGATGAACAATATACTATAGTAGTATGAAGGAAGAGATAAGAAATAGTAGTACAAAGAAAGGGATTTACAAGATATGTATAATAATAATCCAAAGAAAAGGGTATATATAAAAGTAGTATAAAGGAAACCGGTCATGTATCATAGGAATAACTAAGCCTGAAAGTGCTAACCAGAGGAAGATAGTCTAACAACCTAAATATCACAAGGGTTAAAATAATAAGAAGAGAGCTAAATAAGTCTTAATCAGGGTCTATAGCAGAAATGTCAACAATCAAAAGATAATCTAGCCATGCTAAGTCTTACTAACATAAAGAGAAAAGGGATCAGAAATGTACCAAAAATCCAGGGTACCAATTCATAACCAACCTTGCACAAACTATACAATAGTAACTAAGCAATGATGTGATCAGCTAGTCTGGACAAGCAATAACCTAATCGGGCTCCCATAAGCTTGAAAGTAAAAAATGAACACTTAGAAAACAACAAACGTAACCTATACCTATACAAATCCCATAAGATTGATAGATACATGTGTCAAATAATTATACTAGTCATAGGCAATGCATACGAATGAATGAATGGTATAAAGCCAATACTACTATATTGACTGAGTACCAAACCCTATGAAGTACATACACCTCTTTTGGATCACTGGCTCACAAGGCAGGACATATGGATATAAACTCTTTTGACACGTGGTCCCTAGGCTAAGGAATCCACAGGGGGATACAAGATACATACATACATATATATATATATATATATATATTATTACTTGATCCCAAACTAGGACTTTCAATAACCATCATAACAAATCTACTCCATTCAATACAAGATAGAGATAAGAGAATAAATGGGTGCCTAAACTCAAAATGATGCTAAGTAAGTATAAATTTGTACGTCCACTGTCCAAAATCAAATTTGAGGGTAAAATAGTAAAATAGTGTAGAAAAGGGTCAAAATTTCCCTCGACCAGAGTGAGTAACTAGCGGAAAAAAGAATGGTCAAGGATGGACCAGATCAATCTCGGTCTAAGTTTTCAAGGTATTAAGTTTAGTTTAAAATATACTAAGTCATTCATAAAGGTCATATGACTTTCATTTAAAGAATCAGTAATAAAGTCAAAATGTGGTAATAAATTTCTTTTTTGAAAATAGTAGTAAAATCAAGTCTTAGAATGAAACTACAGTACTAAATATGCATAAATGTGTCTAAATGTATACATTCCATCATCAGTGTCCAAACAATTAAAACATAAGCATCTATAGTGTCTATAAAGTAGAACTATATTCTTTCAAAGGCTAAAATACTAACTTGGTGTCGTCTGGTCTCTTAACCACGACATCGAGCCCAATAATGTACAATAAATAAGAATAGCATCATGGTATTTAGAATATATACGACGATCAAGATACAAAGATAATCTAATCATGTAATTATCTTAAGTGGATTGATGCATCTAAGTGTCATTATCAATTTGTGTTTAGCCTAGTTTTAAGGACTTCTTGTATATTTAATGCATTGTGAATGATATAATTGACAATATATATGTTAAATTAATTTTTTATAGTGTTTAAGTTGTGTGAAAAACAATTTTAGAATCAAATTGGTCACAATGAGTTTAGACGAGAAAACTAATTTTACTAAGCTTGAGCTATGTGTTGTTCTAGTGTATCTCGGTGGACTCTATTGTGTTGTGTGCCCTAATTCATCTCGTTTGATGTTAGAAAAGACCATGGATGATTTTAAAATAAATTTTGGAAATATAAAGTCCAAAATAAAGTCGTAAAGTCAGTCATAAAGTGCAGAATTCAAAGGCAAATAGAAGGAGTTAATGACAACAAAAAATGATGTTTTTGACCTTTAGGGTGTGCCACGCCCTTGGAGCTCCTAGATAAGTGAGTGAAACGCCCCAATACACAAAATAAATGTGACCAAAATAGTTTTCATCACCTTTAAGGTGGTACAATCCCCTAAATATGTATCAACATAAGTGTGACATATCCATGGGCACAAAATGGCCAAAAGTGATTTTTCAGCTTCTTAAGTGAGGGGTAATGTTATCAATGCATATGTTCCATGTTGGAATAACCATGGAAGACCAAAACCACTATAAAAGGATTACTTAGACACAATTTAATCACATATTTAGATTAATACATGAAGGGGAGAGGAAGAAAGACAACAAGGGGCTCTAACTAGGGTTTTGTGTTCTTAACCTTTACTTTCTTGTAGTTTTGCGTTATGAAATCATTTATGGTGATTCTTTTAGTCAACCTCATTCTAGGGTTTCAGATACAAACAAGATTGTTTATTTATGGTTTAAAGTTGGTTTATATGTTTATCAAGTATGTGATTGTTCTTACATTCTTTCTATATGATTCTAAAGTGTCATGAACTTTAGGATACATCTAAGTCCTCAAACGAATTGAACATAGGTGTTGGGGGATGGAATGAATAATGTAAGGAGTGTGAATCATGCATTTAATCATTAGAATCTAACTGTTAAATGGTGATTTTTGGTTATAATAGAGATATACCTAATGCCCACTTGGTTAATGAAATAGGAAGATAGTCTAATACATCCAAGTTAAAGACTCACATCCCCGATCAACAATGTAGTTGTGACATCAATTTGGGTATATGATTTAGAGGGTTCCTATTACCAAGTTATAATATCAACCTCATAGATCAACAATCACGATAAGCACCATCACCGGATAGAAACCATAGTTATGCTTGAATGTGAAGTAAATGCCTTATTCCCGAAACTTTTCATATATTGTTTGCAATCCAATTTTCATACCGTTGTTCCTTTTTGATATTTATTTTATAATTACCAAACTCAATTTCTTAATTGGTTGCACTTTCACTTATTCAATCTATTTAGTAACACTATAGTTGGATAGTTTGCTAACCACCAAGTCTCTATGGGATTAATACTTGGATCTTAAAGGCCACTTTACTACATGTGTGTCTACGTACACTTATGTATACACCAGGACGCAACAAGTTTTGGGCACCATTGTAGGTGACTTAAAAATTGGTAACTGTCTTATTTTTAGTTTTTTTATTTTGTTTTATAAAGTTCTAACAACTTGATCTAACTTTTGAAATTGCAGGTACAGGTCTAAAACTTGAGTAAGATAGCAAGAAAAAGGGATTTGGTTGACCCATATCCTAAACTTGAGCAACACTTACATCAACTAAGGAAAGAAACAATCATTCTTTATCATGTATCACAAATTCAATAAGAAGAAGCTATTCATACACCAATGGTTGAAGATCAACCAACCCATAAGATAGTATACAAAGTGGCAATCCCACTCACAACTAATATTACTTCTACCATCCATAGATCAAATCTGGAGTTATATTTGAGCTCAAATAGAACATGGTGCAACTATAGCACAATAATGGACAATTCATAGGACAATCACATAAAGATCCTCAAGTTTATCTATAGAACTTCTTGGATATCAGTGACACCTTTATTCCCACTAGAGTAATTAACTATGTGAGGCTTAATCTCTTTCCCTTATCACTTTTGGGGACGAGAGGAAATGGTTGAAGGTAGAATCTTCAAACTGCATCACTATATAGGATGATCTAGCAAAGAAGTTCCTCATTCGATTCTTACCGTCTGACAAGACTTCAAGGTTACATAGTGAGATTTTGAGATTTAAGCTGAAGCCCTATGAAAACTTATATCATAATTAGGAGAGTTTCAAATTTCTTCTCAGGGACTGCCCAGACCACCAATAAACTAATGAGGTACTGACTCATATATTTGTTGAAGCACTTGATCACCCCACAAAAATTTTAATAGGTTCAGCTATAACTGATCAATCTTTAGAGAGAACTTATGATGAGTTGTATACATTATTGAACCGAATTAAACAAGGAAAGTGATATATCCAGAAACACAGTGGTGAAAGAAGCTTGGCGGGATAATTGAGGAGGATAGTGTCATAGCTTTGGCTGTGCAATTGTTAGTATTGAAAAATCAAAGGATGAAATAGTTCAGCAAGTTGGGGGTAAACCAAATAGGGGCTTAAGTAAATGCAGTTCTGTAGACCTTATTTTGGTGTGAGATTTTTGGCACTAGTGGTCACTCTACAGACTTATGTGGGGTAAATTTGGAATCGATTAACTTTGTGGGCAATGCGTAGAAGGGAAATTTGAATTGTGTTAATGCCTACAACCATAAGTGAAATAGTCAACCCAACTGCTCATGGGGCAATAATCGGGCCCAGACTCAATAGTTCCAACAACAATAGAATATGCAGGACGTTAATATTGAAGAGACCTTGAAGAAGATCCTGGCCAATCAAGAATAAATATCTGCAAAAATTCAGAATCAACAACTTGCTCAAATGAACTCAGGGACACAATTGGGAGCAGTTAGCTCAGGCCTATAATACAAGATCGCAAGGAGGTTTAACAAGTGACATACACAATCTAAAATAGGTAATGACAATCACCTTGAGAAGCGGTACATATCTCATTGACAGACCTCCAAATAAAATTAGGAGGCACAGTTAGAGTTAGTCCCATAGCAGGTAGAGAAGAAGAAAGTTGAAGTGAGAGATGCTAAAAATTCAGGAAAGTCAAAGTACCTAAAATCCCAAAAGCAAAGGCAGCTGAGCATACACTAGAGAGACTACCACCACCATTCTTGTAAAATTTCAAAAAGGTTAAAGAATATGCATGTTTTAAGAAGTTTTTTGTCACGTTCAAAGAACTTCATATTAACCTCCCATTATTAGATGTTTTGCAGGGTATGCCTAAGTACATCAAGTACTCGAAGGATATGGTGAGCAATAAAACATAGATGAATTATATTGAGATAGTGGCACTTACAGAGTAGTGCAGTTAAGTCATAATGAGAAAGATACCAACAAAGTTAAAGGATCTTAGGAGCTTTACCTTCCTCATACAAATTGGTGATAGTGATGTGGTCCATTATTTGAGTGAATTAGGGGCAAGCATAAATTTGATGCCCTTATCTCTGTTCAATACTCTTAGATTTAGAAAGCTGAGGCTATGTTTTGTGGTACTCTAAATAGTGGATAAAATTAGAGTGCAGCCCAAAGAAATTATTAAATACGTCCTCATTAATATCAGTAAGTTCATTATTCCTGATGATTTTATTATTCTTGATTATAATGGGGATGACATGGTACCAATCCTAACAGGTCTTCTATTCTTGTCGACAGGAAGAGCATTGATTGATGTTAGTGAAGGAACTCTTACTATGAGACTAGCTGATGAAGAGGTAGTCTTTAAAGTATACAAACCACTCAATCTACCTTTATATTATAAGGATTTATGCATGACCACTATGATGTAAGTGGATGAGTACAAACCACCAATGACCTCTTCAGACTATCTCATAGATTTTCCTAATCCACCACTTAAGCCCAAAGTAGTAAAGCTGAAAGAAGAGCTTGAAAAGGCTAGTTTTGAAAATGATATAGACCTTGAGAGTAAGCACTCAAGAGGTCCAAAAAGAGTGAGAATATGGCCTCCAATTAGAAGGAAAATATTGAATAAATACCATTAAAGAAAGTGATGTGGGTCATGTTGCAATATTAAATCAGGCGCTTCTTGGGAGTCAACCCAAGTTAAGGTAGGTATTTTATTTTCTTATTTTTCTTTAGTACCACCATTATTTTGTTTTGAGTCATAGGTTGAAGGAAAGTTTGAGTATCAAAAATCTAAGATGAGGAGTATGGCAAAGACTGAGCGTGGGGTCCACCAAATCTTGTTGATGATGAAAATGCTACTAGTTAGTCTTAGAGGTCAAGGGAGTATTTTTATCTCTACTTCTAGTTATACTTTTGATAAAGTGTGATTTTATGTGTGGGGTTATTGCTATAGGATTGCTATTTTTATTCATGCATTTTTCTAGTTTTGACTAAATTTGTAAAATAAATTATAAAAAGATTTTGTCTTTGTTTGGTTAGTGTTGTTGGTGTCAATCTAGTAGGGGCACACTCCACCCACCCCAAGGTTTTTCTTTTTGGTTCTTTTCTGAGGGAGTACCTTTTGAACCTAGTATCACTTTTTAATTCTTTAGGTGTAAATTTTAAAAATTTGGTGTTAAAAATAAGTGAGATGTTCTTTCTAGGTGCTATGTATGATTACATGATGCAAGTGTCTTTATTTGTGAAAGAATATTGAATGAGTTGAATGACTACTTTTGAGACACCTAGGCTCATGTTTATGACTCTTGTGCGATGTTAGATAATTCTAAGCTTGTGTTATTGCTTGGGTTAGAGTCTATAGGTATCCTACTTTATGTAAGTATGTGCCATATGTTAATAAGGCCTTTTATTGAATTTCTAATTGTATATTGGTGTCTAGAACATGCCTGTTGTGTTTACAAATCAAAATAAAGAATATTGGGTATAGGATATGATATAGGAACTTCTTTTATAGCCATGTTTCTACCCTCTTTATCTACCCTTATTGTACAATCTTAGTTAGCCCGATTGAGCCTTTAGCATACTCTTTGGTAGACTCATATGTAACTTATTCCAATTCATTCAATTGATCATAAATTGATCCAAATATGACTCTTGTGTGATGTTGGATTAATTCTAAACTCGTGTTATTGCTTGGGTTATAGTCTATAGGGATTCTACTTGATTTAAGCATGTGCCATGTGTGAATAAGGCCTTTTATTGTATTTCTAATTATATATTGATGTTTAGAACATGCGTATTGTGTTTTCAAAGCAAAATAAATAATATTGGGTTTAGGAGATGATTTATGAATTTCCTTTATAACCATGTTTATACCCTCTTTATCTACCCTTATTGTACAATCTTAGTTAGCCCCATTGAGCCTTTAGCATATTCTTTGGTAGTCTCATATGTAGCTTATTCACATTTATTCAGTTGATTGTAATTTGATCCAAAAATCCTAACTGCTTTAGTTGAAAGATTGAGATGTTAAGGAGTGTAAAAAATTTAAGAAGGAAAAGAGTGAAAGTGAAGCCCCAAATTAGTAGCTATTGGTGTGTTGAAAATATTTATGTATTGTTGTGGTTGGGAGTGGTGTAATAAAAAAATATAAAGTGATCAAAATTGATTAATGTGGTGATAGAGAGTACTCCCTCCTTACTATATATGAACTAGCTTAACGAGATGGGGAAAAACAAAAGAGGTGTGGGAATATAGAAGTGGTTAGAATTTGGTTATTGAGAGAGGAGTTCAGTGTATAATGCAATGTATTAAAGTGGTAAGGGAATATAGTCATTATTACTGGTAAGAATAGTTCCTACCCATCGCTTAGCCTATATTACAACCCTTAAAGTCCTACTTGATCTTGAGCCTCAATATTTTGATATTAGTTGAGTACTACACTAAGGAAAATCATATGGTACATCTTATGTGACATGCGAATTCCTTGTGAGGGTAAGCAAAATTTGATTCTTATACCCATTCTTGTGATGAACTTCACCATTTTGAGTGAATATGGGTGACTCTCTTATGGTGAGGGCACATTTTTTATGATAGTTAGGTAAATTTTATGATCTCTGTGATTTAGTAGTATGCATGAATTTTCCAACTTGGTAGAGTCAATTATTGAGGCTAAAGTGTTTTGAAGTAGTGTTCATGAGTTTTCAAATGCATATGACATGCTTAATATGGAACTTGCTATTCATGTAGTCATTATAGTGCTAGCTTGGGTGTCTTTCTTGTAGTAATAATGTTGAAGTATCCATTGGTTGGTTCTTTATGTAAAGAGTTGTTAGAGGCCAAACAAGGCTTTAAGTGTTGGGTGATAATCTTAGGTGGATTTATGCACCTAAATGTCATTATCTACATGTGTTTAGCCTAGTTTTGTGGTCTTCTTATGTGTTTAATAAGTTGTGAATGATATAATTAAGCATATATGTGTTAAATTACTTTTTAGAGTGTTTATGGTGTGTGCAAAACAAGTTTAGAATCAAATTGGTCACAATGAGTTTAGACGAGAAAACTAGTATTACTAGCTTGAGTTATGAGTTGTTCTAGTGTATCTCGGTGGGCTCTGTTGTGTTGTGTGAACTAATTCATCTTGTTTGATGTTATAGGTGATCAGGTTACTAAATTTACCATCACTAAAGCGGTTATCAAGCCGCTTAAGTGGCTGCACCAATTGCTGAAAACCAGTAAAATCATCAAGTCCCAAATGACTCTGATTGGGTGTTGGGGGATTGGTTTGGAACGTCATATGCCCAAATGAACTATGGTACCATACCAAATTCGACATATCACACTCAAAGAAACTATCAAAATTTACATAAAGGTTTTTCAATGAAAAATGGGCCTTACACCCATTGTTTCATTTTCACTAAAGTCCGCCCAATAGATCAAAATAATTCTGGAAGCCTCGAGACCTGAACAAAGGGTCCCCCTACCCTAAATGCATATTCTAAAGCTAATGACACTGTTAGAATTTTAATTCGAGGCTGTTAACTTGAAGTTTTGTCCCCAGACCAATTTTTTAAATTTAAAAGCTCCAAAAATGAAAATGGACATCAAACCAAAATGAACTGTCAAAAAAATCAAACCGACGATCCTGGAAACTCACAAATGACCAGTAGCCACCATAGGAAACCTCAAAACACCGAAAATGTGCAGAAATGGTGAAAATAACCTAGATGGTCATTACAATATCCAATACTAAATGGTCTTTCATCCTCAAAATTCAATGGATGAAAAGTGCTTGAAAGGTTAAAATGGCAAGGCACTGGGACCATAAGCCCCGTGCAAACCTCCATAGACAACCTCTATGGCCAATCAACTCTTCCAAATGATTTTGCTAAAGGTACCTCTTTTTCATTCACAACCTTACTTCACTTTCCAAGTAACCAAAAACTCATTATCAACAACCAACTAGCCTCTAAGTGAACTGAGCTTAATTGAAGCACGCAAACCCAAACCACAATGTACTGATAGATACTGCACCAAGCTAAAGACAATTAAGGCATAAATCATACAACCAACTCCAAACTCCAAATCTAGCATTCTATTGCCTTTACAAACCTATTGTCCACTCTGAACTAGACAAAATCTCTCCAGTATCATCCGAGTGACGTGAACCAATCCCCAAGAAATGTCGTAATGGGTATTCCAAGTCCAACCAGGACCGAGGACCGCCCCTTGTTACACAACATAACCACCTATATCAAGCCTTAGATAGCCTGAATTTTGAGAATATAATAAGATAGTATAAATGCTCTCATGAAGACTCTGGGATAGGGTCACAACTGTGATCGACCCAACTGAGTCCACCCGTACCAAATCAACCATCCAACCATACCAAGCCAAACGAAAGGCCATAAACCAAGCCATAAAAAATAGAATACTAAAACATAATGTGATAATCAATCCCAAAATGTAATATGATGGAACAACCAAAAATATCGTCTAAGGGTGTAAGCCTTAACACCAAAATTGAAGTCAAGGAAAACATCAATACCAATCCTGCCCATACCAACCCCTAGAAGTACCACAAAGCCTCTATCCAAAAGAGTTAACAAATCTGGTTGAGACATGCCCCTAACCATGGCGAAAACCAATATCACAAATAAAGTCAAAATGTCTAACAATATGCATAACATGAAATGATGCCTTCCAAAAGAATGGAGGTCACCACTTTAGTCTAAATACTGTTCCTGAGTCAATCACTATGTAGGAGAAGTCGATGGCCGATTCCTGCACAGTATGGGTATACAACCGCCAGTAGACTGGTTAGTGAGTGACCACTAGCATGAATCTCAGAATAAGGATAAAATAATACCAGTTATAAAACCAAGTAAAACCATCCAATACCCACAACTATACATATATATAAGTGCCGGGAAAGGGGACCAGGTTTAGCATGCCTATAAAACCTTTACCTGGGCTGGGTAGCTTGGCCATCCTAAACTACCACAGGCTATATGGGTTTATCTCCCCCTGCTGAAAGGGCCCAGTATATGTAGCTGTACGACCAGGGGAGTATCCCATGGGATGGATAGTACATCCTCTAATAGTGTGACATCATGCACATGATCCACTAAGACCAATCCTTATATCGGTAAATACAATTTTCCAATTTTGGTAACCCCGGAGCCTTCATCTTCCACGAGTTTTCTACACATCCCGCCATTAAAGCCCAATTAAAACCATTTCCAAATGACCAACTAGTCTATTTATCATTTTATTAACCAAGGCCAATATTAGTGGTATCATCATGCCACCCCTTACTTGCAAGTAATATCCATAGCCAAATCATTTAGGTTAAGGGGTTTCTCAAGTGCCTTTCCATATACTATATTAAACTACTTGGGAGACTTCCATGTCCCCCACAAGAATAACCAGTTAGCCTTTTGCCTTTTCAAATCATTTAAATCATTTAAACCATCTAAAGCATTATTGCATAAGCCAAAAACAAGCAAGGGTAATATTAAAAGAATTCAATGCAATGAATATACATTTCTATGTATTTTTCAAACACATTGGGGGTATAATATAACCAAAACCAATTTCATAGACCATTAAACCATTACCATGCAATCCAATTGTCCGAAACCACCATTGAGTCATATAAAAGCATAATTAAAACCATAACCAAGTATTTAATATCAAAACTCCCAAATAATAGTTGAAATTACAATGAGAGAAGATAATCATGCCTTAAATCAAGAAGATAATAGAAGGAAATCACCAAGACAAACCCCAAAGCAATCCTTTAGTTGAAACCCTAACTCTCTTACCCCAAAAGATCTTGAGAGAATTATAGAGTGTTTTGAAATAGTTTATAAGTTTTAATAAATAAAATAATAGGGTAAATAACCTCCTAAGAGTATTAGAAGTCGTAGGTCCTAATTAGGGTAAGAAGGGAAATGTCCAAATTATCCCCCCTTAAGTTGCATAAAAATCCCATCACAGGGATACAACTGACCTACACGAGTCGTATCTTCCTATATGATTGGTTTCCACCCCTCATATTGTAACGCTCTGAATCTGGTACCCGAAATGCTACACTATGCTCATGACCCCAAAAGACTACAAGCTAACCTATGACTGATATCTGTACCTAAACACTACATAATATAATGTATAAATATGGAAATAAAGGCTGTAAGGTCATAAGGTTCAAAACTGTAACATGATAGCCGATAAAACATAGCATCTGGATGGGGTATGAAATACCCAAAATAACTAAAATAAACTATCTAAACATACTGTAGTCTGAAAAGCCTCTAACTGACAGAACTGTCTAAATAAGGAGATGATGGGACATGTACCCAACTAACTCCAACTAATAAATTAATTAATGAGATAATAAAGTAATGGTCATGTCCTCAAGGGATGAGGACTCACTGCTAACTCTGACTGCTGAGACTGAAATGCTACTAATGCTTTGGAACTCATGCATCTGAACCTATGGTATAAAACACCATAGTGCAAATACGTCAACATGTTTGAATGTACTGGTATACGTGTGAGGTAGGCTGAATGAAAAAGGGTTCATATGCATAAACTATACTAACTAACTGCATAACATGAATGTGAGAATACATGCATGAATACATAATAACTATAAGTGAGTATGTGATAACATGATTACTGAGTTTGAGTACTGATAAGATGAGATACTGATATCTATATAACTAAAATAACTGATACTGAGCAACTGTATTTTATAGTCTAGGTTCTGATGGAACTAGCTGAGTTTCATACTATTTTGAGTTGATTATATCTATCAGTCCTAAATCCTGTAGAACTATCTAAGTTTTATTACTGAGACTGAATGACTATATTCGAAAGTTCTGATTCTGTACTGAAACTGTGGGAAGTAGTCATCTAACTGACATGCCCCAAATAATGAAATATATCTGAGTTGGGGTCTAATCTATAACCCTAATTAGAAAGGTGTCAATACCACGCCACTGGTAAGGACAATCAGTGAGTAACCCTCATATAATAAGTAACTCTTGTGAGAATGGTGGGAACCCTCATATAATAGGTTAATCCACCTCATCTACCCTCATTTAATGGGCTATGATGTCTCAACCTACACTGGCTATATAGTTCTGGAATGCAAAGATTGCTTCTAAGAATCATACCCTTATATAATAGCTGGGTTACCATCCTTAGGTTCGCTCGATGCTAATTTCTACTCCCATCTGAATAGACACAGAAAATGATTAACTGAACTAACTAGACTGAGTTAACTGAGTTCCATTGACTAACAAAATATACTGAGATTACTAAATTTCTAAGATTTCTGAGATTATCGAGTTTATTGAGTTTTCCTGAGTAATACAACTGACTGAATTTCTATAAATATGGCTCGACTGAGAGTATCTTGAAAGCACGACACTAATTCTAGGCACACAGGTAAATTTTTGGGTAAGTACCCCAGTACTCGTAGAAGGAAACTGACAAAGCATGACTTTCTTGAATACATGACCAACATCACAATCCATAATACAATAATTTAAAGGTTTCTTTTAGTAGAAGTTCTAAAGAACCGCAAGGGTTATACATGTATCCATAATTCATTGACTAAGACATTTCATCAAACATTTGACATGCATAAACTTGTACATGATCGGGAATTTCATATTATCATACTATTAAGGCACTTTTCTTTCACATAGGTATTTAATCGAACGGGCATGCTTTCATTATACAATAATCAACACATTTAATAATCATGGATACATCGATCAACGTGTAAATTTAAGGGTTTATCATGATTATTATGCAAATACCACATCCTAGGGTCGATCATTGGAATATGTAATTTCAAACATGAATCAAAACTCCACAACATCATGAACATGAATTTCAATTCAATTTAAATCATTAACATTCATAAATACACAAATTTTAGATTTTGAAATGAGATTCTTAAGCTTCATGGGTGAAAGAGACCTATGTATCAATACATGACATACCTTGATTTTGAGTTTCTTGAAGTTCTTGGACTTGAAGAACTTGGAATCTTTTAGTTTCTTGAAGAAAGATTTGGATCTTGTTTCTTGTGGATTATCCTTGAGAGAAAACCCTAATTTGATATTGTAGATGGATAATGAAGTTTTGGGCTATGGTCTGGTATAATTAGGGGTTAAAACAGGTGGAAAAAGCACTAAATACCCTTTTAAAAATGACTAAGAATTCGCTGAACGGGATCTACGATGGCTCGTGTGACAGTCCATCACTGGCTCAATAGTTTGGCATTCTGACCGTCGTACCTGGGCTAGAATAGGACTCACTGCCTTAGTAATGACGGCTTGGGTGATGGTCTATCGCAAGTTCAATGGTCCGTCAACCTGTCCGTTGTACCTTATCCAAAAGACTGACTTACTACCTAGCTACAATGGTCTAGGCAATGGTTCGTCACTAGATCAATGGTCAATCGACTTGCCCGTCGCACCTAGGCGGTTCTGACAGCTCTCAGTAAAATACCTATAAATTTTTACTCCGATACCGAATTTAGATGAAATTGGTATCGTTGGAAAGCTAATTCAATTTCCCACTCAAAAAATTCCACCTATACACAAGTGGATTTATATTTCAAGGTAAGTTTATAACATTATTGGGATAATTTTAACCTAGGTAGAAGTACGAGGTATTACAATACTCTCTCTTGAGAACATTCATCCTTGAATGAGACTTAGATGTACATGATGAACATGAGCAACTAGAACATGATCCCATGACTAACATGACTGATAACTAAATATATCATACTAAACATGCATATCTGATGCATGTGTAACTAATTCATGAATACATGACTGAGTGTTCTAATGAACTAAGGTTCTCACAATGAGAATGCATGTCTGATGCATGATTATATAACTGAACTGACATATGAATGCATGACTAGATATGCAATGGAATTTCCTACCAAGTTGTAATGGATTTCATAACATGAAATGGATACCAAGTTTGTCACTAAAACCTAAACATGAAACTGAAAGCTGAAGGAGAACTGTTACCTTGAGAAAGATCTGAGTTTGTGGAGAAGAGGTAAGGATACTTGGTTCTCATGTCTAATTATTCTTCCCAAGTAGCTCCCTCAATGGACTGATTTCGCCAAAGAACTTTGATTAGAGGGACTTCTTTGTTCCTCAGTCTACGAGTTTGATTGTCTAGGATTTTGACTAGAATCTCTTTATAAGAGAGGCTGCTCTAAACATCTATGCTCTGAATAGGGACTACAACTATTGGGTCACCTATGCACTTCTTGAGAAAAGAGACAGGGAGGACTGGATGAACTGAGGCTAGATCTAAAGGCAATTCGAGCTCATAAGCTACCTTGCCGAAGCGACTGAGAATCTTGAAGGGACCGACATATTGGGGACTGAGCTTTACCTTCTTATCGAATCTCTTCACTCCCTTAATGGGAGATATCTTTAGATAGACATAATCACCAACAGAGAACTCGAGATCATTTTTGTACACATTCACATAAGACTTCTCTCGGCTATGAGCAGCCCAAAGTCTTTGTCTGATCAACTAGACTTTCTCTAAAGTGTCAAATACTAAGTCAGGCCCTATAACTGAGGCCTCACTAACTTCAAAGCAACCGATTGGAGATCTGCATCTCCTACCATAGAGAGCTTTGAATGGATCCATTCAAATATTAGAATGATAACTGTTATTGTATGCAAACTCAATCAAAGGCAAGTGGTCATCCCAAATACCCTTGAAATCAATTGCACACGACCTTAGCATATCTTCTAAAGTCTAAATAGTCCTTTCTACTTGACCATCTATCTGAGGAATAAAGGCTGTACTGAGATGAACTTGGGTACCAAGACCCTTTTGGAATGCTTTCCAGAAATGAGAGGTGAAATGGGTACCTCTATCTGAGATAATAGATAATAGAACACCATGCAATCTGACCAACTCTCTGATGCAGAGTTTGGCGTAATCATTGACTGAATAAGAGGTATGGATTGGAAGGAAATGAGTTGATTTAGTTATCCTATCTACAATGACCCAAACTGAATCATGCTGGTGATGAGCACGAGGCAAACCTATCATGAAGTCCATGTTCACTTCTTCCCACTTCCAAGTAGGAATACTGAACTCCTGAATGGACCTACTAGGTTTCTGATGCTCTATCTTAACCTACTGACATGTAGTTTACTCAGCCATAAACTCTGTAATATCTCTTTTCATCCTACTCCAGCAATAGACTTCCTGCAAGTCGTGGTACATTTTTGTGACCCCTAGATGAATAGAGTAGCACGTACCTTGTGATTCTGCAAGAATTTACAACCTTAAGTCATCTACACCTGGAGCATACAAACGACCCTGACCATGCAGAACACCATCTCCTCTTTAGGAGAAAACCTCTACTTTCTGATCCTTGACTGACTCTTTCAACTTGACTGGACTGGGATCTCTATCTTACTTTTCTTTTACCTCAGAAACTAGAGATTATTCTGGACTACTCTAAACCCATATGTCTCTCTCCTCTGAATCGACTAAGCGAACGTCTAGTATGGAAATCTGATGGAATTTCTGAGCTAACTTTTTCTTACTATCCTCAACATGAGAAACACTACCCATAGACAGTCTACTGAGAGCATCGACCACTACATTATCCTTGCCCAGATGATAAAGGACACTCATGTCATAATCTTTCAAGAGCTCTAACCATCTTCTCTGATGAATATTGAGATCTTTTTAAGAATAGACACACTGAAGGCTCTTATGATCTGTGAACACATCCACATGAACTCCATATAGATAATACCTTCAAATCTTTGAGGCAAATACTATGGCTGCTAACTCAAGATTATGAGTAGGATAATTCTTGTCATGGGATTTAATCTGTCTAGAGGCGTAGGCTATGACCTTACCATGATGCATGAGGACACAACCCAAACCTACTCTGGATGCAGCACAATACATTACGAACCCATCTAAACCATTTGGAAGAGTTAAGACTAGAGCTGAGGTGAGTCGAGTCTTCAACTCCTGAAAACTCTTCTCGTAAGGATCTGACCACTGAAAATTGACTTTCTTCTGAGTCAATTTGGACATAGGGGATGCAATAGAAGAAAATCCCTCAATAAACCATCTGTAATTGCCAACCAAACCCAAGAAACTCCTGATGTCTGATGGAGAGACAGGTCTTGGCCAGTTTCTTGCTACTTCAGTCTTTTGAGGATCAACCCTAATGCTATTACTAGAAATGATAAGACCAAGGAATGCTACTGACCTTAGCCAAAATTCACACTTAATGAATTTGGCAAACATCTAATGTTCTTTGAGAGTCTAAAGTATGATTCTGAGATGGTTTTTATGATCACGCTCACTGAGGGAATAAATCAAAATATTATCTATGATGACTATGATGAACATGTCCAAGTACTTCTTAAAAACCCGGTTCATCAAGTTCATGAAAGCTGCTGGGGCATTGGTAAGACCAAAGGACATAACTAAGAATTTAAAGTGACCATACCTAGTATAAAAGGCTATTTCGAAATGTTACATTCTCTAACTCTGAGCTGATGATAGCCTAATCTGAGGTCTATCTTAGAGAAATAGCTGCCACCCTGAAGTTGGTTAAACAAGTCATCAATTCTGGGAAAAGCTTACTTGTTCTTGACCATGACTTTATTGAGCTGACGGTAATCAATGCATATTCTGAGGGAACCATCTTTCTTGCTCACGAATAAGACTTGTGCACCCCACGGGGATATGCTGGGTCTGATGAATCCCTATCTAGGAGATCCTTCAACTGCTCTTTCAATTCCCTGAGTTTTGCTGGTGCCATTTAATATGACAGAATATATATAGGCTGAGTATCTGGAAGAAAATCAATAGCGAAGTCTATTTCCCTTTCAGGAGGAATTCCTAGAAGATCTTCTAGAAAGACATCTGAATATTCATTCACGAAGGGGACTAAATCAAGATAGGGAGTTTCAAAACTAGTGTCCTTAACTCAAACAAGATGATAGACATATCCCTTAGATATCATTTTCCTTGGCCGAAGGTAGGAAACAAGAAGAACTCTAAAGGCTAAAGTGCTACCCCTCTACTCTAGGATAGGTTCATTCAAAAACTGGAACGTGACTATTTTGTTTTTGCAGTCGACTGTGGCATAGAAGGAATGAAGCTAATCCATGTCGAGAATGACATCAAAATCAGTCATCTCTAATTCGACTAAGTTTGCTAAAGTGACTTTCTGAAATATCATAATCGGAAAGTTCCTGTATACCTGCTGG
Organism: Capsicum annuum; assembly: GCF_002878395.1. Taxonomy (NCBI): domain Eukaryota; kingdom Viridiplantae; phylum Streptophyta; class Magnoliopsida; order Solanales; family Solanaceae; genus Capsicum; species Capsicum annuum. The sequence goes on from NC_061115.1 coordinate 52,664,650, forward strand.
ACTATAATAGTTTTACCCGCTGAGGTAGAGAATGAAAAGGGCTCTTCTAGAATTTTAGGATAGGTTCCAAAGTTGCTTGCTATATAGGGAGTAACAAAAGACAAAGAATTTCCTAGATCTAGCAAAGCATAAATATGCACATGAAAGATCTGTAATGTACCAGTAACTACATCAGGAGAATTTTCCTGATCTTGTCGAGAATGAAGAGCATAAAGTCAATTTGGGCATTGCCCACTCGTAGCGCTGGAGGTGGCTCCCTATTGGTTTGGGTGATTGGACTAAGCTGAGGAACGATTCTGCTGACCCTGAGGACCTGGCTGAGGACAATCTCTGACTCTGTTGCCTAGCTTGCCAAATCCTAAACAAATACCACTGCCAGCTCTGCAAATACCCTGATGGTGCTTGCCACAAGTCTAGCAAAGAGGATAGGTGCGGGCACTGCTAACAATGGCCTGAGACTTAGTACCTGGCGCTCTATCTTTATTACCATCCCTGAACTTAAGAGATAGAGCGCTAGCTAAACAAGGAGCTAGAACTGCTGACTTAGGATGAAACTGGGAACAATTTTCTATTTTTGATTTGGACTGAGCAAAGTTAAAACTACCTATCCTTGCTCTTTTATTTTGCTTCTTCCTCGTCTTAATCTTTTGCTCTTCTATCCGCTGAGCATGGGTCTTAAGCCTGGATATGTTCATGTTACTATTCAACATCGCAGACCTGCACTCATTGGCTATACTATCATTCAGCCTAGAAACAAACTTACTCATCTTAGCCCTACTATCTTCAACCGCACGAGGAGCATATCTGGCTAATTGAGTAAACTTAAGAGAATACTCTTTCACTGTCATGTTGCCCAGCCGAAGGTTGATAAATTCTAACACTTTAGCTCCTCTTAGCTCAAGGGGAAAGAATCTACCTAAGAATACAGTAGCAAACTCCTCCCACTGAATAAGCCCTGCATCTAAAGCCCTCTCTGGCTTCCACTATTTGTACTAAGTGTGAGAAACATCCTGCAACTGATATGCAACTAGCTCCACACTCTCACTAGAAGTAACCCCCATGATATCCGTAACTTTATAAACTTGATCAAGAAATTCCTGAGGATCCTCATCTGACTTAGACCTAAAAAAGGATGGAGGATTCATTCGGGTGAAGTCTCGAATCTGGCTGTAGCTGAATTAGCCACTGGGTTTGCCAGAATGACAGCTGGTCGTTCATTCTGAGCAGTGACTGACTGAGCAAGAGTTGTGAATGCAGCTCTGAAATCTGCCTGAGAGTCATGCTCGCCCAAAGGTTCTTCAGGCTGAGGGGTTGACTGATTCACGTTTTTTCTTTTAGGAGGTATGTTCTATAGAAGAAAAGGAGAAATGGATTAGACTAAAAGATTATATTGAGATTATGCTCACTAGCATGATATGAATACTGAAAGAAGGGAAACTATTCCTAAAACATCTTATAGCCTCCCGCACATAAATGTGGCGTGCAACTTACCCATGCACAAAACTCTATTGGATGCATCTTTCAGACTTCCTAGGACACTATTGAACCTTAGGCTCTGATACCAAGTATTTAATGCCCCGAATCTATTACTCAAAATGCTACACGGTGCTCATTTCCCTGAAGGATCACAAGCAAACCCATGATTGATATCCGTACCTGAACACTGCATAATATACTGTATAAATGCAGAAATAAAGGCTATAAGGCCATAAGGTTCAAAACAGTAACATGATAGCTGATAAAACATAAAATCTGGATGGGGTATGCAATACCCAAAACAACTAAAATAAACTGTCTGAACATACTATAGTCTGAAAAGCCTCTAACTGACTGAACTGTCTGAATAAGTAGTTGATGGGATATGTCTCCAAATAATTCCAACTAATAAATTAATTAATGAGATAATAAAGTAATGGTACGTTTGAATGTACTGGTATTCATGTGAGGTAGGCTGAATGGAAAAGGGTTCATATGCATGAACTATACTAACTAACTGCATAACATGAATGTGAGAATACATGCATGAATACATAATAACTATAACTGAGTTCGTGATAACATGATTACTGAGTCTGAGTACTGATAACATGAGATACTGATATCTGTATAACTAAAATAACTGATACTGAGCGACTGTATCTGACAATCTAGGTTTTGATAGAACTAGCTGAGTTCCATACTATTCTGAGTTGACTATATCTAATAGTCTTGAATCCTGCAGAACTATCTAAGTTTTATTACTGAGACTGAATAAATGTATCTGACAGTCCTAAATCCTATAGAACTATCTAAGTTCTATTACTGAGACTGAACAACTATATCTGATAGTCCTGATTCTGTACTAAAACTGTGGGAAGTATTCATCTAATCGACATGCCCCAAATAATGCAATATAGCTGATTTGAGGTCCAATCTATAACCGCAATTAGAAGGGTCTTAATACTGCGCCACTGGTAAGGACAATCTGTGAGTAATCCTTATATAACTGGTAACTCTCGTGAGAATGGTGGGAACTCTCATATAATAGGTTAAGCCACCTCATCTACCCTCATATAACAGGCTATGATGTCTTAACCTATGCTGGTTATGTAGTTGTAGAATGCAAGGATTGCTTCTAAGAATCATACCCTCATATAATAGGTGGGTTCCCATCCTTGGGTTCACTCGGTGCTAATTTCTACTCCCATCTAAATAGACACTGAACATGATTAACTAAACTCATAGGACTGAGTTAACTGAGTTCCCTTGACTAACTGAATACTACTGAGATTACTGAATTTCTAAGATTTCTAAGATTATCAAGTTTACTAAGTTTTCCTGAGTCACATGACTGACTGAATTTCTATAAACATGGTTCGACTGAGAGTATCTTGAAATCATGACACTGATTCTAGGCACATATGTAAATTTTTGGATACAAGTACCACCAGGACTCGTAGAAGGAAACTGATAAAGCATGACTTTCTTGAATACATGACTAACATCATAATCCATAATACAATAAGTTAGAGATTTCATTAAGTAGAAATTCTAAAGCACCGCAAGGGTTACACACGTATCTATAATTCATTGACTAAGACATTTCATCAAATATTTGACATGCATAAACTTGTACATGATTAGGGATTTCATATTATCATAATAGTATGGCACTTTTCTTTCACATAGGCATTTAATCAAACACACGGGGAGCGCTCTTTGGTTATACAATCATCAACACATCTAATAATCATGGATACGTCAATCAACGTGTAAATTTAAGGGTTTATCATGATTATTATGCAAATCACCACATCCTAGGGTCAATCATTGGAATATGTAATTTCAAACATGAATCAAAACCCCTCAACATCATGAACATGAATTTCAATTCAATTTAAATCATGAAGATTCATAAATACACAAATCTTGAATTTTGAAAAGAGATTCTTGAGCTTCATGGGTGAAAGAGACCCATGAATCAACACATGGCATACTTTGATTGAGAGTTTCTTGAAGTTCTTGGACTTGAATAACTTGGAATATCTTAGTTTCTTGAAGAAGGATTTGGATCTTGTTTCTTGGGGATTTTCTTTGAGAGAAAATTCTAATTTGATGTTGTAGATGGATAATGAAGTTATGGGCTATGGTATGGTATAATTAGGGGTTAAAACGGGTGGAAAAAGCCCTAAATACTCTTTTAAAAATGGATTAGAATTCACTAAACGGGATCTACGATGGCTCGTGCGATGGTCCATCGCTTGTTCGACGTTCTGTCATTCTGATCGTCGCACCTGGGCCAGAATAGGGACTCATTGCCTTAGTAGCGACGACTTGGGTGATGGTCCGTTGCAAGCTTGACGGTCCGTCAACCTTTCCATCACACCTTATCTAGAAGACTGACTTATTACCTTAGCTGCGATGGTCTAGGCAATGGTCCGACGACCTGCCCGTCGCACCTGGGCGGTTCCTACAGTTCTTGGTAAAACGTCCATAACTTTTTACCTCGATACCGAATTTGGATGAAATTAGTGTTGTTGGAAAGCTAATTCAATTTTACACTCAACAAAAAGTGAAAATCTTAAAATTTACACATGTACATAAATGGATTTATCTTTCAAGGTAAGTTTCTAACATTCTTGGGATGATTTCATGCTAGGTAGAAGTATGGGGTATTACACATATCTAAGCCTCAACTTTGGTTCAGAACTGTCAAGTGTACGGCTCATCCAACCAAGTTATAACAACACCATATGATCCATAACCATGACTTGTATCCCTGGCAGAATGAAATACTAGGAGGATCAAACACTGTCCACCATACGAGTCCCTAATATGACTCATACCAAGCCCTATGACTCATACCCCTAAGTCGTACCCATTCCAGTGACCAAAACCATCCCATCAACTAAAATTGGTCAGCATAAGGTAGGACTATACCACTTATAACCCAATATACAGCTCATACCCACGAGTCATATTGGGTCCAGAGAACGAAGATTCCAGGAACCTTTCTAAGTATCAAAACCTACGATGTTTCATCGAGTCCTACCGACATATCCATATTAACCTAAAAAGGTTAAATCCTACCCACCATAAATCAACACAGGCTAGCATATGATCAAGGCTTTATAAGATCCTACCTGAACTCAAAAGGTGACTAACAAAGTCTGTGACCTCCACCAATGCACTAAGTGGTCTCAATGGCCCTCGAGACCAAAAGTCATGAGTCCAAAGCACACTTTCTCAAAATTGAATGATCTTCTCAAGAATGCCCTACTAATTATGGGTGAAACTTACTAAGCCCAACTCAGTTACACTTTTTTCTCTAAGTAGACTTCAAAACGTCCAACAAAACTTGAGAACCAAGGTAAAAAATAATAGAAACCAATACCATGTGTCAGTAAACCATATTCTGAACTTCTATCTAATATAATAACCCTAAACTAAAGAAAATTGAACATATAGGTAGTGAATAGGCCTAGTCAACCTATTAATGAAGGCTCAACTAAGTCAAACCTCAAAATGGGGTTGTAACTAAGTCGCTCAATCCATAGTTATAACAAGAACAACAAAGCTGAGCCACTCGATCTCAACTATCTAAACCTATCTCATAGGTGAGTAAATATCCACACTCTAAAATCTATAATAACTCTCAAGACATCATCCAAAAAATTCAAAATCAAAATAGGATTCAGTAAGTTTTCAAGAATGTTAAATACCCAAACTAATCTCACCTTAAGAAACCATATATACCCAATCATTCCTATAGTGGCTGAAATTGAAATATCATCAAAGAATACAATCACAACAAGGCAAAACCATAAGCTAACAACATGAGCTTCATATCCATATCTGCTGAGAGGTACAATACATAGGTATAACTAATGATTGACTGGTATTGAAAAGAGTCTTAATGATAGACTAATCCCGAGCAACTAAGAAAATATAGTCATAGATTTAATCTGGTAAAACTAATACTCAATATATGCCATAGAACACTTTCTCCCAAAAGACCCCTTTGGTTATTAATAACTGAAACCCTATAACATACCTCCAGGTAGAAGTATTCTACAAAATCATATTAGACTAAAAAAATTCTCTATATGAAAAATTTGAAAATTCATGCATTTAAACCTCTCTCAGCTTAATTGAGCCACAAACAATATCGAGAAAAGAGTGAAATACCCATCTAAACACCAATACCAAGATAGATAAAACTACCAGGTAATGAGCTAGCCAAACCAAAAGAACAACCTCAACTTGCCAATCTTAGGAATAACATATTAAGGGTAGCCACTTTTAGAATCACAACCAAACCATGATTTACACAAATCTCTCAACAACTAATCTAACATTGCTGACAGTAGGGAAAACCAACCAATTAAGGTTCTAAACTAAAGAAAAAACAATTATAAGAAGGGATGCTAACCATAATAACAAATATCATAAAGTGCAGGTGCACAAAATTAAAGACAACTAGTTCCATTCTAGGATCATATCAAAGCCATTATGCCAAAAAATGGGATTTACCTAAGTGCTACACCTTAAGTTAAAGACAACCTGATCCAACTAATCCAATACTTACCAAAATGTCTATGAGTATAGTCATATGGGCATAAATCTAGACAAGGGCTTACAACAACCAATGAGGTAATATCAAGGCATAAGAACACTGACGAGTACAAGAACTCTAACTCAATTCAACTAGAACTAAAATATAGTAAATCAAAAACACATATATAATGATGGAATTTAAATCCATGGTCTTTGACCTACCCAAAGAAGTACGAATAAGAATGCGTTCGACCTCGATCTAAGTATCTAAATAACTAATTAAAATACCAAGGGAGCCACCACTAATTAAATGTTCCATAACCCTATTTGGCTGATATGACTGTGCAGACTAATAAATAATCCCTTACTGGGGACACTATATAGATGATATGCCTAAATTATGACTCTCTTACAAGAGTGTAAACGATCATTGTCAAATATATAACCCAACTAGGTTGGGGTCAAATCCCACAGGGTATATGGTGATAATTAAGTTGTATGCAGATTAGTTGACTTTTAATCATTCGTTTCTATAAAATAAATAGGGGGTTTGATTCAGTTCACAAATTTATAGTTTTAGATCAACAAGATGAGAGATGTGTAGTATATGAATCTAGAGAAATATCAAGCTAGGGTTATGTACACCTTATAGTTTTCAATACTTTCTAATTATGACCTTTACGAGTTCATACATGTATCATGCTTATAGATAAACGTATTGTATTTAATAACATAATCCTAGTGTTTCTCAACCTCAAGGACTAATTCACTTCAGTTCTCTCGAATCAAAAGTGTTTACAAAAACAATACAAAATCTCCAAGTAGTTATTCCTGTTAAGGCATTAACATATGAAATAGGGGTTGGAAATCCTATTTTGTTGTCACTACTCTCTTTTTCGTACATCAACCTTTCTATCGAACAAGTTGTGTTTTAAGGTATATCCTCTAAGTTTGCAACCACAAGAATTCAAGATAAGCGAATAGAGTATGATGTAAACAAATTAATACATAATAAATTCAAAACCCAAAGTAATTGATTGTATGTTACAAGGTTTCCATAAACCTAACTAATAAACTTAGATACTCATGAATAAACTAGGAATCACAATAGAAATATTCATCATACTAAAAAATAAACACAATCTTGGTAGAGAAGATGAAGTTGGGTGTTTTTCCCCTTTGTACTAAGCCACCACTCTCAGTGCAAAAATAATATAGACTAATGAATACTACGTAACTTTTCAGCTTCAAGTAGTTTTAATAACTTTTTCCTCATAATTTCCTTCTAAGTCCCTAGACTAACTCTAAATGACAAATTAGTCTTGGACATAGTTTTTAAGCACCTCATTTGGTCCAGACTGCTACTCTCTCTTGTGTCATTAGCCATTCGTATTCCATAGTCCCATTATGTCTCTATCTACCTCATTAATACCTGAAATCATGATAATCACATTGGTTAGCTCAATTACATAGATGTAGAGTAAAAGCATAAGAAACTAGGCACTTTGTTCTCCAAACTTAGCTAAAATATAGGTAAGTTATGGTGCTTAGGCGTATAAATACACCCAAGATCACAACCCCACACATCATGCAATTTCTAACAAAATGGGCACAAGAATCAAGTTGCGCTCGCTCTTACAAAGAGTTCTTAAATTATAACTAATGGGCATATGCTAGCCTTTAGTGTAATCCTCCACTAATATTAGAATGCGAAGATTAGGACCAAATAGGTCTTTTATGGGTTGTAATGCAGGCTAAAGGATATGTAGGAACTATTTTGGCCAGAAATAGTGACTATCTTCCCTAAGCGCTTTAATACACTACATTATGTAACTAAGACTAATTTCTAGCAACCAATTTACACCACTTTCATCTATCCATATCTTTTGTTTTCACCCTATCCCATTAAACTCAATTAATAACACTATTGTGGGAGTATGCAACTCTTTTAATTTTTTTTTGCACACATTTCACGTTATGCACCCCTATGATAGACACCCTCAACTTAAAGAATTTTCCTTAGTTGAGGTGCACAATGCCCAAGAAGGACCAGGGCCAAAACAGGTTCATTGTAGCATATCCGGGATAAAATTCGGAACTTTCAACAATTTTTACTACTCCCAACCACATCAATTGCACACACCAATAACTAGACTTTAGGGCATCAATTTATCCTTTTTCCTCTTATTGTCAAACTCCTAACCCAAATTGATTTTTCATTAAAGTGGTTAGGAGCTTTTGGATCAAATTACGGTCTATTAAAGAATAGGTTAGGCTATATATGAGGCTAACAAAAGAACAACCAAAAGGTTCAATGGGTCTAGCTACGATAATGTGCAAAGGTAGGTCAAAAGAAGGCATGAACAATGGCTGTAAAAGAGATGCCAAATCATCTCCTAAACTTACAATCTTTATTTTGCTTTGCACATACACCAGGTAAGTTCTAGCATCAGTTGCAATAAGGAATATACAATAGTCTTACACACTAATGGAACATGGTCAACTCAATTAGGAGCATTATAGATTCTTGATCCAATAATTAAATGAATTCAACTAAAACCAACAATCACAACAAGAGTTACAACTATACTCTATGTGTTTCAAACGTAATGATCCATCATATACTCATGCTATAATGCCATGTGATCCACAAGAACATTTATATGCAACAAATGACTAATTTTCTCTTAAGATGGTTGTCATCCATCCATCATCGAGAAAAACACCTAACTATGACTAAGTTAAACACACATCTAACAAGAAACAACATAAACAAAATAACTAATCCTATAAAAGAAGTATACTAAAGAGAAGGTCCTATTTTCTTACAAAATAAGTAGCAAAGTAACCAGCCACCCCACACTTAAGCTAAGAACTGTCCCCAGTGCAAATAACAACATAAAGAACCTGGCTAGTAGTACTCCTCATCCACATTAGGAGTTATGCCACCTGCATGGAGATCATTATCGGAGCCATTTTTCCTGTATTCATCACATCATCTATGTCAGCCACACATAATAAAACTAACTAAAATTAAGATGAAGATGGTGAAGTTACCACCCCACACTTAATTTGTTAGTATAAACCAATAAAGTGTTATTATTAGCTACTCAAACTTCGCCGATATACACTTTGATATGGTGCACCAACATTAGTCACAATACAATTCACTCACTTTAATTCCAACAATTTTACTTCAATGAAACAATTTTTGAACAAAGCTATGCCTTAGAGCTTCAACATGTCAATTTACACAAAACACCATCACTTTCACATAATTTAACCAACTCCATGTTCCATCAAAATAAGATGTGAAATAATTGTTACACAACTAGTATATTAGTTGTGAACGATTCACTCACACTTACAAGCTCAAAGTACCATAAAATAATGCCTTAAAGCTTAAACATCATAATACCCAGAAGAAACTATAGCTTTCACAAAACAACCAATAACATATTTAGAGGTAAAATTAAGATACACTACAATAATGGTTTCCAAAATAATGGCGTTCATCTTTCCCAAGATTTTTAAGGCCTTACTTTTATAAAGCTATGGCAAGAATTCAATCCCAAGAAATTAATTAACAACTATAACATAAGGTTACAATAACTAAGGATTAAGAAAGTGACACTTACCTTAAAGATAGAAGATTGAAGAAATTAAGGAAAAATTCTTGAGATTGTGAAGCAAAGAAGAAGCTTGAAGGTCACAGAGAATGTTGAGAGCATAATTTTTTCATGGTGTAGGGGTGAAATAAGGGTGAATTTTGGGCATTTAGGGCATGGGTTCTATTTAACGAATGAAGTCTGAGTCGGGTTGACCCAATCTAAATTCAGATATTATGTTGAAATTGTAGTGGTGTGCGGCGTATTGTGTATCGCCTAAGTGTAAATAGGCACCACAAAGGATTTTGCATAATTAAGACAGTGAGTATATGCGTTAGGGTGTGTGCTGCTTTGTCTATCACATAAACATAAGTAGGCGTCGCACAACTTGTCGCCAAAATTGACTGAGGCATCACATAAGTTATCGCCCAACCCAGTGTGTGCATTGCCCAACCAAATGGCTAGTAGAAAAAGTGAGGGTATGTGGTTCCTTATGCACCACATAGTTAAACGCCTAAGAAAACTTGAGTGCCGCATAGGCAATTGTCTACTTGACATCAGGCATCGCCAAGTGCTTTGCCAATATAGCCTTGTGTGCCGCATACCCTATAGCCTAATTGAGGTAGCGGGAAAGGCCCATCTACGTGTGCTTCACCCCTGCACCTCCATCGAGGTCAGTGGTGGGCTCTGGGATTGGGCCTATCGGCTCGATCCCTATTCTACCACCACAAACCTCATTGAAAATCTCAAAAATTAAGTCGCATCGCAAAACTTTTGGGGTTGGATTAACATAATTTCGGGCACAACTCTAATACGAATTATGACTTGAGCCTTAACAATTGACCACTCTAACTTTCCTGTAATGTTCCCATTATTCCTAAACTTACCACCTTTGATATGGCTCAATTCCAAATCGAATTTGGTACCAATCACCTTCTTAGTACTTTTTGAACCTATACTTGATAAAAAAACTAAAAATAATTAGAAGCATGGGTTGCCTCCTACCCAGCGCCATAGTTTTGGTCATGGCTCGACTCTTATTTTTGCATTTTTATTTAACATGATAAAATGAGAATAAAACTATGAGTTGCCTCCCATACAACGCCTGATTTAACATCGCGGCACGACTTCAATTATATTAACTACCCAGGCTTTGTCAAGATACATCGATGATACCATTTGTACCTCATCTTCATAGAATACATCAAAAATTGAGAAAATACCCATCTCCTTTTATTGTTTCATGGATTTACACACTTTAAAACTAATCTCTTTCCCATTGAGCTTAAATTTCAGCTCATTCAACTCCAGGTCAACTATCACTCTCCTAGTTGCTAAGAACGACCTACCTAAAATTATGGGTACTTCAAAGTCCACTTCTCAATCAAGAATTACAAAGTCGGTAGAAAATATAAAATCGACCACCTTTACAAGCACATCATATAGAATCCCAACTGGAATTTTCACCGATCTATCCACCATTACAAGTTGCATGTTTATGAGTGTGGGGTCTCCCAAACCCAACTTTTTATAAACATATAGCGGCATTAGATTGATGCTAGCTCCTAGATCACATAAGGCCTTAGCAAAATCCAGATACCCAATTGTACAAGGGATGGTGAATGCTTCTTGGTCTACCTTCTTGTACACCAGTGACCTTGTAGAAATAGCACTATAATAACGGAGAATATCCACCAGTTCATAGCTTATCGCTCTTTTTTTCATCATAAGATCTTTCATAGATTTAGTATATCCTCACATTTGCTCAAGTGCTTCAATTAAAGGCACGTTCACTATCAATTACTTCAACATAGCCATGAATTTATTAAACATTGTTTCATCTTCTTTCTTCTTTAATCATTATGGAAATAGGGGTGGTGGACTTGGTATTTCAACTGGATAAACTTTTACCTCCTTTCTTATGCCTTGATCCATATCACTAACATGCTTTGGTTTAGGTGGTTGTTCTACTTCCACACTCTTCTTTTCCAAACCTTCCAACTCCATAGGAACCACGAAAGATTTGTCAACTATCTCCCAATCTATTTTGACATATCAGTATGAGAGGATGCTCTCAATCCTGTACTAGAGAACATCTTACTGCTCATAGTGGTAATATCCATACACAATCTATCAGTCCTTGGATTCTGAACTGTATTACTTGGTAGAGTCCCATTCTATCTTTGGTTGAATGATACAGATAATTGGCTCATCTGCTACTCCAGTTGTTTAATAGCAGTTGAGTGAGAATTTACTAGTTGACTCATGGAAGATATGTCACTTTTCATCGTAGTTACCCCAGAATTGGTCGCCTCAACTCCCTTTAATAGTTTATCCATCATGTCCTCCATGGACATTTTTCTTGAACTTGTGGCAGCATTATCACGGCTTCCAGGAGGTACATACAGTCCATTCCTGTCACTTTTATTCTTCCAATCTCCTTGATGGTTCCAACCTTGGTTTTCTTACCGCCAGTTCAAAAACCCCCTTGTTTATTCAAGTAGTTAGCCTCTTCCTCGGTGTTTGATTCAGCTCCCTTTCCGAGGGACCCCATATTTTTTACCTTTTCTACATTCCCTGATAGCAAATATTTCATGAGCAGATCCATCTGGGTTTTTATATGAGTCATATCTTGATCATGCTCCTCTTCTCTCCTATGTTGCTCTATTGATATTACACTAGACCCAGTATTGCTTGCTACCACAGAATATCTGGTATGCCAAGATCTACTTTTCTTAGTGATTCTAACATGTTCACAGCCTCAGTAAAGGTGAGCTCCATAAAAGCATTATCCACTATTGGATTTGTAAGTGAGTTCAAAGCTCTGTAGAATGTTTCCATCAAGTGTTTATTAGTCATCTTATGGTTTGAGCATCGAGTCAACTTATTTTTCAACCTCTTCCAAGTCTTATGCAAAGCTTCATTAGCCAATTTCCTAATATTGCTGTCTCATCCCTCAACTGTATTATTTTGGAGGGAAGAAATAACCTTTCTAGGAAAGCTCCTTTCAATTGCCTCCAGTTTGTTATAGAATTAGGAGTCAGCTCATTCAACCACATAGTTGCCTCTCTAGACAGTAGGAACAATCTCAAATGAATTACATTTTTTCCCACTCCAGGATTATCAAATGACTTACAAATATTGATGAAATTCACCAAATGTAGATTTGGATCATCACAAGGTAATCCACCAAAGAGTCCTTTAAAATTTAGTAGCTGGATCATAGTATTGGTGATGTTGAATTTCACCCCAGGAGATAGTGGTGGTGGAATGATTGCCCCTGTATCTCCAGCTCCATCTAAATCATCCTCATTATTGTCATTATCAAAATATATAGCTTGGTGGTCTAGTCTTCCTCTGAATGGATGATTTTGATTTACAGGTACAACTGCTCCCGCTACATGCCTCCTATTTGCCGAGTCAATTAAATCATCATCTCCCAGTTCCTCTTCATATATATTAGGTATTCGACCCAGGTTATTTGCATTCTATTGATTTAATTGAGCATTAGCCAAAGCAGCTAATCTTTCAGCTTCCCATTGGTTAGCCATTCTTTTAATGAGATTAGGTTCAGGATTGAAGGGTAATAATGGTTCTCCTGCACTTTTGGTTCATGGTATAAACAATAATGAGCCTATAACGAACAAAAACAACAAATAAATGTAAAATAAGGAAACTTGACTAACAGTCAATTAATATACATAAACTTAATCGACAATCGTATTCCCCACAAATGGCGCCAAAATTTGATACGCCGAAATTATCTCTATTACAAGAGTGTAAGCGGTCCTTGTTAGATATATAACCCAACTAGGTTAGGGTCGAATCCCACAGGGAATATGGTGCTAATTAAGTTGTATACAGATTAGTTGACTTTTAATCATTAGTTTCCATAAAATAAATAGGGGGTTTGATTTAGTTCAAAAATTTATAGCTTCAGATCAATAAGATGAGAGATGTGTAGTATTTGAATCCAGAGAAATAACAAGATAGGGTTATGTCCACCTTGTAGTTTTCAATACTTTCTAACTATGGGATGTACGAGTTCATACATGCATCATGCTTACAGAGAAACATATTGCATTTAATAACATAGTCCTAGTATTTCTCAACCATTTAGAACTAATTCACTTCAGTTCTTTTGAATCAAAAGTATTTACAAAAACAATACAAAATCTCCAAGTAGTTAATCCTGCTAAGGCATTAACATATGAAATAGGGGTTGGAAATCTTATTTTCTTATCACTATTCTCTTTTTCGTACATCAATCTTTCTATCAAACAAGTTGTGTTTTAAGGAATATCCTCTATGTTTGCAACCACGAGAATTCAAAAAAAGCGAACAGAGTATGATGTAAACAAATCAATGCATAATGATTTCAAAACCCAAACTAATTGATTGTATGTTACAAGGCTTCCATAACCCTAACTAATAAACTTAGATACTCATGAATAAAATGGTAATTATAATAGAAATATTCATCATACCAAAAAGTAAACACAATCTTGGCGGAGAAGATGAAGTTGCATGTTTTACCCCTTTGTGCTAAGCCACCACTCTCAGTGCCAAAATAATATAGAATAATGTATATGTGACTTTTTAGCATCAAGTAGTTTTAATAACTTTTCCCTCATAATTTTCTTCTAAGTCCCCAGACTAACTCTAAATGACAAATTAGTCTTGGACATAGTTTTAGGCACCACATTTGGTCCAGGCTGCTACTCTCTCTTGTGTCATATGCCATTCATATTCCATAGTCCTATTATGTCTCCATCTATCTCATTAATACCTAAAATCATGCTAATCATATCGGTTAGCTCAATTACATAGAAGTAGAGTAAAAACATAAGAAACTAGGCACTTTGTTCTCCAAACTTAGCTAAAATATGGGTAAGTTATGGTGCTTAGGCGTATAAATACACCCAAGATCAATAAACCAATGACTGGTCTCTCTACAATCATAATAAACCTTGAATCGCTAACCTGGCAAGAAACTTGAGTTGATCCCAACTGGTTGACTAACTCATGCTTGGGGCACTTTCTAGACCAATAATGAAAATATTCCCCTAGAACTCTCTGATGCAATCTACCTATTAACTTAAAATGGTCACGCCACCTAAAGACCTAGAACAAGAACCTCGTGATGCCTTTATAAAATTCCATCCACTATGATCACCATGACATGTCTAAGAGCCACCTATAATCTGAGGTGATACCTAAATTAACCTGGTAGACTTCAACTGATGCTGACCTCTACTGGAAGGATCCTTACCTCTGTACAAAATATCACTAATAATGTATCATATATAAGGCCTCTTATTTCTACCTCTGTATGTCTCAAGACATCCCTTTATCATCCTCTTATGATCAATAATCTGAAAAAATGTAGAGCCAACTATGATCAATTGCTCTAACGCCAAGAAGAGCAGTAAAGGCAATTTTCTAATAAATCTACTCATCATCTCATATTATGTAGGAAATAACATAGTAATATGTCTGGTCCCCTCAAGAAACCAAAGTTCATCCTCTAACTCTAATAAAGGGCCTTGTTGAACAATAAGAAAACCAAATTTGGCCTAATAATTATGCAATGTACCATGCACACCACTGAATATAAAGTATTTACAAAAAAACTTAGGATTCCAAATATGGTATCTTAGAAAGTTGAGGTAGTCATAAACTATACTAAAGCTTGGGATGGCCCCAGAACCACTAGCTGACACTGAAGATTTTGAATGCCAATCTCTAACTCCCTAGCCTATTTTGAGCTCAAAATCTAGAAGTATAAGTAGACATCCCATCAGTATCTATTAACAATCACATGCAATTTATCTAGTACAAATGGAGTCAAAAGAAGTACTTAGACATCCATAGAATTATGGACATATAACAAGGAATCAAAGAATATAATTTCCTTAGAATACCCTATAGCCTCACAATGATAGGATGTATATGTCTCAGTACAGATCCACAGGACTCTACTAGGACCTTAGACCTTATACCAACAACAATGGTGAACTTATGCTCTGATACTAAACATACCATAACCCACTAGTTGATAAGCCAACCCATAATCTAGAACAATGAGTAATAGACTATCACGAGAATTTTTTTTTGGAGAAAATGAATCCAATAAAGAGAATAACGTAGAAGAGTCCCCAAAATATGGTGAAGTCAGTACAAGAGCAACTAATAAAATAAAAGTAAACTATAAGCATAATATATATATATATATATATATATATATATATATATGTAGAGAGAAAGAGAGAGAACTATCTCTAAAGCATGTAAAAAGATTAGTCCATAAACTAAAGGAGAGTAAGAACAATAGTCAAACTTTGGGAGCTCACCCTAAATCTTTGATATATGGTAGCTAGGCACAATGCACTCATCAGGGCAAGAACTCATGCTATGATTTATAAGGTGCAAAAGTGTAGTTTGAGTACCAGACACGAGGTACTCAGTAGGTTTCGATTAATTGAGATCAAAAGATAATAAAAGTATAAATAACATATAAAGAAGGAATATACATAAATGGTAACTATCTAAGAAAAAACACAATAAGGAACAAAAGAGGTATAGATAACTAACGTGCCATTATTTTATGGCACTTTTAATACTTAAAACAAGGAAATTGTATAGGAACTTTGGTATTCTTATTGGATATGATGTGCATTTGTGTTGATTTTTTAGGAAAATAGGATTCAGAGTAAAAATTGAGAAAGAAGGACTAAGAGTTACTGAAAGAGCTACCCACGAGTCAGCCTATGGCTTGTGGGTAATACATACATGTTGTGAGTAGCTTAGTAGGTTAATTTATAAAGAGAAGTGCAGTATTTAATTTCCATGAGTGTACCTATGATTCATCGGTATAACCTATGACTTGTAGGTTGCAGTCATAAGTTGAAGATATAAAAACTAAAAAGTTGCTCTATTTTCCATGATTCCAACACCCACGAATCATGATTTGATGCCGACTCTATTTTTTTATATAGTTTAGGATAGGTTTATTTTGTATCTATAAATACCCCTTAGGTGTTTTATTATCAATTTACACACTTTATACACTTTTGACATTATTTTGAGTTTAGAGATGCATTATTGATCTTGGATTTCTTGTTCCTGATCTTTAGGGTTTACAATTTATTTGAGATTTTTGGTTTATATTCTTATTCTTTGTTAGTTCATCATCATGCTTTCATCTATGAAATCTATATTTGTTTTTACAACCATAATTAGCTAAACCCCATAACTAGGGTTTTGGGAACCTTAATGAATTAACAACATAGGCTAAGTGCAAAGTTATTCTATAATGGTGTTCTTGGATGTATTAAAACTTATTTCACTTTGATTGATTTATTAATGGTTGCTAACATTAGAAACTCTCCCATATTTTAGACTTTCTTGAGGGAGAGGTAGGATTAGAAAAAAAATTACTAGAGTAATTTAAAGCGATCAACCTTCATCTAATTATCTTAAGACCAAAAGTAGATAGTTAATTTGAGATTATAAAATAAGGTTTAGTAATGCGATGCTTTGATACTGAGAAGAGATGAATAAAATTCATCGAAACCAAGGTGGAGAGATGGTTATATGATACATAACTTGTTAGATTTTGCATGCAAGGTATCGAGATAGTTTAGCAAGCTCAGAGGGAACAGAATCCTAGTGCTTGTAGCATATTGATCACAACCCTAATTGACCAATAATCATTAATGTTATTTCAAATTTTAGAAAACCCCCCTTTTAATTTATGCATTTTCTAATTACATCAACAAGATCTTTATATATTTTTGGCCAATTCCTCGAGGGTTCGAACCCAGCCTGGTTGGGTTTTATATTTGAGTAAGGACTGCTTTATACATTCTTAAAGGTGTAATTTTGGCGCTACCAAATTTTGGCATCATTTTTATGTAATACATTTACGAATTGGTTGATCGAGTTTATTGATGTTATTGACTTCATTTATTGATTTCTACTTTTCTACCATTTCTAGGGGATATGTCGATGTATTCCCCACACTTAGAGTCAAGGCAATGTCTTGATTTTATTTGGTCTTGAGCTAGAACACATCTTGTGATAGAATCATAAAATAGAGAGAGATGGTGCTTATGATCAAGAATCCCTACATGAAGAGGTTCATGATGACCCAACAATATTGAATTTTGAAACATCTTGGGTTTGGGACCCTTAGAAAATTTCCTGGATTTCTGGATTTTAGA
This sequence comes from Capsicum annuum, assembly GCF_002878395.1. Lineage (NCBI taxonomy): Eukaryota > Viridiplantae > Streptophyta > Magnoliopsida > Solanales > Solanaceae > Capsicum > Capsicum annuum. The sequence continues at coordinate 52,682,519 of NC_061115.1, forward strand.
CATTATATGACTTATGGGTACTAATTGTATGATGGGGTACAGTTGGTATGCTTTTGGTCATATGCTAACTAGTGTTGGTTGGTCAGTTGGATTGGTTTCTGGAATGGGTACAACTTGGTAGGTACGAGTTGTATGGTTGGTGATGGGTTGTTTGGTTGGGTTTCACCTTTACTTAATTTGAGACTTAGTAACTTAACTTGGATATGAGTATGAGTGGCTCAGCATGATCCATAAGATAGGGTATGAGTTGTACCATTAACTCTTATAGTAGAGAGTGTTCAAACTTTATTTTTCTAGAGATACGGTTTGGGGTACTAATCGTATGGTTGGGTATGACTTGTTTTGGGTAATTTGTCTGTTTGACATTATTGCGTCCAAGGGGTGGCCTAGGGTATGAGTGATGGGTACCACTCGTATTGGAAGGTATGACTTTTATAGAGGAGTCGTACCATTTGACAGGAATTTTAAGCATTTTAAGTTGAGGGTAATCTGGATATTTTCCCACTTAACCAATTAAGGCTCCATGACTTATAACTCTATTGGGACATCATTTACCTTATTATTCTAATCTTAAACACTTAAAACATCTCTCTAATTCACTCTAAGGCTCTTCGGTAAGCGTAGGCTAGGGTTTTATTTAGATGATCAATTTGGGACTTGTATGGGTGACTTATCTCAATCATCTTCATAATCTTAGGCATGTAATCCTCCCTAACTATTAGTTCCAACTAAAGGCATGTTTTATACAATGTTTTCATGGCATAATTATTGGAGAGTTTTGGGTTTTCAAATATATGTTGGAATTTTGGTATTAAATGCTTGCCTATGGTTTTCCCATGTTTTAATTATGTTTTTACATCCTTTAATGGTAGTTTAGATAATTTGTTGCATGGGGATGGTAAGATGGTAATTGGATTTGGTTTTGGAAACACAACTCCCCCAATATGTTTGATAAAATTCTTATGATAATGCTTTTACATTATTATTGGACTTTTAATAGAACTATTGCATGGTATGGTTTGGTAATGGAACCCTAACTGGTATAAATGGTTTAAATAATTTGGAATGGTTAAATGGTAAGATTTAGTGGTCATGGTTAAATGTAATTAAGCTCCTATGTGGGGTACATGGGATTCCCCCAAGAAAACCTAATAATAGAACACTTGTAGGGTACACGGGACTCCCTCAAGTTAACCTGATAATGTAATCTATGAGTACATGGGAATCCCTCTACATAAAAAGGTTGCCTAAGGACATTTCCTGAAAGCTATAGTCGGTTTAACGATACCACTACTTATTGCCTTGGTTAATAATAATGGAATAATGGTTTGGTTAGATGATAATGATTTTAATTGGGAAATAATGGTGGGGTGTGATAGCTAATCATTAAGGTGCAAGTCCAATGAATGGATACTGGAAACTCATGTTTGCTGAAATGAGGGTTGGTCATAGTGACTATATATGATACTATAAGGTACATGATAATTCTCTAAGTACATTGTACATATGTATCATGTAGAGCGGAGGGTACTTGGGAATCCCCTACTCTTATGGTATCTCTAGTTTGTGTGGCTACACGCACCGAGGCTCGTTCAGAGGGTTATACTAGACCCATATAACTCGTAGGTGGTTCTAGAATGGTTAAGCTAAACATATCAAGTTTAATGGTTTTAAATGCATGCTAAACCCGACTTCCTTTCCTAATATATATTTATGCATTTGGTTTGTATGCATATGGTTGGTTTACTTGGTTTTACTAGATGGCATTATTTTATCCGTATCGTCTTCGGGTTGCTGTATCCCCATGCAATGTAGGAATCGACCATTCTTTTGCTTGTGCTTAGCCCTCAAATTTGGGATCATCTATTATATTAATGTCATGAACTTCCATATTATGGAAGGCTCTATTTTATATCATGGATGTCTTTACATACATTGGTTGTTTTATGGATATTGGTTTCTGCTATGTTTGGGGGCATGTCACAATCGAATATTATTTTTTTCTTTTGGTTAGAGGCCTTGTGTGACTTTTATGGGTTAGAATGGGCGGTGTCAGTATTAGTGTCAGCCTTAGTATCAACATTAGAATTGAGGATGATACCATTGGGCTGAATTTATGATTGTTCGATCATTTTATATTATGTTATGTTCAGGAACATGGTTTTCATATTGGTTTGGTTATGGTTGTTAGTTGGTGATGGATTGTTGGAATTATTGGGTTGGCCACAATTATAGACCTATCCAGAGTCTGGAATATTAATAATTGCTATCTTATTATACGATTGACACTCATTTTTCTTAGGGTATGCATAATTGGAGGTTGGGTTGATAATGGGGGTGGTCCCCGGTCTTGGATAGACTTGGGATATATATTACAACAAGGCCCTAGTTCAGGTCATGTCAAGTTGGTATCAGAGCTTTAGGTTCATGGTCAATTAGGAGTCCACAAAGCCATGTCGAGTAATGTCTCTTTTAAGAGTGTGTAGCCTACCACACTCATAAGGTAGAGGCTACAATGCCTTTAGGAAATATTTTACTTTCTTGGTATTCTATTTTCAAGATTGGAGTCTAAGTCCTGGAATCTTCTCTAATACTGGTTTATTCACTTTTTCGATCATGCTTCTATGATATAAGATGCAAGGAAACTCATATGTCCTAACTAGGGACAATATTGAATAGACACGTAACACTTAGGGTATTCATACTTGATCTAGGGTTCTAGTTCCTTATATTTATAGAGTTCCACTGGTTGCTACTATTCCTCCTTAGGGTGAGGTGACAAATGCAAAATTTTATTAATCGATTCATGTTATTGCTCAGTTGGGTGCTGCTCAGGCTAAGCGGGATGCATCTAGTGTTATATCTGCTGAGGCCACAAGGGTTCTCCAATTTATGAAGATGAATCCTTCTACTTTTATTATTGTGAAGGTGGAGAAGAATCCTTGGGGTTTCATAGATAAATGGAGAAAATATTTTGGGTAATATAGGCCACGAATGTCAAAAGGGTAAATTTTTTTAATTGCTAGCATTAAGATGTGGCGTACCAATGGTACGAGGATTGGGATAAGGTTAGAGGTGATGTTGAGGAGTTGATTTTATGGGAGACTTTCTCTAGTGGTTTCCTAGATATCTTCTTTCCTCAAGAGTTAAGGAAAGTAAAGACAGAGAAATTTGTCAATTTGATACAAGGGAAAATGTCGGTCTAGGAATGTGCCTTGAAATTTCATCAGGTGTCAAGGTATGCTCCAGAATTAGTGTCTGGCATGAGGAAAAGGTTGAGAAAGTTTATTTCTAGACTTTCTCAGCATTTAACCCTTGAAAGCAAGACATCATTGGTGATCAAGAATAAGGACCTTTCTAGGTTGGTGGTTCATATGCAATAGGTAGAGGAGGAAAAGACCTCAAATGGTTAATTTCCAAAAGGTGTCTCTATTATCTGGTCCGAGTTTAAGATTCTAACTTGGAAGGTCTTTCTTTACATTGATTCTAGTGGTGAATGAGTTTCCTAAGGTCTTTCTGGATGATCTTCCCGGTGTTCCTACAAATAAGGAGATTGAGTTTGGTATTGATTTGATTGTCGAAACTCTTCCAATATCTATTCCTCCTTATAGAACGGTTCCAGCTGAGTTAAGGGCACTGGTATTATTCATCCATCCTAGTGTATCCCTTTGGGATGCACTGGTATTATTCATGCGAAAAAGGAATCTTTTCCTTTGGATGTGCATTGACTATTGACAGTTGAACAAGGTGACAATTAAGAACAAGTATCATTTTCCAAGGATAGATGACTTGTTTGATCATTTACAAGGTGCTAAATTCTTTTCTAAGATAGATATTTGATCTGGGTACCATCAACTTTATATTAGGGAGGTGGATATCCTTAATATAGCTTTTCATACTCAGTATGGGTACTTTGAGTTCTTAGTTATGTATATTAATTTGACTAATGCCCGGCGGCATTTATGGATTTGATGAACAGGGTTTTTAGGAAGTTTCTAGATCTTTTTGTAATTGTGTTCATTCATGACATCCTTGTATATTCTAAGAGTGAGGTGGATCATGCCAATCACCTCCGTGTGGTGTTGCAGACCTTAAAAGAACAACTATTGTATGCCAAATTCTATAAGTGTGAGTTTTGGTTGAACGCTGTAACTTTTCTTTGTCGTATTATTTCTAGTGAGGGGATCATGGTGGATACGTAAAAGGTGGCTATAGTTAAAGGGTGGCCTAGACCCACGACTCCAATTGACATTCAAAGCTTCATGGGTTTGGCTGGGTGTTATAGGCAGTTCGTGGAAGGTTTATCGATGATAGCTGACCTTTTTACTAAGTTGACTCAGAAAAAGGTAAAGTTTTCTTGGTCGGATGCTTTTGAGGAGAGTTTTGAGAAGCTGAAGGATAAGTTAACTTCTGCTCCAATTTTGACATTACCTGAAGGTAATGAGGGGTTTATGGTTTATTTTGATGCATCTCGGGTAGTATTTGTTTGCATGTTGATCAACATAGTAAGGTTATTGCCTATGCTTCCAGGCAGTTGAAGGCACATGAAAAAAATCATGCTACTCATAATTTGGAGTAATATAGTGGTAAATCCCAGAAATGATAGTCATTGTTATGCCATCACCACTCAAAGTGGTAAACTCACTACAGACCCACTTGTACCCATTTTTGATGAGCAAAATAATAATGATGAACCTATTGATTTAGAGAGCAGTAGCAAGTAGGATTTATGAAAAGAGAAGGTTTCATAGTTGTATTGAAGCCTCTTCCAAAACCTCTTCCTCTTTATCCACAAAGGCTGAAAAAGAAACAAGAAGATGGTAAGTATCAGAAGTTTTTATCCATGCTAAAAGAACTATTTATTAGCATACCTCTTGTAGAGGTATTAGATCAAATGGCTGGGTAAGAAAAATTTATGAAGGATTTGATCACCTAGAAGAGAGCAGTCAATTATGAGCCAGTTGATGATATTTATCATTGTAGTGCTGTAGCTACTAGATCGTTAGTGGAAAAGAAAGAGTATTCCAGTGCTTTCATTATACCATGCACCATTGGGTCTTCAAACTTTACTCGTACTTTATGTGATTTAGGTGCCAGTGTCAACCTGATGCCGTTTGCAATATTTAAGTAGTTGGGTTTGGGAGCTCCAAATCCTACCACCATGAAACTAGTAATGGCAGACAAGATAATGAAAAAGCCAGTTGGTATTTTATATGATATATTAGTGAAAGTGGCTTTTTTATTTTTCCTACTGATTTTGTGATTTTAGATTGTGAAATGGACTTCCAAGTCCTAATTATTTTGAGATGGAGCATCTGATTCTGAGATTGAATGATGAACATGTGATATTCAACATTTGCAAATCCATGAGGCAGCCTAATAAGTTGAGAGTGATATCTTTGATTGATATGTATGATTAGGAGAAAATTCATTTTATTATGTTGATACAGTTACTCTTTGGGATTATGGGTTTGATGCAGTTGTTCCTATTAAAGAAAGATTAGGTGTTGAAGCACTTGCAACTGTGATCATGAATTTTGACTCTGATGGTATTAAGGAGTATGAGGAGATAGTAAGTGCTATGCATGGAAAAGGTTATTATGAGTTTGAACCAAATATGCTTTATTTAGATTTGAAGAATAGAACTACCTCACCTACTCGTCCATCCATCGAAGAGCCACCATCATTAGAGTTGAAGGCCCTTCCATATCACTTACGATATGCATTTTTGGGGGCCAACAACACCTTTGTAGTTATTATTGCAGCTGATATGAGATATTCAGAAGTAGAAGAAATATTTTCAGTATTATAGAGATTCAAGAGGGCTATTGGATAGTCCATTGAAGATATTATGGGTATTCCGCCTGGTTTGTGTACTCAAAAACTACAACTTTAACGAAATTGTGTTCCATATATTGAACATCAGCATTGACTCAATCCTCCTATGCAGGAGGTAGTAAAGAAGGAAATAATCAAGTTTTTGGATGCTAGAGTGGTATATCTCATTACTGATAGTAAGTGGGATAGTCCGGTACAATACGTTCTAAAGAAAGGAAGAATTACTATTGTACTTAACGAAAAGAATGAATTATTTCCTATGAGAGCAGTCACTAGATGGAGAGTGTGAATGGATTATAGAAAATTGAATGCATGGAATCATAAGGATTTTTTTCCTATGCCCTTCATGGTTCAGATGTTAGACAGGTTAGCAGGCAGAGAATGGTACTATTTTCTTAAAGGATACTCAGGCTATAATTAGATTACTATTGCACCTGAGGACCGAGATAAGATGATTTTTACATGTCCTTATAGGATGTTTGCATTCAAGAATATGCCATTTGGGCTATGAAATGCTCCAGCCTTGTTTCAGAGATGTATGATGTCAATTTTCATTGACACGGTAGAAGACACCATTGAAGTGTTCATGGATAATTTTTTGGTTGTTGGTGATTCTTTTGAAGACTGCCTAAAGCACTTGAAAAATGCTCTCCAAAGATGTGAAGAATGCAAATTGGTACTTAATTGAAAAAAGTGCCATTGTATATTTAAAAAAGGAATTGTGCTCGGGCACAAGATTTCAAAGAGAGGCATAGATATTGATCGAGTAAAGATTGAGGTGATTGATAAATTACCTTACCTAATTTCTGTGAAGTGAATTCGAAGCTTTTTAGGGTATACGGGATTTTATAGGCGATTTATCAAGGATTTCTCAAAGATTGCTAATCCCCTTTGCCAACTCTTGAGAAGGAGGGAATATTTAATTTTGATGATGCATGTAAGAAGGCTTTTGAAAGCCTAAAATAGAAGTTGGTGACTGCCTCAATTATTATGTCTCTTGATTGGTCCTTACCCTTTATGATCATGTGTGACACTAGAGGATTGGCCTTAGGGGCTATACTAGGCCAATGGAAGGAAAAGATCCTTCATCCCATCTACTATTCTAGTAAGGCACTAAACCCTTCTCAGAAGAACTATACTACGATGGATCAAGAGTTATTGGCAGGTGTCTTTGCCTTTGAAAAGTTTAGATCTTACATGATTTGGACAAAGAAAATTGTTCACACTGATCATGTAGTATTGAGGTACCTTATGTCTAAAATGGATGTAAAGTCGCGGCTTATAGGTGAGTGCTTTTGTTGAAAAGATATGACTTTGACGTTAATATTAGAAAAGGCACAGAAAATCAAGTTGTAGATCACTTATCTAGACTGGAGAAGGAAGCGATGCAGAAGATTGCAATTGGGTTGGGGATTGATGAAAGTTTTCTAGACGAGTAGATATTACCAGCTTCCGAAGATCTAATTCCATTGTTTACAGATTATACAAACTACTTAGCCAGTGATCTAGTTCAAGAAGATCTTTCCTATCAGTAAAGAAAGAAGTTTATGCGTGAGGTAAGGATGCGTGAGGTAAGGAAATTTTTCTAGGATGAACCTTATTTATTCATGATTTGTAAAGATGGAGTTATTTGTAGGTATGTACCTGAGGTTGAGATGATGAGCATACTTGAGGCTTGTCATTCCTCACCAGTTGGGGTTCATCATGGAAGGGCCTACATGACTCATAAAGTTCTCTAATGTGGCTATTATTGTCTACCTATATACCAAGATGCTCATGACTATGCTTCTGCATACGACCAATGTCAACGAAAAGGTACTATTTCTAGAAGACATGAACTTTCTATGACTCCTATTTTCTAAGTCGAATTGTTGATGTATGGGGCATAGATTTCATGGTACCTTTTATGTGGTATAAAGTATATACTTGTAGCAGTTGATTATGTTTTGAAGTGGGTGGAAGCAATTGCACTTCCTAATAATGAAGCACATAATGTCATTGTATTGTTGAGAAAGAACATCTTTTCTCGATTTGGCATGACATGAGCTATTATTAGTGATGGAGGGTTACATTTTTGCAATTATATATTTAAGAGTCTTCTTGAAAAATATGGAGTGAAAAATAAGGTGGCAACACGCTATCATCCATAGACTAGTAGACAAGTTGAATGTCTAATAGAGAAATCAAGTCCATATTAGCAAAGACTGTGAATGCCAATAGGACTTATTGGGAAAGAAATTTAGATAATGCATTATGATCTTACCGTACAACTTACAAAACCCCCCATAGGGGCTTTGCCATATCCGCTAGTATATGGCAAGAATTGCCACTTTCCAATTGAGCTTGAACATAAGGCACTATGGGTGTTGAAGAAGCTGAATTTAGATTGTCAGAAATCAGCCAAGTCAAGGTTAAATAAGATCAATGAATTGGATGAATTTCGGCTCCGAGCATATGAAAGTTCAGCACTTTACAAAGAAAAGATGAAGCTACATAACAATCGTACTATTAAGAAGAGAGCATATGACAAGGGTGATCAGGTGTTGCTTTATAAGCCTAAACTTTATTTATTTTAGGGTCAATTAAGGTCAAGGTGGTGCAGTCCATACACAGTTCTAAAATTTTATCCCTATGGCACTTTAGAATTGAAGAAGGATGGAGAAACCCCATTCAAGATAAATTGGCAACGAGTGTAGAACTATGTGGGAAATATTGAAGAAGTTGATAAGGTTGTTGAAATTGACCTTGGTAAAGACTGATTAGCAAAGGCAATTACATCGTGCCATGATGATAAATCAAGTGCTTCATGCGAGGTAACCCATGAGGCTAGTTGGTGAAATCTGAGTATCCAACTTATCCACGTTATACCGCGATGTTAAATCAAGCGCTGCGTGGGAGGCAACCCATGTTTTTATACTTATTCACTTATAGAGTAATATGTTTATTGAGTGTACAGGACTAAGAAATGCAAAAAATACCCAGAGAAGTTGAAAAGTTTTGGTCCTACAGACTCTTTACGAGTTGTATCTAGATAACACGACTCACGAGTAGAAGTCTTATTGACTTGGGAGAAAAATCAGAATCAAGTACAAGTATCTAGAATGAGTACGATTCTCAAAATAAATCGTACCTTTAGGGTACGATTCTTCACATAAGCTGTACCCAGTCTAGAACCCAGGTTAGGTTTTAGGTCTATACGAGTCAAAGAAATGACTCATAAGCCTGGGTATGAGTCGTATACTGAATTTGTACCCATACTTAACAGGTCAGATCTCGGGTTAACCCAACCTAGATTTTTAATTAAAAACAAACAAAATGGGTGCTTGATGGGCACTTGATAACCAAAACTCGTGCACCTCAATTTGTGCCCTAATTTCAAGTTTTCAAAACACAAAATCACTTGCACATAACATGAATCACCTACCAACAAGTTCAACTCTCTCTAATTCTTCTTGAGTTGTGGACAAATTTTGGGAAGCATACGGAGTTTCTCAAAATAGCCTTTGATATTTTCAAATCAAGTAATCAATCCAAGCTTAAATGATTTCTTCAACTCAAGTAAGTATTCAAAGCTTAAAATTCTTAATTTTTTTGTTTAGATCAAAGAATGTGACATTTGTGAGCTTGTTTTGAGTTAATTTTGCTTTGTTTTTGAATTTTTAAAACCCTAAATTCTTAGTTGTTGGATAAACTGGGGAAAATAGGAATAAATTTATATGTGGCATAGATTTTATGTAGACTAAAATGGATTGATATTGCTGATAACTGTAGTAGGTATTTTGGGAAATTACTTTGGAGTCAAACTTTAAAGTTGGACATTTATGTTGCAGTGGATACGAGACCTCTTACGACTTGTACCCACCAATACGGGATTCACTATTGGACTCGTACACACTAAAGACATGGAAGTCCAATAATTTTAAGGTTCTGGAAGGGATACAACTCGACCATACCAGTCGTACCCAGACCATACGATTTGTACACTCTTAATCATACCCACTTGGGAGGATAATAATTAGAATAAACGTTTTTGATCTACTTACGACTATTGGTAATGAGTCATACCTTTTTGGTAGGATTGTTTAAGAGGAATTGTAAGCTGAACAGTGAAAAAATGACATACACTGTATAAGACATGACTCATCCATACTAGTCTATCCAGTGGGTACGACGAGTACCTACCACTTGTACCCTGACCAGAAACAACATATTGCACTTTAGTTTTAAATTTTTGTTTTCTTTTCTTTACTTACTTAATAATAATGGTATGTCTGTAGGAACTATGCCTCCTAAGAACACTTCCTCATCCAAACAAGATAAGAAGGTAACTAAGCAAGCACCAGTTGCTAGTATGGAATCCAGTGATTCCGTGTTTGAGATTTCAAAAGATAACAGTGGTGACGTATATGAAGTAACTACAATAAGAAAAGCTGCACAAAAGGGGAAAGTAGCTGAGAAAGCGAAGGGGAAGAAAGTAGTTCCCCAAGAGTTAAAATCACCCCCAAAAGTCTCTAGAAGAAAGAATCCTACCATTTCTCCACCCCACACACCATAGGCTGCTGCTTATGATGATGTTGATGCTGAATCCAGTTCAGAAGAGGCTAGATATGAAGAAGCTCAGGGTTTAAAAGAGGTAGATCCGACCTTGATAGACTGACATAAACCCCTACTTGTACTTACCACTGCACTGGTTCCTATTATTGAATAATAAGGTTACCCCAATATGTAAGAGACTTTCAACAGTAGGTTGTTCCAACTTACGGGTGGTAAGATCAGTAGGGTACTATATCAAGAGAGAAGGTTGACGACTACTGGGATGTCAGAGTTACCTGATTTTAAAGTGCACTTCTAGTAGTATGAATTTGAGTGGATGATGAAGGCATATATAGTGAGGTCCTTGCTCGTGAATTCTATATAGTATATAAAGGTGAGGTATAGAGATTGTATCCATAGGGCTAATTATGGAAGGGTGGTGATCCTATCCCTTCACTGGTGATCCGTGGTGCATGGGTGGAAATTTCCCCCCAAACTATTGGTAGATTTCTATATGGACCAGAGTATCAGGCTTCAGTCAACATAAGGGAGATGGACTACAAAATGGAAAAAATGAGGAAAATAAACACGAAGATGTTGGGTTATGAGGATAAAATGGTGATTTTTAGGTGAATGGCCGAGCGTATCTCCTCAAATAGGCAACACATAGTTTAGGTTGTAGAAGGCCTTGGATGGTCTCGCAAAATATAAAGAAGAGTACCCTCAACTTCAAGGGTAATTTTTAGTGGAGTTGGCCTGACACAGCCTATGCCTATCTATAGGAGATGATGTACCAAGCCCAATGCGGGAAGCTATGATAGTCGACATCTTTATCGGTTACTAGTTTTATGTAGTATAAGTTTTATCTCAAGAGATGAGGGATCAGACAGTTGGGGATGAGAAGTCATTACTAGCTTGCCCCTGTATGATTACATATCTGTGTCTGGCTGCGGGAGTAGTGGAACTCCCATAGATAAATGAGATGATTGATGCTTTGAGGACCACTAATTTAGGCCAAATTAGAGATGCAACCAACCCTTTGGCCTGATAGGTAAGACAGACAACAGACATACTGGCATAGATGTTTCCACAGGTTGAACCGGATGAGATGGCTGAAGCTACTAAGGTAGGGGAATAGATGAAGGGCTCATGTATAGATGCAACAAGTACTTTATGTGTCTTACCACAAGTCCAAACTATGCCACCTAGACCTCGAGGTATTTCATCTGCTGTTATGATAATTTCAAAGGCCCTTTGGACTAAGGTTATGACTAGACTAGCCACGCTAGAGGCTATGGTAGGCTACATGGAAGGAGACATGAAGACTTGGCTTGACACACAGATTCAGAGTCAAGACAAAAGAATCTAAAGGTGCCTGGATATATTTGAGTCAAGAATTACTAGAAAATTAAGTAGGGGACAGACCCTTGATATTACTGAGATCAGATTTGAGGTTTCAGAAATCAAGACGATGGCCATAGAGCTATATGATAGGCAAGTCGTTGTGGAGCCTGTAGTTAAGATAGTGATACCCACCATCCATGTGCCTAAAATTTAGGCAGTCCCGACAGTTGTACCAGTGAGAGAAACTTGAGAAAAGAGGCATGGGAGAAAGAGAAAGAGGAAGAAGGATAAGAAAGCTGAAAAAAGGGCTAGAGTTAATAGTATTCAGGATGAGTGGGACCGGGAGACACGGGTCCGCGAGATGGCTACTGGAGCTGGTGGATCGAGAGGACCAATTATTGATGTTGAGGAGGTAGATGTTATGCCTCCAATTATTGTTGATTCAGTACCGACTGATGGGACTGTAGTTGAAGAGAGTGAGACCTGATCTGAGGGACCAAGTGCTGATGTGATGTGCCAGCACCATGACCGCCTAGGTGCGACTTACCATCCTCGCTTTATTTATTTTTATAGCACTAAGGGCAGTGCAATGATTTATTTTGGGTGGGTGGGGGGGTAATTTTGAAAAATCTAGGAGTAGCTGAAAAGTCTAAGTAGATAAAATTGAAAGTCTACTTTGACTGGTAAGTTTGATGAGGGCAGCTAAGATAGGGAGACAATCAGCGTGCCTATGACAGAAAATGATTTTTGATTGAAATTTTTGAGGATTTTGAAAAAAAATTTCATTTGTATTGAAAATTTATGATTTTTATTGATTTATGGAAACACTGTTGATTTGAAATGATTAGTTTAGATGTGTGTTAAAGGAAATTTTGTTGAAAAATCTTGACCCCTGCCAAACAAATTTTTGTTATGAATGTGTATGAGACTATTGGGAATTTTGAAATGTCATTAGAATTAGGGATAGAACAATTAGGGACAAACAGTTACATACCTAGATAACTAGTACTTAGTAATGCAGCCCCGTGTAAGTGTATGTGAGGTATATTGAGTTTTTGGTGTGTCAGAATCTAGAACTTTCCTGGTTTCTTTTACCCAGGTCTTGGATAGTTAAGTAGGAAATGATCCTAGGTCCTTTTTGTGTAAGTCCACTTTAGCCTAAAATTCTCCAACCAAATAAATAAATCCTTTGATTCAAATATTTGAGCCTTAATAGACCAATTTTGTTGTATACACCTATTTTACCTTCCCGTTTACCTTATAATGAACCTGTTTAGCCCTGGTCCTTTGTGGACACTGTGCACCTTAACTCAGGTAAATTACCTAAGTTGATGGTGGCTATTATAGGGATGCATAGGAGAAAACAAGTATGAGGAAAGTGTGTAGAAGGAAAATAGTTCAAATTTGAGCAGGTGTGGTGTAAATAAAATAAAGAAAAGTGCAATGAAAGGAAAAATAAAAAGAAAAGAAAAATAAAAGTTAGAAAACCACACCTTACCAAATTAGAATATGCTTAAAAGAAAAAAGGAGACATAAGGGTGGAAATTAAAAGGCAAGAATGGAAAATTAAATGGACCCCAAGAAACACATAGTTCTAGGAGGCTTAGTCACTAAATAAATCCCAAAAGATATCATACCATCCCCAAGCCTATGTAACAAGCCGAATAAAGTCCTATAGTGATCTTATTATGACTATCTAAAAACATAGGAAAAGAGAATAAGGGAAAGCCTATGGTATTTTGTATACATTAGTGATACTTCTTTGTGAGTGAGAGTCATTTGTTATATCCCAAAATAAATTGATGTATCTTTATTAATAGTGAATGGGATTTCTTTGACTGTGAGCACACATGGGTTATGTTGCTAGGTTTCTAGATTGTTTGATAAATATAATTTGTATGTATAACCAGTTGTCTATTGCTAATGTAATGCCATCATTAGATTCCCTCATGTTTCCATGTGTTTTAATTCATTATACGTAGTTTGAGTTTTAAAATTAGAAGTAAGAGGGGAACAATTAGATTGAAATCGAGTTCAAAATCACTGCCATGGATAGCTTAAGATCCTCTTATTTAAGCATCGTCTCTGTATCCAAATATTGTGTTTGGTTTTATTTGCTTGAGGACATACAAAAGTTTAAGTTGAGGGTGTTGATGTGTAGTGGAAACACGACACTTTTGATGCTTAAAATTGTGAATTTATTCATGAACTTAGGATATTTTGTTAGATATGATGCACTTTGGTGTATATTTCAGGTAAAACAACTCTACTACAGTGTTTAAAAGATAAGATAAGAAAATAACCTAGAAAAGACAAACTCTAACCACGATACGAGTCAACTTATGTGTCATAAACATCTAATATAACTCGTATGCGGAGTTGTATGCATAATAAAACCAAAAGACAATCTGAAGAGCTAAGTATGGGGAAGATACAACTCAAGTATCCAAGTCGTAAACTTGGATATGAGTCATACAGAGAAGTCATAAGCATAATAGAACCTAAGATACTACTTAAGAGTTGAAGTCTTAAAAGTATACGAGTCAAAAGTCATAGTATGACTTATATGGGGAAGTCGTATACAAATCAGTGTTCAAAGCTTGGAAAGACAAAAGTCCCAGGTGGATATAAATGAAGGACATGAGTTGTACACTCAGGTACAAATCATAAGCAAAAGTCATATGCTGAATAGAAAGTTGAAGCCTTGGGAGAAAAGACACTGGAATGGATACGAGAAGGAAGGGTATGACTCGTATGATATCGATACGAGTGAAGAGCGAGTCGTACTAATTTCCAACATAACTTTACCTTTCATATTTTTATGTTATTTTGAGATACTATAAATATCTTATGGTTTACCTTTTATTAGGTTACATATTCTTCTCATAGGATATAATACTTTACATACTTATACAATCACTCATGAGATTTTGTTTTCAATTAAAGACTTTGGAGTTTATTCATCTTATTCCTGTTCAATAAATTTTATGTGTTCTTAATTGATAATCATGGTTTCTTGCACAAACATGAGCGACTAATTTCCGTAACTATGGTTGTGTGAACCCTGGAAGATTAACTATGTAAAGAAAGTGTGATACTCATCTATTATAGGTTTTATGCACGTATCTTAATCTTCTTCACAATAATTAATCTCAAGTAGCTGTAGTAGCTTGAGATAGACTATATTTGCATCCATCCCTAATAACAAGTTTGTGATTAGGAAGAGAAGTTAAGACAATAATTTGGGTCTCTTCTATCTCCACCTTGTAGTCCTTGCATCTTATCTAATCACTTGAGCCTAATAAGTGAAAGTGAACTGAGGTCTTAGCAAGGAGAAATAAGGTGACCCCCTGAGTCCTAATAAGTAAAGATTAAGATTTATCTTCTTTCCTAATAAATGATTGATAATACCAATCTTGTAGACTTTACATGTAAAACAACAAAATAGTTGGGTTGATCACCAGAAAGTTACAGAGTTAACAAGCCAAGGGAAACATAAATTGCTTAAATGGATTAAAATGGTTAAATGGTAAGTTCTTGTTGTTTATGTTAGGTCTAATTGAAAGACTTTTGGAGTATAAGGGATTTCCCCAAGAAAACTTAATAATCACTTGTAGGTTAAATGGGATTCCCCCAAGTCAACTTAATAATGTAATCTATGTGTACATAGGAATCCCTTTACTTCAAAAGGATTGCTAAGGACATTTCTTGTAAGCTATAGTTGGTATGACGATACCACTACTTATAAACTTAGTTAATAATAAATGGAATGGTGGTTTGATTTTATGGTAATGGTTTTAATTAGGCAATAATGGTGAGATGTGATAGCTAACTGTGAAGGTGTAAGTCCAATAGACGAATATTGGAAAATCATATTTCCAATATGAGGATTGGTTATGGAGACCATATATGACACTTATGCGATAAATGAAAATCCCTTAAGTACACTTGTACATATGTATCATGGAGAGAGAAGGGTACTTGGGAATCCCCTACTCCAATGGTATCTCCAGTTCATGCGGCTACATATATTGAGGCCTGTTCAGAGGGTTACAGTGGACCCATATAGCCCGTAAGTGGATGTAGGATGGTAAAGCTACACATATATAGCATAATGGTTTTAAAGGCATGCTAAACCTAGTTCTCTTTTCCAATATAGTTATATAAGTATGTATGGTTATGAATACATATAGTTGGTTTACTTTGATTTAAAAGATGGTATTATTTTATCCTTATCTTGAGTACTTTTTATAGTTCACCCACTAACTTATCTTTGGGCGGCTGTATCACCATGCAATGCAAGAATCAGCCATTCTACTCCTCCTAATTAGTGATTAGAATTGAGATCAGCTATTGCATTAATATGGTGATCTTTCATACTTTAAAAGTCTCCATTTCATATCATAGATGTCTTTACATACTTTAGTTAATTCGTGGATATTGGTTTTGGATATGGTTGGGGGCATGTCCCAATTGGATATTATTTTTCTTTTGGTTCAGAGCTTTATGGAACTACTATGTGTTTGAATGGATAGTGTCGGTATTGGTTCCAACCTTAGTATTGGCATTGGTATTAGGGTTGATACCATTTGACTGAATTTATGATTGTTCCATCCTTTTATGTTATATTATAGATAGGAACTTGGTTATTATTTTGGTTATGGTATAGTTATTGGTTGGGTCTTGGATGGTTGGACTCACTTGGGTTAGTCAAGATCATAGACCTATCCCAAAGCCTGGGTTGATATAAATATGCTATCTTATTATATGTTCAAACTTCATCTGACATAGGGTTTATACTTGTTTGTTGGGTTGGGTATTAGGGGTAGTCATCGATCCCGATTAGAATTGAAATGCCCATTATGACAAGGCCCCTATTTAGGTCGTGTCAATTTGGTATCAGATCTTTAATTTTATGGTCAATTGGGAGTCCACAAAGCCATGTTGAGTAAAGTCTCTTTTAAGGGTGTGTAGAGAACTGCACTCATTAGGGAAAGGCTACAAGGCATTTAGGAACTGTTTCTCTTCTTTGTGTTTTATTTTCAAGCTTGGAGTCTAAGGTCTTGGATTAATCTAAGTTTTATTTTCTTGTCTTTCAGATTATGCCTCGATGATCTAAAGCTTATGGAAACTCCTCTGTCCTAACTATGGAAAATATTTATGGGATATGTTTTACTCAGCGGATCAATACTCAGTCTAGGGGTCCAGTCCCTGATATTTTTGGAGTTCCACCAATTCCTTCTAGTCCTTCTTAGGTTGACGTAGTGAATGCGAAGTTTCATTAGTTAATTCATATGATTGCTTAGTTGGTGGCTTCTCATACAAAGTGTGGTGCATCTTCTATTCCATCTTCTGAGGCCACAAAGGCTGACCAATTTCTAAGGTTGAGTCCTCTAACTTTTACTGGTGCTAAGGTTAAGAAAGATTCTCAAGGTTTTCTGGATGAGATGGAAAATATATTTAGGGTCATATAGGCCATGAATATGAACGGGGTGAATTTTACTGCCTATCAGCTAAAGGATACGGTATTCCAAGGGTACGAGAAATGGGATCAGGCAAGGGGTGACATTAAGGAGTCATCTCTGTGGGAGACTTTCTCCAATGCTTTTTTGGATAGCTTTTTTCCTCATGAATTGAGGGAAGTGAAAGTAGAGGAATTTATTAACCTGAAATAAGGGAAGATATCGGTCAAAGAGTATGCCTTAAAATTTTACCAATTATCTAGGTATGCTCCAAAATTGGTATCTGATTTGAGGATCAAGATGAGAACGTTCACTTTAAGACTGTCTTGTGAGTTGATCCTTTTAAGTATTACTACATTGTTGATCAAGGACATGGAAATATCTAGGTTGGTTGTTCATATGTAACAGGTGGAGAAGGAGAAAATAAAGTAGGATAAGGTTGGGGAAAGGTAGGGTAAGAGGTTTAGGTTCTCTGAGTAGGGTGGACAATAATAAAGTGGTTGAGATGGTGGTAAGTTGCCTATGAAAAATTAGGGAAGTTCTATTTCTTTCTCTACAATGTGTGCTCCTTACCCAAAGCCGATAGGTGATATGAGTCAGTTGGGTGGTGATAACTTCTGGGCACAGGGTACCTAATCTAAGTATAGTGGGGCTTAGTCGGCCTCATCATGTCCTCCTTGCAGGTTATGTGGTCGGTTACTTCAAGGTTTTCTTGATGAAGGAAGGGATAGGTGCTTTAAATAGGGTCAATCAGGCCATCTGCTTAGAAATTATTTGGTCGGTAAAGTTGCTTCAGGAGCAAGCAAAGTTCCAGTTGCCTCTTCATCTACTCCCGCACCAAAGGGTGCTGCTTCTACATTTATTTCTACTTCTGATACCGACACATACCAAAATAGGTTATATGCTCTTGCTACCCAATAGAAGTCTGAGGCATCACCTGATGTCGTGACTGGTATATTACAACTTTTTTTCTCATGACGTGTATTATTTACTTGATCCGGGGTCCACTTTTTCTCATGTGACTCCATTTGTGGTTGTGTATTTTGGTTTTGATCCTGAGGTTATTTTGGATCCTTTTTCTATTTCTATCCGGGTAGGTCACTCTGTGGTTGCTAAAAAAGTCTATAAGGGGTGTGTAGTATCTATTGGTAGTAAATACATTGGTGGATTTGTTCGAATTAAATATGGTGGATCATTATATTATTCTAGGTATGGATTGGTTACATTCGTGCTACGTATCCTTAGATTTTCAAACCCTTAGGGTTGTCTTTAAGTTTCCTGGGGAGAGTTATTAAATAAGAGGGTAGTTCCCTAGATCCTAAGGGGAAGTTTATATCATATCTCAGAGCTCAGAGGTTAATTTCTAAATGGTGTCTCTATCATTTAGTCTGAGTTAAAGATTCTAAGTTAGAAGTTCCTTCTTTACATTTGGTTCTGGTGGTAAATGAGTTTCCTAAGGTCTTTTCGAATGATCTTCTTGGTGTTCCTCCAGATAGGGATATGGAGTTTGGGATTGATTTGGTTCCAGACACTCGTCCGATATCTGTTCATCCTTATAGAATGGCTCCAACTGAGTTAAGGGAATTCAAGGAGAAACTTAAGGATCTTTTGGATAAGGGTTTCATCCATCCTAGTGTGTCCATATGGGGTGCGACAGTGTTATTTGTGCATAAAAAGAATGGTTCCCTTTGAATGTTTATTGACTTTTTGCAGTTGAATAGAGTGATAGTCTAGAACAAGTATCCTCTTCCAAGGATAGATAACTTGTT
The DNA here is from genome assembly GCF_002878395.1 of Capsicum annuum. Lineage (NCBI taxonomy): Eukaryota > Viridiplantae > Streptophyta > Magnoliopsida > Solanales > Solanaceae > Capsicum > Capsicum annuum. The sequence continues at coordinate 52,701,465 of NC_061115.1, forward strand.
TGATCAGTTACAAGGTGCCAAATTCTTTTCAAAGATAGATCTTTGATCTGCGTATCATCAACTTAATATTAGGGTGGTGGATATCCCTAAGACAACTTTTTGTTCTTGGTATGGGTACTTTTAGTTCTTTATTATGTCATTTGGTTTGACCAATGCCTCAGCGACATTCATGGATTTGATGAATAGGGTATTTCATCAATTTTTGGAGCTGTTTGTTATTGTGTTTATTCATGACATCCTGGTATATTCTAAGAGAGGTGGATTATGCCAATCACCTCCGTGTGGAGTTTCAAACATTAAAAGAGCAGTAGTTGTACGGAAAATTCTTGAAATGTGAATTCTAGTTGAAAGCTGTCACTTTTCTGGGTCATATTATTTATAGTGAGGGAATCATGGTGGATCTACAAAAGGTGGCGGTGGTTAAGAAGTGTCCTAGAACCATGACTCCAACCGACATTTTGAACTTCTTAGGTTTAGCTGGGTACTATAGGAGGTTTGTGGAATGTTTTTGGACGATAGCTGACCCATTGAGTATGTTGACTCAAAAGAAGGTAAGGTTCTCTTGGTCAGATGCTTGTGAGGGTATTTTCAAGAAGCTAAAGGATAAGCTAACTTTGGCTCTGCTTTTGACTTTTCCTGAAGACAATGAGGAGTTTGTGGTTTATTGTAATGTGTCCCGAGTTGGACTTAGTTACATTCTGATAAATCATGGGAAGGTGATTGCCTATGGTTTTTGGTAGTTAAAGGTACATGAGTGGAATTATCTTACTCTTGATTTTCAGCTATTATTGGTGGTGTTTGTGTTTAAAATCTAGCAACACTATTTTATGGGGAGCACATGGACATCATTCGTGATCATAAGAGTCTACAGTATGTGTTCACTCAGAAGGAGGTTAACCTTAAAAAGAAGAGATGGCTTGAGCTTCTCAACGACTATGACATAAGTCTTCACTATCTCTAGGTAAGGCTAATGTTGTTGCTGATGCTCTTAGTAGGTTGTCCATAGGGTGTTTAGCTTATGTGGATAAGGAGAGGCAGGAGCTGATGAAAGATATTCACTGCTTGGCAAATCTTAGAGTTCGTCTTTTGGAATCCAAGGATTGTGTTGTGTTGGTACATGAAGTGGTTCGATTGTCTTTTGGTGCAAAGATCAAGGAGAATCAAAGGCTAGATCTTGTGTTGATGAAAATCAAGGGTGATGTAGGTGGGCAAAAGGTAATGGTATTTGAGATCATCGGTGATGGTACCTTATGATACCAAGGGAGGTTATGTGTTCCAAACATCAATGGTTTGAGAGAAAGGGTATTAGCTGAGGCTTATAAATCATGCTGAGATTATGATATGGTATGGGACTGATGGATTCTTAGTTATCGCAAAGTAATCAGTAAATTATACTTATATGGTGGTACTTTTCTTGATTGTACTCTCCAGGCTTATGGGGACCTACATGAGGTTATTTACTTTTCTTTACTTATTGGCTTACGGGGGCAAATTTAGTAGTTATAAATGTATGATTGTTATGTTATCGTCCTGGTTTTATTTATTACGCATGTACAATAATGTTGAAGGTTACTTTTAGGTTCTCCCTTTTAACTAGACTTAGCTTATGCTATCTTAGATTTTATTGTGTTTATAGCTTGATTTTTCTCAGTCGGTCGATGATACCTACTGAGTACCCATGGTTTTGTATTCATATAACACTTCTGTACCCTTTTGGTATAGATCCGAGTACTAGTTGTTGCTGCTGATTTGATGATCATACAAAGTTGATTTTGGAGATTGGGTAAGCTCTTGGAGCCAGAGTTATCCTTTTTCATTCTGTTTACCTATGCCCGGTCTCTCATTTTAGAGAGGAATTATCTTTTTCTATTTATTACTCATAGTTCTTTTGTAGTATCTCTTATATTGATATTACAGAGTCTTGGAATATTTGTTGGTTTCTATCCATCTATTAAACATTGATGACTGTATTATTGTATTTTGATTCTCTAATTGTGAATTTTTTGATTTCAGTCTATGTTCCCACTAAGTTAGCCCATTGTATTCTGCTCTGGGCTATGGTTCAGCTTACCTACTGGCGAGATAGAGTAGGTACCATCATGAATCATAAATTGGGCTGCGACAAATTAGTATCAAAGCCTAGGTTTCACTGGTATTGTTGGTATAAGAGCAAGTGTCTAGTGAAGTCTCGCATATCAGAACAATAACATTTGTTTTTTTATCTTCAAGAGGCTACCAGACATTCTCAGTAGTTTTTCACATCCGTAACTCATTTTTCCCTAAAAGACTTAGTTGGTTTCTAAAGTATTTCTTTGGTTTCACTCTTTTACATATGGCTAGGATGTGTTCTACATCTATACGAGATGAGGGTACCAAGAAGAAGCCTAGGGATTCTATCACTATTCTTGGCAAGGGACAGGTTGGTAAGTGGTGCAACATATAATGGTGTATTGTCTATAGATAAGAGTGTTACTGAGGCGGGGGCGCATCTTGTAGCTACAACTCCTAGAGTTGTGGTCCCTCCAATGCTGGCGATTACTTGGGGGTAGGTTCTCAACCAGTGGTTGCCCAGCATGCTATGTCTACTGAAGAGCAGAATATGTTGGCTAGATTCTTGAGATTGGCTCAGCCTAGGTTTTCTGGTGTCGGGTGAGGATACATATGAGTTTCTAATGGCTTGTGAGGATAGGTTCCATAATTTGAGTATAAAGGAGACATATTATGTGTATTACACTACTTTTAAGTTAGACTTAGTAGATAGACATTTGTGGAGAGGTAATGTTGATTACAGGCCAACTGGATCTTTTACTTTGACATGGATTCAGTACTCTTAAGATCTTCTAGGAGATGTACATGCCTCGTAGTCTTAAGGATTTTTTAAGGGATTAGTTCTAAAATTGGAGCAAGGCTCCATGTTTGAAGTGGAGTATGAGTCTCATTTTAATGAGTTTGCTAGGCATGCTGTATGTATTATGACTACTGAGTATGAGATAGTTCGTTTCTTTGTCCGAGGATTGAGACTTCCTTTTTGTATTTCTATACAGAGTTTTGTTACTGTAGGCAGGTCATTTGTTGAGTTTTTTGATCATGCTCAACTTATAAAACAGATATATCACGTGGCACAAGGGGCAGTGATAAGATGCCATATTATCAGGGTAGGTTCAGTGGGAGTCATAGTAGCTCTTAGTTCAGAGGTAGTGGTTCTTATGGTAGGTACCCTATACGTTAGCCATTTCAGCATCAGGGTTAGCCTAGTAGATTCGTTTAGGCTATGCTTCAAATTACTAATAAAGGCCAGTCTAGCTCTACTGATCATCCTGGCCAGGGTCGTGGTCAGTCTTTGGGGGGTTTGTCTTCTGGATATTCTAGTTGTAGTTATTATTCTGAGTCAGCCGAATCTTCTGGTTTTAGTCCAGTGCCTAGGGAATGTTAGGTTTGTGGAGCTTTTGGTCTCTTCTAAAGGGAGTTCCCCAGTTGTGGGATGATTATTCATTCCTCTCAGAGTGTACTGACTATTATGGAAGTTTATCCCTAGCTAGAGGTGGTATGCATGGTTGTAGGGGTGGTCCCTAGGGTACTCATCGAGGTTTCTAGGAAGGTCAGATAGGAGGATGGTTAGGAGCTCAACCGATAGAGGGCGTGGTCCATTGTATACAGTACCTGGCAGACCTAAGACTTAGTATTCGGATGCTGTTATTACAGGTATGATTTTGGTGTGCTGTCAATCAGTTTTTGCTTTATTTAATTTAGCATCCATTTATTCATATGTGTATTCTTATTTTTATCCAAGGTTAAAGATATCTTGGGATTCATTATCTATGCCATTACATGTGTCTACTCCTGTGAGTGATTCTTTAGTAGTGAATTTAGTTTTTAGATCATGTGTTGTAATTATTAGAGATGTTGATACTCATGGTGATCTTATTATATTGGATATTGTAGATTTTGATGTGATTCTAGGTATGGACAGGTTGTCCCACCATCATATAGTCTTAGTTTTTTGCCAAGATCTTGACCTTAGCCATGCCCAGCATACCCCTAACCGTGTGGCAAGGAGCTATTAGCCATGGGCCGATGGGGACAATTTCTTACATGTGTGATAGGAGAGTTATTTCAAGGGGTTGTGAGTCTTATCTCACTTATATTCATCATGTTAGTATGGAAAGTGCATCACTTGACTCTGTTCTTGTAGTTAGTGAGTTTCCTAATGTTTTTCCTATCGATCAACCTAGCCTTCCTCTTGACCATACTATTTATTTTGTTATTGATATTGAGTTGTGCACCCGACCTATTTTTATGATGCCATACCATATGGATCCTAGCGAGCTTATAGGGCTGATTTCTCAGCTTCAGGGTCTTCTTGATGAGGGTTTAATTAGACCGAGATATTTCCTTAGGGAGCACCTGTGTTGTATGTGAGGAAGAAATATGGCTCCATGCGCATGTGTATCAATTATAGGTAGCTTAATAAGGTGACGTTCAACAACCATTATCCTATGCCTCGCATTGATGATTTGTTTGACCAACTTTAGGGGAAACAGTGTTCTCTAAGATTGATTTGAGGTTCGGTTACCATTATTTGAGGATTCAAGATAAGGATATCCCGAAGACATCGATTAGGACTCGTTATGGTCATTATGAGTTCTTAGTGATGATCTTTTGGGATGACTAATCCCCTGCCACATTTATGGATTTGATGAACCAAGTGTTTAGGCCTTATTTGGAATCATTTTTGATTGCGTTTATTGATGACATGATTATGTATTCGTGGAGTAGAAAGGAGCATATGAAACATTTGAGGATTTTGCTCCAGACAATGAGAGACCATGTGCTTTTCGCAAAATTCTCTAAGTGTGACGTTTTGCTAGAATCGGTGACATTCCCTTGGCATGTGGTGTATCATGATGGGATTATGGTAGACCCCACAATTATAGAGGCTATTCATGATTGGTCCATGCCTACATCTCTGACTGAGGTTCATATCTTTATTGGCTTGGCTGGTTATTATAGATGATTCTTTGAGGGGTTTGCTACTATTTCATCACCTATGACCAAATTGAATCAGAAGGAGGTTCCTTTTTGATGGTCCGAGGAGTATGAGCCAAGCTTCGGAAAGCTCAAGGAGTTTTTTACTTTATCTCTTATTTGGCACTTCCCGTTGAGGGTGAGGAATTCACTGTACATTGTGATTCTGTCACAACCCGATTTATGATTCCTGATGGCACCTACTAAATCCCTCCAGTAGGTAAGCCAAAATGTAACTCAGAGTTAGAAGTAATGGGTCAACTTGGTGGAAAATACCCAGCAAGCCAAATATCAACAAGCCATCTTGTATTTGACAAGGCAATATATTTTGATAAGTGTAAATCAACTGTACAGAAATCCATCCCACGATTTGGTAGAGCTAGTACAAGAGCATCTAGTAATAATACAACCCAATTCATAAAATAGTCAACATAATCCTGTCTTGAAACTAAATACTAGACATGACAGATAGAAGGAAAGAGGGGGCTCTGACTCCAAGAGCTCATCCTATCTCCGAAAAATCAACAAAGCTTGATCGTCGATCAACAATGACAACTAAAACTTGGATCTGCACCAAAAATGTGCAGAAGTGTGGTATGAGTTCTAAACCACGAGTACTTAGCAGGCATCATCGACCGACTGAGCTAAATCATGATATAAATATGCTAAAAAGAAACATAACATAACTAAGTTAACGTACAGAAGAACCTGAATCAACTCCAGCGTCGCTGTGCATAAATAGGTATATAAACAAAAATAATAGTATAACATAGCATAAAGCATCACCACACACAAACATAACTACAAAATTATCTCCCATATGCCAATTGGTGTGGAAATATAACACATTGCAAGTCCCATAAGCCTGGAAGGTACACAAAAGATAGTATAACCCAGTACCGTTATTTACAAATTTTTATTATACCACTAGAGTCCACCCACATCATGCTACATTAGCCATTTTCACATATCAGGACTTAACCAAATTAATAATTGCAATCTCACACACTGATATCATCATATTATAATAAGTATATTATCATAGCATAATAATATGCATATCCAGACTTTAAAAGGTAATATAATTATTAGCCAGACTTGAACCAGTAATTTAATTGTAGCCAAACTTGAACTAAATTATATTTAATAATTGGATTTGGATGGGTCACCCTCCGGACTTAAACCGGGTAAGTATCATCAATATTTTATCAATCTTCTAGACACGAATTGGTAAATATAATATATCAATATAATATATAGTATCATCAATAGCATAAGTAATAGCATAATCAATAGGAGTCAACCCTCACCTCAACAAACATATCCATCAAGTGTCAGAGTTTCTCAATATTACCTTAATAAGAATTTCCAAGAATTTAACAAGTGTATAAAGGTCTACAAAAACTAACATGTGTCTTAGCCTAAGGTTGGTCAAGGGCCCGCTTCTAATCCCCAAAGTTCCATTATAGGAATATTTTACCTGAACTACGGTTAAGGTATCTAAATCCACCTTTAGATTTTAAATAAGCATCACTTAGCGCTAAGATAGAAAATTTTCCTAAAATGTGTGCGACTAGGTCAATTATGCCAAATTTATGATTTCTGAATAGCCTAAATAATCCAACTAACACAAGCATTGAAATTCATCATACCAATAACTAAAACCCACCCAGAATCTAACACAATATTATAAAAATACTATGAACTAGCTTAATCTAACAAAGGTTAAAACCTATCCTACCCGGATGCTAAAGAAAGCTCAATAAATTCGCTAGATCACTGCTTTTTCCTTTCGATGAGCTTTTGCAAGATGCCAAGCTACATAAATCATATTCTAATCATCAATACAAGAATATTGATACCCATATTTCATTATTATGATTCGGGTCCAAAAATTATGCCAAAATCTCGTGTAGGCCCTATTTATGGAAAATAACATTTTTGAAACCAACCTAACATTCCCTCACGCTCAAGGAGTCATTACCCTATAAATAGGTGAAATTCAAGATAATCTGGGGATAAAATCAAGCCCCTAAGGTTTTCGGTTTTGGACAAGAAATAGGAAAATCTATCATAAAATTAGATGAATCTTACCTCAATTCCGAAGGAGAATCGCATAAGTAATCAATATCTAAGCCTCCAAATCACCCAGATGAGTTACTCTCAAGCTTTCTCAGTGATTAGGGTTTCTCTCTCTAGAGAATAGATGAAGAAATTACACAAACAATCTAAAATGAGGTATTTATACCCTTTCCAAGTGCTCAGGTATCACTTTCGCAACTTGACTATCACTATCGCAATACAAGGCAACAGACACGGAAATCACGATCGGGATAATTCCCCTATGCAATTGCCATATGGTGCACATGGTAAATTTTGCTTCACGATCATAATTTATGCATGCGATCAAAATTCTTAGTAAATCTCCCTTCGTAATCATGATTTATTGTCTACGAGCGCGGTTGTACCAAAAACCTCATGCACCAAAAACCTCATGAACCAGTACCTAAGTTTGGAATGGACTTCAATCGGGTGCTCGAGATTCGTTCAGAATTCCATATACACAAATGAACTATGTAACCATACCAATTTCAAAGTTACAAAGTTCATAGAAAAATCAAAATTTCCATTCGAGGTCTTTTTGACAAAATATGGGTCCCACACCCAATTTCCAATTTCTTAACTTTTTGACCTATAGGTCGAAATGTGCCCAAGTTCCTTGGGACAAAAAAAAGGTCCACCCAACCTAAAATCAATGTTTTGGAGCTGTTGAAGTAGTCAAAATTTGAATTTGAGGTCATTTAACTAATGCTTTTGCTCGGTGGCCATTTGGAACCAACTAAGACTTCAATATGGGAAATTGGTTCTAAAAACCAAATGAACTGCCCGGTAAAATTTTTGTCAGTCCCTGAAAGTCATAAATGACTTGGGGTAGCTATTGAAAAGCTCTAATGGTGAAAAAAACAAAGATAGAGAAAATAACCTGAAGGGTCATTAAAAAATCCACTACTAAAGGAACTTTCGTCCCTGAAAGTTAAGGATTAGGATATACCTGAAGTCTCGAACAGGTGATGATACTGGGTTCGCATCCCACTCTTGATATCCCATATAGCCTCATCTACTGTGAAGTGCCTCCATTGAATCTTAACTATAGGAATCTCTCTAGTGCATAATCGCCTGACATACCTAGCCAAAATAAGAACCGACTCCTCCATGAAGGTCAACTGCTCATCTAACTAAACTGAGTCCCATCTATGCACATGATATGGATCTAGAATGTATTGACACAACATGGAAACATGGTAAACTTGATGGACAACAGTAAAATCTAGAGGTAAAGCTAACTCGTAAGTCACCTCAATAACAGTGCAAAGAATTTCTAAAGGTCCAATATATCAAGGACCGAGTGTAGCGCCTAAGCGCACACACAAGTGTATGTGGTAACACAATGTAATATAGTGGCATCTTATATGAGATATGTCTATCCCTCATATAATTGTGTTAAAAACTATCCAATTATAGTTCCCTATGATGATTAACCAAGTGCTATCGTAATCAAAAGAGTTTCAAATTTAAAACTAAGAGTAAACTAAAACAATACAGAAAAGTAAAGTGCTTAGATAATAAATGATGTGAAACCCAGGGTTAATGATCTATGAACAATCATCCTACGCTGTTGAAATTCATTGGTTAGGTTACTTATATTGGCTGATGATTCACGAGGTTGATATTATGACTGGTCTTCTGAGTCTCTAGTCACATATCAAACTTAGACCCAGAACTAAATCATTGAGTGGGAATGTGAGAACTAAGTTAAATACATTCATATTTCATCTTATAAGTGAACCAAATAAGTAACTTAGGTATGTTCCTATCCTAAATGCAAATTATAACTTCATTCTGTAGAAGATTACAATCCTATTCTATTTATCCCCACGTACTATCCTCTTGTTCCTTCTTCCTGGCTCACAAGATGACTATAGATGTATTCTAAGGGTAGGTAGTCCTTAAAATAGTGATAAAAAGTATAAATAAATAATCTAATATAATAAATAATCAAAATCAAGTCAATTCATAACAACAATAATCATGTTCATTCCTTACCCTGAAAAAGGGTGTTTAGTCGCTCATGGACTTAACCATAATTACAATGATTGAATACATGTTAAATCCATAAAAAAAACCTAAGTACTAAAAAAAATCCCAATTTAAGTGTTCTCCAGCCTCTCTCAATGTTTCATGGTCGTCCAAGGTGTGTAACATAATTTTTAAGGGTCCTATTTATAGGAGGACACAAGCTGCTGATTCGAACTTAGGTCCCTGCCACACCCCTTATCGCGGTTCCTAGGGTACGTGGAATGTACTTATCATGATGAAAAATTTGAATTTTTCATTTATGATTTCCCCAATGGAGTGTTACATACCCTAATGTGATGTCTAAGCTTTGTGGCATGCTAATGACTCCAAAACGTCCTTTTTGGTAAAATCTCGTCCATCCTTTCCAAGCCTTGGGGTGTTGTTTACACTTGATTTACAGCTTATTTATCATCTATATATCATCATTATCAACTCAAAAATCATCCTATAGCATCAAAAACCATGTATTAGAGCTCAAAATTACATACATTGCAAGATGATGAACTAGAATCTTATGCTAAGAATACCAGTTTTGTGCTTTTGATCTTTAACTTAGTTTAGAATCTTAGCTTGTTTCAATTGAACCTTAAACACTATAAAAAAGTTGTTGAAAACATAATTACACATTCATACCCTTATTAACTCATTAATCACACTAGAATCCATCGATATTAACTAGAACAACACATAGCTCAAGCTAGTAACACTAGTTTTCTCGTCTAAACTCTTAAGTGACCAAATTGATTCTAAACTTTTTTGAAACACACCTTAAACATTATAATAAAGTATTTTAACTCTTCGATGAAAAATTATACAATTAAAAACTCATTAATCACACAAAAAGTTCTCAAAACAAAGCTAAACAAGCATAGATAATGATAGTTAGGTGCATAAGCCCACCTAAGATCACCACCCTACATTTAAAGCCTTGTTCATCTTCAAACAAATATTTAATCCAAGAATTATATTAAGGGAAGAATCCACACTTATAAAATATTCAAGGCACTCAAGCTATTACTATAATGACTACACATAATTCAATTCCTTACACCAAGCATGTTATAAACGATTGAAAGCTCAAGAATACTACTCCAAAACATCCTAGCCTCAAGAATTGACTCACCAAGTTGGAAAACTCATACATATTCAATCAAATACATCATATAAATCACCCAACTATAATTAAACATGTTTCCTCACCATAAGAAATTTACCCATTCAATCACATAGATACATTTTATCACAAAATGGGTATAAGAATTAAATTACGCTCACTCTCACAAAGAATTCACTAGCTACACAAGATTAACCATAGGCTTGCCCCTAGTGTAGTACTCCACTAATATCATAATGTTAGGACTTAGGATCAAATAGGTCTTTAAGGGTTGTAATGTATGCTGAAAGGCGAGTAGGAACTATTTTAGCCATGAATCTTGACTATCTTCACTAAGCGCTTTAATATATTACACTTTTCATTCAATTCACCTCTAACAACCAATTTCCTTCACTTTTGTCTGCTTATATCTTTTGGTTTGCCCTATCTCATTAAGCTCACTCATATATAATATAGGAGGGAGTACTATCTATTAATTCATATTCAGTTTTAGGACAAATTTCTTTCACTCCCAACAACAACACATCAATTGTACACACCAATAATTATTACTTTAGGGTTTCAATTTTACTTTTTCATTCCTTGATTTCCAAATCCTTAACCAAACTAATTTTTCACTAGAGCACTTAGGAGCTTCAAATCAAATTAAGGTCAATCAAAGAAAGGGATTAGGCTACATACAAGGTTACACAAGAATAAGCTAAAAGCTCAATGAGTTTAACTAGGATTATGCACAAGGGTAGGTAAAAGAGGGTATGAAACATGGATATCAAAGAAATTCCTATATCATCTCCTAAACCCACACTCTTTATTTCACTTTGCACACACACCAAGCAAGTTCTAGATATCACATGCAACAAGGAATTAAAAAACACCTCACACATATATGATACATGATTAACTCAAGAAGGATCATCATAGACTCAAACAAACAATTGCATGAATTCAACATTAAGCCAACAAGATCAAGATTTATACATTAGAGCCTAGGAGTCTCAAAAGTAATAATTCACATTATCAACAAACTCTTTTCATTTAAAACCATTCACATCATGTAATCACACATAACACTATCAAGAACATCAAACTTATTCCTATACAAAAATTTTAAAATTTACTCCTAAAGAGAAAAAGATACTGGATTCAAGGGGCGTCCCCATGAAAAATAACCGAAAAGAATAACCACGGGGTGGGTGACGTGTGCACCTACAAAACTAACAGCTATAAACTAAAAACTAAAAAAAAAAATCTTATTATAATTTTTTAAAATTTACCCAAAAACTAGAAAATAACTAAGACTTAAAGCCCTACAACATTACTTCACCCAAAACAATGGGAATTTCCTCACCCTACACTTTAAAAATCTACTTTGTCCTAAAGGTAAAATTAAAAGTAAAGATATAAATACTCCATGAGGCCTCTATGCCTAGATCGTAGCATTTGCATATATCATGAGGGCAAAGGGACCCCACACTCAGTCTTCGTCATGCTCCTTAGCTCTAGTTTCCAGTACCTAGAATTCTTATCGACCTGTGACTCAACAAAAATGAAAATTGCCTGAAGTAAAAGCTAAAAATATGAAAAATAAACACCTACAACTTGGGTTTCCTCCCAAGCAATGCCTAATTTAATGTCACAGCATGACTAAGTCAACTTATCATTTTTCTTCATTCTCTTTCTCTTACTTTAAGGCTATCTTCTCACTCATTTCTAACCTCTTGATTGATTTCTATCAGGGTCAATAGATTTCTCAATAATGGCTTTTTTAGGTTCATCAATCATCGTCACTTTGGGCTTAGGTATTGGTGGCTTGAGCAACTCAATGAGAAAGTCCGAAGAGGTATTTGGTGGATTGGGCCTCACAAACCCATACTCATCCACTTCCATTAGTGTAATCATGCATAAATATTTGTAATGGGACAATGTGTTGTGTGGTTTTTAAACATTGAAGACCACTTTTTCATAATCAACCTCATTGTGAGTATGCTCTCTCTCATATCTATCAATGCTCCTTCCGTCGCTACGAATGGACGTCCCAAGATAATTGACACCTTATTATCTTCCTTATAATCCCAAATAGTAAAATCAATAGGGATAATAAACTTACCAAGATTAATGAGAACATTCTCTATGATTCCTTCAGGACGAACTATGGTTTGGTATGCCATTTAGAGTAGCACAAAATACGATCTCTGCTTTCCCAAACCTAAAGTATTGAATATTGATAGGGGCATCAAATTGATATTTTCCCTTAAATCACTCTATGTGTGGACCTCCTTTCTTTTACCAATTTGAATAAGGATAGTAAACCTCCCAAGGTCCTTAAGCCTTTTTCGGTATCTTCTGCATTACCACAAAGCCACACTCCTTAGTGAGGGATATCGTCTTAACATCCTTCAGCTTAATTTTATTAGTTACCACATCCTTAAAGTACATATCATACTTAGCCATTCCCCTTAAACATCTAAAGTAGGAAGGTTTTATGTGAAGCTCTCCTTTGATTTTCTCAGCCTCTGTAAAAAAAAAGTGGTGGTGATCTCTCCTTCTCTGCAATATTTGACTTTAAGGACTTCCCTAAATAATCAGCAACTTTGTCTGTAACTAGTTGATGAATCAACTCTGCATGTACCTCTATATTTGTCTTTGGAGGTCTTTCGATCAACTCTTTACCACCCTCAACATGAATTCCATTACTTGTTTAGAGGTTCATTATCACTTGTCAGACTACCTTGAGGCATGGAATTTTGTGCCATTGCAATTGCGTCAACTGATTTTTCAGCTGCTTCTGAAGTAATTGCTGGTTTTTGAGTTTAACAACCATCTGTTCTTGGGTGGAAATAATCTTCTTTAATATTTTCTCTATGTTACTGGCTATGAGTTTTGTTGCTGTTGATATTGATGATTATCATTCCACGAATAATTTGGTTCCTGAGTCTGCCTCTTTTAGTTATAGGCAATGCCATAATTTAGCCTTTGCACATTGCCCACAAAATTGACCGACTCACGATTTACATCTGTAATACCCCATACTTTTTCTCTTAGCTTGAAATAATTTCAAGAATGTTAAAAAATTTCCTTGAAAGAAAAATACACTTTTGTACATGTGGTATTTTTAAGATTTTTACTTTTTTTCACGTGAAAAATTGAATTAGATTTCCAATGATACAAATTTTGTCAAAATTTGACATCAGAGGAGAAAGTCTCAGCCAAAATACAGAAGGCAGTAAAACCGCCCATATGCGATAGTGCGGCCGACGGACCGTCGGACTAGTGAAAGATCATCGCCCATGACCATCGCAGAAAGGCAGTGAGAACTACCTTTTACCTAGATATGATGGCCTCGGCTGATGGACCATCGGAGTAGCGACAAACCGTCACTTAGGCTGTCGCAAGGGAAATAGTGAGGCCACCTTCTGGATTAGGTAGAGACAGTCAGGTTAATGGACCGTCGAACTTGCGATGGACTGTCTCCCAAGCTCTTGCAGCTAAAATAGTGAGACCCCATTCTGCCTAGCAGCGACGGTCAGGGCCGATGGATAGTCAACCCAGCGACAGACCATCGCAGGTCCCGTTTAATTTTTTTTTAGTCATTTTAGTAGGGGTATTTTGGTTATTTACCACCCACTTATATATACCTAGTTATGTCTGATTTTTGCGTATTTGTTCATTGTCATTTCAATAACAACATTAGGGTTTCTCTCTGAAATTAATTCCCAAGAAAAGGAATCCAAATCTTCTCCAAGAAACTAAAAGATTCAATTCCCTCAAGTTCAGGAACCAAGAATCTTAACCCAGGTATGCATAGTGTTCATTCATGAACTCCTTTCATATATGAAGTCCAAGAATCCATTTTCCAACTTCAAGTTATGGATTTTCTTTATGATTTCATGATTGGGCTATTCTTGTTCATGTTGATAAATGAGAAATTAAATTTTACTCCATGTTGGGTGATAATTTCTATGCGAGTTTAATTATTATAGATATAGATTCACGCAAACCTATGAGTGAACCCTTGAATGATGAAATTAGAATGTGACCATGATATTTAATTGTTGTACAATGATGTTTACGTATACCATGCCTACAATATGTTTGATTTAATGCCTAAATGAAGGAAAAGTGCCTAATTAGCATGTTGTCATGAAATCCCCATGTATGTTTAAGCTTATGCCTATCACATGTTTGATGAAATGCTTCAGTAAATGCATTATGGTTATTATTATGTATCCAACCAAGTTATGCTTTGTCAGTTTTGTTTTGTCGAGTCCTGGGGGTACTTGTACCCAAAATATTAGCTATGTGCTTAGAGCCATGTCATGTTTTCATGCTCTCAGTTAAGCTATGATCCTTAGACTTCAGATTGTTTTTTAACTCAAGAAATCTCCATGATCTCATGAAGTCATTCAGTTGTCAGATATCAGTAGTATTTCATCAGTCAACGGAAGTCAGTAACTTAGTCTATGTTCAGTTTTAGAAAATCATGTTCAGTGTCTATTCATATGGGAGTAGAAGTTAGCACCGAGCGAACCCAAGGGTGGGAACTCACCTATTATATGAGGGTGTGATTCTTAGAAGCAATCCTTGTATTTCAGAACTATGTAGGCAGCATAGGTTGAGACATCATAGCCTACTATATAAGGGTAGATGAAGTAGCTTAACCTGCTATATCAGGGTTCCCACTGTTCTCATTGGAGTTACCTGTTATATTAGGGTAACTCACATGTTTTCCTTACCAGTGGTGCGGTATTGACACCCTTCCAATCAGGGCACAGATTGGACCTCAATTCAGCTATAATGCATCATTTGGGGAATGTCAGTTAGATGACTACTCCCTACAGTTTCAATATCAATATCAGTCAAGAACTTAGATAGTTTTTCAGATTTTAGGACTGTCAGATACAGTCAGTTCAGATACAGTACGAAACTCAGCTAGATCTATCTGATTCAGGACAGTTAGATACAATCACTCATGTTATCAGTTATATCAATTATCAATATGTTATGTTATCAGTATTCAGATTCAGTAATTATTTTATAACGGGATCAGTGTCAGTTATTATGTCTCATGCATGTATTCTCACGCTCGTGATAGTCAGTTTGTTATTATTATTGTTTATGCATATAAAATCCATGCATTCAGCCTACCTCACATGCATACCAGTATATTCAAAGTACTAATGCATTTGCGCTATAGTGTCTTACATCTTAGGTTCAGAGACACGAGCTCTAGAGCATCAGTAGATTCTAGATATCAGCAGTCAGAGTTAGCAGTGAGTCCTCATCCTTAGAGGACATGATTATTTCTCTGTTATCTCATTAATTAGTTTATTAGCTGGAGTTAGTTGGGGACATGCCCAATCAACTCCCTACTCAGGCAGTTCAGTCAGTTAAAGGCTTTCCAGACTATTATGTTCAGACATTTATTTTAGTTGTTTTGGGTATTTCATACCCCATTTAGATATTATGTTTTAATTCAGTTATGTCAACCTTATGGGCTTTCAGTTCATGTTTCCACATTATTCAATATATTATGCAGTATACAGGTATAGATATCAGTCATGGGTTAGCTTGTGGTCCTTTGAGGTCATGACAACGGTGTAGTATTCTGGGTACCATATTTTGGGCGTTACAAACTTGGTATCAAAGCCTAAGGTTCAATAATGTCCTAGGAAGTCCGAAAGCCGCATCTAGTAAAGTTTTGTACATAGGTGTGTTTCATGCCATATTTATGTGAAGGAGACTATAAGATGTTTTAGGAATAGTTTCCCTTCTTTCAGTATTCATGTTGTTCCAGTAAGCATAATATCAATTATCTCTCAGTCTAATCTATTTATTCTCCTTATTTCAGAACATACCTCCTAAGAGAAGAACCCAGCCTGTCCAAGAAGATCACTTTCATGAACATGTTTCTCATATGGAGTTTAGGGCTGCATTCACTACTCTTGCTCAGTCAGTTACTGCTTAGAATGAATGACCAGCTATCGTTCCAGCCAACCCAATGGCCAATTCTACTGCAGCCAGGATTCGGGACCTTACCCGAATGAATCCTTCATCCTTTCTTTGGTCTAAGATAGATGAGGACCCTCAGGATTTCCTAGATCAGGTGCAGAAGGTTACAGACATAATGGGGGTTACGTCTAGTGAGAGTGCTGAGCTAGCTGCATATTAATTGTAGGATGTGTCTCATACATAGTTCAACTAGTGGAAGTCAAAGAGGGAAGACGATGCAGGGTCAGTTGAGTGGGAGGATTTTATTTCAGCGTTTCTTTGTAGATTCTTTCCCCTAGAGCTTACAGAAGCTAAGGTGCTAGAATTCATCAACCTCAGGAAGGGAAATATGACAGTAAAAGAGTATTCTCCTAAGTTTACTCAATTAGCCAGATATGCCTTTCCTATGGTTGCAGATAGCAGGGCAAGAATGAGTGAGTTCATTTCAGGGGTGAATGATAGTGTAGTTAATGAGTGCAGGTCCTCCATGTTGAATAATGACATAACTTTAGCCAGGCTTATGAATCATACTCAGCAGATAGAGGAGCAGAAGATTAAGATGAGGAAGAAGTAGAATAAGACAACGAAGATAGGTAGTTTCAACTTTGCTTAGCCTAAGTCAGAAGGAGGAAATCGTTCTCAGTTTCATCCTAAGTTATCAATTCTAGCTCCTTCTTTAGCCAGTTCTCTAGTTCCTAAGTTCAGAGAGGGAAACAAAGATAGAGCGCCAGGCTCTAAGTCCTAAGTTAGTGTTAGCAGTACCCTGACCTATCCTCTATTCTAGACTTATGGAAAGCACCATCAAGGTATTTGCAGAGCTGGTAGTGGTATTTGTTTTGAATGTGTCAAGCCAGGCCATAGAGTCAGAGACTGTCCTCATCCAGGTCCTCAAGGTCAATATAATTGCTCCTTAGCTCAGTCCGGTTGCCCAAATCAACAGGGTGCCACCTCCAGTGCTACTAGTGGGAAACGCCAAAATTGTGTCTATGCTCTTTAGTTCTGACAGGATCAGGAAAATTCTCCTGATGTGGTTACTGGTACGTTACAGATCTTTCATGTGCACGTTTATGCTTTGCTAGATCTAGTTGCTTCTTTGTCTTTTGTTTCTCCTTATATAACAATTGATTTTGGAGTTAGTCCTGAAATTCTAATAGAGCCCTTTTTAGTTTCTACCCTAGTAGGTAAGACCATCATAGCTCTGCAGTTATACAGGAACTTTCTGGTTATGATATCTCAGAAAGTCACTTCAATAGACTTAGTCAAATTAAAGATGACTAATTTTGATGTCATTCTCGGTATGGATTGGCTTCATTCCTACTATACCACAGTCGAATACAAAAATAGAATAGTTCAATTTTAGTTTCCAAATAAACCTATCCTAGAGTGGAAGGGTAGTACTTCAGTGCTCAGAGGTCAGCTTGTTTCCTACCTTTGGGTAAGGAAAATGATATCTAAAGGATGTGTCTATTATCTTGTTTGAGTTAAGGACACTAGTTTTGAAACTCCTAGTCTCAAATCAGTCCAGTCATAAATGAATATTCAAATGTCTTTCCCAAGAATCTTTAAGGAATTCCTCTCGAAAGGGAAATAGACTTTGGCATTGATCTTCTTCTAGACACTCAGCCTATATCCATTCTTCGTTACAGAATGGCACTAGCAGAACTCAGAGAATTGAAAGAACAGTTGAAATATCTCTTAGATAAGGGATTTATCAGGCCCAGTATGTCCCCATGGGGCGCTCCAGTATTATTCATGCAGACGAAAGGTGGTTCTCTCAGAATGTGTATAGACTACCGTCAACTCAATAAGGTTATGGTCAAGAACAAGTATCCTCTTCCCAGAATCGATGACTTATTCGACCAACTTTAGGGTGCCATTTATTTCTCTAAGATAGATCTCAGATCCAGCTATCATCAGCTATAGTTAGGGAATATGACATTCTGAAAATAGCTTTTCGAATAAGGTATGGTCACTTCGAATTTCTAGTCATGTTATTTGGTGTTCCAACACCCCAGCTGCTTTTATGGACTTGACGAACTGTGTGTTCAAACAGCACTTGGACATATTTGTCATAGTTTTCATAGATGATATTACGGTCTATTCCTGCAGTGAGTGAGATCATGCAGACCATCTCAGAATAGTATGTCAAACTCTCAAAGATCATCAGCTATTCGCCGAATTTAGTAAGTGCGAGTTTTGGATAAGGTTAGTAGAATTCCTTGGTCATATCATTTCCGGTGATGCCATTAGAGTAGATCCTCAGAAGACCAAAGTAGTAAGAAACTGGCCTCGCCCTATCTCTTCATCAGATATCAGGAGTTTCCTGGGTTTTGCTGGCTATTATAGATGGTTTGTTGAGGGATTTTCTTCTAATTTATCCCCTATGTCCAGATTGACTCAGAAAAAAGTCAAGTTTCAGTGGTTAGATCCTTGCAGAAAGAGTTTTCAGGAGTTGAAGACTCAACTCACCTCAGCTCCAGTTCTAGCTCTTCCAGATGGTTCAGATGGGTTCATAGTGTATTGTGATGAAAACAGAGTGGGTTTAGGTTGTGTCCTCAAGAAGCATGGTAAGTTCATAGCCTACACCTCCAGACTGCTTAAGTCCCATGAGAAGAATTACCCTACATAAGATCTTAAGTTAGCCGCCGTAGTATTTTCCTTAAATATTTGGAGGCATTCATATAGATGTGTTCATAGATCATAAAAGTCTTCAGTATTTCTTTTCTCAAAAATATCTCAATCTTCATCAGAGAAGGTAGTTAGAGCTCTTGAAAGATTATGACATGAGTGTCCTTTATTATCCGGGGAAGGCTAATATAGTGGCCGACACTTTGTAGACTATCCATGGGTAGTGTCTCACATGTTGAGGAGAGTAAGAAGAAGTTAGCTCAGGAAGTCCATTAGCTTTCCAGGTTATTTGTTTACTTAGTCGATACAAAAGAGGGTGATATATGGGTTCAGAGTAGTTAAGAATCATCTCCAGTTTGTGAAAGAAAAACAAGATAGGGATCCTATCCTTGTCAAGTTGAAAGAGTCAGTCAAGGATTAGAAAATAGAGGTTTTCTCCCAAGGGGGAGATAGTATTCTGCATTATTAGGGTTGTCTCTGTGTTCTAGGTGTAGATGAATTAAGGCAGGGAATTCTTGCAAAAGCGCATGGTGCCCACTACTTTATTCATCGAGGGGACACAACAATGTACCACGACTTATGGGAAGCCTATTGGTGGAGTGGGATGAAGGGAGATGTTGCAGAGTTTGTGGCTAAGTGCTCTACATGTCAGCAGGTTAAGATAGAGGATCAGAAGCCTAGTTGTCCTATGCAGGAGTTTATTGTTCCTACTTGGAAGTGGGAAGAAGTGAACATGGACTTCATGATGGATTTACCTCGAACTCATCATCAACATAATTCAGTTTGGGTCATCAAAGATAGAATGACAAAATCACCCATTTCCTTCCAGTTTATACCCTTTATTCAGCCGAGGTTTATGCCAATCTCTACATTAAGAAGTTGGTCAGATTACACGGTGTTCCGTTATCTATTATCTTAGACAGAGGTAACCAGTTCACCTTTCCTTTATGGAAAGCATTCCAAAAAGGTCTTGGTACCTAAGTTTATCTCAGTACAACCTTCTATCCTCAGACAAATAGTCAAGAAGAAAGGACCATTTAGACGTTAGAAGATATTCTAAGGGCATGTGCAATCTATTTCAAGAGAAGTTGGGTTGACCACTTACCTTTGATTAACTTGCATACAACAACAACTATCATTCTAGTATTCATATAGCTCCATTCAAAGCTCTATATGGTAGGAGAATTAAATCTCTAATTGGTTGGTTCGAAGTTATTGAGGCCTCAATCATAGGGCATGACTTAGTATTCGATGCCTTAGAAAAAGTCCAGTTTATTAGAGAAAGCCTCCGGGCTGCTCATAGCCGATAGAAGTCTTATACAGATGTTCGTAGAAAAGATCTTGAGTTCGATATTGGTGACTATGTCTATCTAAAGATCTCTCCCATGAATGAAGTAAAGAGGTTAGGCAAGAAGGGAAAGCTTAGTCCCCGATATGTTGGTCCCTTTAAGATTCTCAGTTGCTTTGGCAAGGTAGCTTCTGATATCGAATTGCCTTCAGATCTAGCCTCAGTTCATCCAGTCGTCTGTGTCACTTTGCTCAAGAAATGTATAGGTGACCCAGCAGTTGTAGTCCCTATTCATAGCATTGATGTTTAGAATAGTCTCTCTTATGAAGAGATTCTAGTTGAAATCCTAGACCATCAAACTCATAGACTGAGGAACAAAGAAGTACCTCTAGTTACAGTTCTTTGGTGAAATCAGTCAGTCAAGGGAGCTACTTAGGAAGCAGAAGAATACATGCATACCAAGTATCCTCATCTCTTCTCCGCCAACTCAGATTAAGCTCAAGGCAACAATTCTCCTTAAGCTTACTCAGTTTCATGGTCAGTGTTCATTGCAAAATTGGTACCAAGTACCATTGCATATTTAGTCATGCATTCATGTATCAGTTCAGTTATAAAATTTTGCATCAGACATGCATTCTCATCGTGAGAAATTTAGTTCCTCAAAACACCCAGTCATGCATTCATGAATCAGTTACACATGCATCAGATATGCATGTTCAGTATAATATATTCACTTATCAGTCATGTCAATCATGAGATCATGTTTCAGTTATTAATGTTTAATATGTACGTCGGTTATATTCTCCCGTCACTCTCAGTATCATTTGAGGACAAATATTCTCAAGGGGGAGCTATTGTAATACCCCATACTTTTTCTCTTAGCTTGAAATCATCTCAAGAATATTAGAAGCTTTCCTTGAAAGAAAAATCCAATTTTGTAAATGTGGTATTTTAAAGATTTTTATTTTTTTCTTGTGGTAAATTGAATTAGCTTTCCAATGATGCCAATTTCATCAAAATCCGACATCGGAGGAGAAAGTTATGGCCAAAATATAGAAGGCAGTAAAATCGCCCAGATGCGACGGTGAGGCCGACGGACCATCAGAATAACGATGGATCATTGCCCATGAACATCATGGCAAGGCAGTGAGAACTAACATCTACCTAGAAGCAACGACCCAGGCCGATGGACTAGCGACGAACCATCGCTCAGGCCATCATAAGGGAAACATTGAGGCTACATTCTAGATAAGGTGCGATGGTCAGGTTGAAGAACCATCACCCAAGCCATCACAGGCAAAATAGTGAGACCCCATTCTACCGAGAAATGACAGTCAGGGCCGACGGACTATCAACCCAATGACGGACTATCGCAGTTCCCGTTCAATTTTCTTTTAAGTCATTTTAATAGAGGTATTTTGGTCATTTACCACCAACTTATATATACCCAGTTATGTCCAATTTCTGCCCATTTGATCATTATTATTTCAACAACATTAGTGTTTCTCTTTGAAATTAATTCCCAATAAAAAGAATCCAAATCTTCTCCAAGAAACTAAGCGATTTAAATCCCTCAAGTTCAAGAACATCAAGAATCTTAACCTAGGTATGCATAGTGTTCATTCATGGACTCCTTTCATCCATGAAGTCCAAGAATCCCTTTTCCAACTTCAAGTTATGGATTTTATTAATTATTTCATGATTGGGTTCTTCTTGTTCACGTTGATAAATGAGAAATTGAATTTTACTCCATGTTAGTTGATAATTTCTATGTGGGTTTATTTATTATAAAAATAGATTCATGCAAACCTATGACTAAACCCTTGAATGATGAAATTACAATGTGACCATGATTTTTTAATTGTTGTACAATGATGTTTACATGTCCCATGTCTGCAATATGTTTGATTTAATGCCTAAATAAAGGAAAAATGCCTAACTAGCATGTTGTCATGAAATCCCCATGTATGTACAAGCTTATGCCTATCACATGTTTGATGAATGCTTTAGTAAATGCATTATGGTGATTATTATGTATCCAAACAAGTCATGCTTTGTCAGTTTCCTTCTATCGAGTCTTGGGGGTACTTGTACCATAAATATTAGCTGTGTGCCTAGATCCATGTCATGTTTTCACCATACTCTCAGTCAAGCTATGATCCTTAAACTTCAGACAATTTTATGAATCAGGAAATTTCCATGATATCATGAAATCAGTCAGTTGTCAGATATCAATAGTATTTCGCCAATCAACAAAAGTCAGTAACTCAGTCCATTTTCAGTTTTAGAAAATCATGTTCAGTGTCTATTCAGATGGGGGTAGAGATTAGCATCAAGTGAACCCAAAGGTGGGAACTCACCTTTTATATGAGGGTGTGATTCTTAGAAGCAATCTTTGCATTCTAGAAATATGTAGCAAGCATAGGTTGAGACATCATAGCCTTCTACATGATGGTAGATGAGGTGGCTTAACCTGCTATATAAGGGTTTCCACCATTCTCATTAGAGTTACTTGTTATATTAGGGTCACTCATATGTTGTCCTTACCAGTGGTGAGGTATTGACACCCTTCTAATCAAGGCATAGATTGGACCCCAATTGAGCTATAATGCATAATTTGGGGCATGTCAGTTAGATGACTACTTCCTATAGTTTCAGTATCGGTATCAGTAAAGAACTCAGATAGTTCTTCAAATTTTAGGACTATCAGATACAATTAGTTCAGATACAGTATGAAACTCAACTAGTTCCATCAAATTCAAGACTATTAGATACAGTCACATGTTATCAGTTATATCAGTTATCAGTATGTTATGTTATCAATATTCAGATTCAGTAATCATGTTATCAAGGTATAAATGTCAGTTATTATGTCTCACGCATGTATTCTTATGCTCATGATAGTCAGTCTGTTACTATTATTGTTCATGCATATGAACCCCATGCATTCATCCTACCTCACATGTATAACATTATATTCAAAGTACTGATGCATTTGCGCTATGGTGTCTTATACCATAGGTTCAAAGACACGAGCTCAGGAGCATCTGTAGATTCCATATATCAGTAGTCAGAGTTAGCAGTGAGTCCTCATCCTTCAAGGACATGATTATTTCTCTATTATATCATTAATTAGTTTATTAGTTGGAGTTAGTTAGGGACATGTCCCATCAACTCCTTACTCAGGCAGTTCAGTCAGTTAGAGGCTTTCCGGACTATTATGTCCAGATAGTTATTTCAGTTGTTTTGGGTATTTCATACCTCACTTATATGTTATATTTTACTTCATTTATGTGAACCTTATGGCCTTTTAGTTCATGTTTCCACATTATTCAGTATATTATGCAGTATATAGGTACAGATATTAGTTATAGGTTAGCTTGTGGTCCTTCGGGGTTAGGGGGACCGTGTAGTGTTCCGGGTACCAAATTTGGGGTGTTACAACATCATATATAGCTGCAGAGTGGCCACTATTTCTACAAACCTCACACAAACTTGTAGTCTAATACACTGTATTTACTTGAGCCGCAGTTTGATTGATACCTATTTTGCTGAATTGGGTCATTATTTGATTCTGCATGGCTGACAATTGAGCGACTAAGACTGTTATACTATCAACTTCAATCATACCAATCTCCTTTTTCACTGAGTTTTTGGAAATATCACCATGCAAATAAGTATTCCCTTCAAAAATACAATTCAACAAAGTATACAACTCATTATAAGTTTTTTCCAGAACCTGGCCACCTGCAGCTAAACTTAGCAAAAATTTTGTGTTATGGTCATGGACTTCAACAAAGGTGAGAGCTAATACCTCATTTGACTACTGATGATGTGGATGTCCTAAAGAAGAGACCTGGATTTCTCCCAAGCATGAAAAAGCTTCTCGTATGGCCTCTGACTAAAGCTTAAAATTTCACTGCAAAGTCTCATAGTCCTTCCAAATAGAAAGAAGCGGATGAGGAACTTTCACGCTAAGTCATCCCAAGTTGTGATTGAACCTGCTGACTTAGTATTCAACTACTTCTTTTCTTCCCCTAATAGTAAAAAGGGGAAAAGTGTCAGGATTACCTAGTCAGTTTACACACCCGTAAGGATGAATGTACCACTGATATTCAAAAAGTTCAGCAAGTGGACTTGTGGATCATTATGTGAAAGTCCAGTAAACTATCCACTACTGATCAAAAGCTACACCATGTTCTGTTTCAGTTCAAATCTACCTCCAGGAGATAATTTTTAATGACGGAGTCAAATTAGTTGCAAGTGGGATTGCCACTTCACAAAGTGTCCTACGGGATGGTGGATCCTCAGCCATGGGAGTAGGAATATCTTGTTTTTTTGTTAATTTTCTGGATGTGGTTGAGAAGG
>NC_061115.1:53029012-53145757 GCF_002878395.1 Capsicum annuum
AAATTCCAGTAAAACTCCACGATTCCACCACGTCGCGGTATAGTTTCAGTTCACAACCAAGGGGCAATACGATTTCCACTGCGTCGCATCGTCGTGTAGTTTCCCAGTTGTCAAAATTTATTGTAAGCTGGCACGTTGCACCAGCATGTAAAATTGCGGATTTTTCAGTCTAATTCCAAGTGCTTTTTGGTCCTTTTCCCCTTTTCCCTAGCCTCTATGAATACTCGGTTAAGGGATTTCAGTCTCATTTCTGTCCTTACACACAAAAACTAGGGTTTCCAAAATCAAAACCCTCTCTTTTTCTTCAACAAAAATCAAGAAAAATCAAGAAAAATTTCCAACAACCTTTAAGAAAAGAGTTTTCCCAAGGTATGTAGATGGTGATTGTTGGGTCCCTTTCATCCAAGAAGCTCAAGTACCCTTTTCTAAAACTCAAAGATTTTATGTTTTTGAGTTGTTAGTGATTCATGTGAGTTAAAATTGATGTTACATGTGTTGTTGAGTTTTAATTCATGTTTGTTTACAAGATTCATGAGCTTTGACCCTAGTATGTGGAATTCATGTGATGTTTGTGATAAACCCTCTTGAAGTCGTTTTCTATGTGATGTGTTCATGTTCTTTGGGTGTAGAAATGGTGGAATAAGTGAAGCATGTCCCCCATAGTTTTGATAAAAAGGTTAGGTGAGTCATAAGGGCCATTATACTATGTTGAATAAAAAACCCCAAATTGTGAGCTACTCCATGGATTCCTAGTTTTTGATAAAATACCTTAGTGAGTGAAATATTCTATGATAATATATAAAATCCCCAAGTAGGTGTAAACCCGTACTTTCTTAGTGTTGTTGAAAGACCTTAGTTAACAAGTCGAGATATGATAGTTGTAAATTCCCCAATTATGTTATCTCTAATATATGCTAAGCTTCTAATATATGCCAAGTGATTAGCAAGTAAGTTTAGACATGATAGTATGATGTTTCCCCAAGTCATGTGATCTCCAAATACATATCACGACTGATATAGGTATGAAGTACTTGATGTAGGACCTTGTTGAATAGAGTATGGTCTAGTAGAATATTTCCCCTATGCTATTGTATGTTTATGATTCTAAAATTCTTGAAGTGACCCCTTAGTTATGGTGGTGATCAATGGATATTTGTGATCCCTAAATGCTTGAAGAGATGCTTTAATGATAATAATGATGAATGAATGACTGTGATGATGAATGAACGATTATGATGATGATGATGGATTAATGGTTGTGATGGTGGAGGAATGATTATGCTTTATTTTATTTTTTCAACTCCTGGGGGTATTTATACCTGACAAGTTAGATGCTGTCTAGAGCCCGTATTAGTTCCACGTTAATTGCAGTCGATCCATGACTCCCAGAACTCAGTGAGCTATAGAACTCTGTATCCTCAGACTATTATAGAACTTAAGAAAGCTTAGAAATCTCAGTAATCTTAGTAATCTCTGTATCGCTAGTAATCTAGCCTCATCTCTGTACTCAGCTAAGATCTAACAGTATGTAAGTGTTCAATTCTAATCTTGGTAATGACCGAATAATCTATTCAATCTCTGTATCGTCAGTCAGAAAGCATGATTTAGTACCACTTCTGTCATATAAAGAACTAAGTGATCTCAGTATAACTCAGTCAAATCTTTTGAGAAACATGATCAGTATCAGATTTAGTTCAATTAATAATTCAGTCAGAGTCTTTCAGTTAGGTGTTAAAACTAGCACCGACCGAGAGAAGGGATAGCGGCTCTTTCCATCAGCGAGATAGAGGTCGGATTCATTAGTAGCAATCTCTGACCTCCAAAACTCCGTAGCTAGTGCAGGATGCAGGAGTCTCCGTCAGTAAAGGCTTTCACCTCCAGAGAGGTAGTATTTGACTATGATATTGCCTTAGGTCGACTTTCTGTTGAGGTTCGTCAGCTAGAAAGGATTGACCAAAGAGAGGTCTTTACCCGTGGTATGTTATTGACACCCTTCCAGCTGGGGTTACAGGTTGGACCCCACCAATGGTAGGTCGGGGCATGTCAGTTAACTAACTACTTCCCACAGTTTTAGTTTCAGTTTCAGATTTAGTCTCAGTCTCAGTATTTATCTTCAAAAATTAGGACTGTCAGATACAGTCATTTATCTCTATGAGGAACTCAGATAGTTCCATTGATTTATGGACCATCCGTAAGATAGGCTTGGACTCATATATAGTTATCTGATATTATATTCAGATATATGTGGCCAGACAGGCTTAATCACAGTCTCAGATTCTATTGAGTATTCTTGTTGTCAGATTCAGATATGATCATTTCCTTACTATTGATAATAGCATTCTTAATCATCGTTAGAGAGGTTGATCTTTAATCTTGTCAGTCGATAGTAGTAAGCTTAGAATTCAGTCATCGACTTAAGTACATCTAGTTTCTTATCAATCAGTATCAGATAAGTCAGTGTCTCAGTATCTTACTGTCATTAGTGAGTTTAGTCTACAGTAAGGCAGTGAGTGAGTTTCAGTCTCTAGAGTTGTGAGGATTGTGACTATGGTCTATGCATTCATGTATGTGTATATTTTCTCATATGGAATTTTCATGATTATTCAGTTTAGATATTATGCATGCATGAGCCTTTGCATTTAACCTAGCTCATCTACATACTCGGTAAATTCCTATACTGATGCATTTGCGCTATGGTGTTCTATTTGAGACCGTAGGTTCAGAGGCATGCGACCCAGAGTTTCCACAGTAGTTTAGTCCCAGCCAACAACAGTAGTCATAGCAGTGAGTCCTCTTCTTTTGAGGACAAATCTCAGTTTACTATTATTGCATCAAATTTTGTTTACTTTCAATTGACGAAATTAGTTGGGGACATATCCTATCAACTCCATAGTTCAGATATTTTAGAGGCTTTTTAGATAGATGTATTAGTATTTAGTTTTTTATTTTGAGTATTTATAGATGTATTGAACCCTATGACTAGTTTCCATATTTATTTAAGATATTATGCAGTGCACAGATACAGATATCAATAAAAGGGTTAGCTTGTGGTCCTTTGGGTCATAAGAACTGTGTGACATCTTGGGATGTGATCTCGATGCGTTACACCTATAGTCTGCATAGTAGAGGCTTCATACACTGTCAGTAGAGAAAATGTATTTGCTTCAAATTTTATTTTGTATAAGCAGAGTTCTAATTATTTTTATAATACTTTGTATTGATCTGATTAAGAAAAGATTGATCTTCCACATACTTTTTTGAGATTTATGTATTTTATTCAGTTGCTCATGATTTATGCCAGTAAAAAGGTTAGCTTGGGATCACGTTGGGTCCTAAGCCTTGTATGACGACTATGGGGTAGTCTCAGGTCCTTACATTGGGAGATCGATATTTAGATGCGAGCTCAGTAACCTCACTTATTTGAGACTTCGGGTATTTTTCTTCATCTTTATATTTCGGGGAAAAAAGTTCCTTAGTGGTGGAAGTTGGTATGACCCTTCAGGTGATTTCTTGTGATTCTGCATATTTTCACCATTAGATTTTTCGCATCGTCCCCATGTCATTTATTACTTATTGGAACTAATAGTTCAGTTACCCTGTAACCCATTTGGTTTTTAGAACCATTTTCCTGTTTAGAAGTGTTCATTGGTTCCAAATCACCATTGAGCAATAACATTAGTTAACTGATGTCAAATGTGAATTCTGACTGCGTCATTAACTCTGAAATAATTATATTAGTTTGGGTAGACCTTTGGTTTGGGTCATCCTAAACCCAAACACATTTTGACCTATGGTCGAAAGTTGATGAAATGAAAATTCAAATGTGTAGCCTCCATTTGGTCAAAACGACCTCAAATGGAGAATCCAAATTTGCCAACGAGTGTGAAATGTCGAAATCAGTGTGGTTACATATTTTGTTTCCATATATTGGACTCTGAATGCATCATGAGGAATTGGCCAAATTTATTCCAAGTTTCAACTGTCATATAGAGCAGCAAAAGTACCATGAACGCAGAAGCTTCCAGAGTTAACTTTGTCCATCAAATCAGGCCAAGCAAGGTATTTGGGGTTATGAACAAGGATACTTCTTTCATCCTTTTGCACAAAACTAGTTTTTAAAGTGTAGTTTACATGATTAGCAAAAAGGGTTTATACCCAATTGTTATTATTTGATGTTTATGAAATTGCAAGTGATTTGATGTTTAATTGTATCTCAGTTTTCACATGTTCATATGTTTTTCTTGATTTTTGCATATATTGAGAATTGAACTTCACGCTTACTAAAGGATCTTGAGATTTTTACTATTGAGCATGAACCATCTGATGTTTAAACATGAATTAAGGTATGGGTTTTCAAGCCCTAGTTTTGAATATTTATATTTCAAGAACTTATGTTTTTAAGAACCCTATGATTACTATATCTTTATACTTTTAAATAGTATTTGATCTACTAATCCGCAGCTTAGATATGGAATCCACAATATAGTTTTATTACAGTTTACAGAAAACAGATTAGTTTTGATTACATCTTTCAACAGACAGATGCATAACTGGTTTTCTTTATAAATCCTTATGCTAATTTTAATATGGATTTCTTAAAAAATGATCCTGCAAATTAAAGGAAGTAGTATTTAGCACCAAGAAGGAAGTGTGTGTTTAGTACATCCTACTTTCCTAAAACTACGAGCCAACGTAGGTATAGATTCAGATTATTTCCATTTCTATATGGATGACAGATACAGATTGTGATCACTTAGCATAGGTTATACTCCTTGGCAAGAACATGAAATCTCTCTCCAACGTGAGGTTTTCTCTATAGGGGAACATAAAGTTAGACATCATGATAGCTCATGTGGTGTATGTCTGTTAGAAGAACCTCCCTTAGCCTAAGTCCTAAAATATAATAATACAAAAACTTTTAGAAATTAAGTGTAAAGGCTCACAATTATACTCTGATAGTGTTTTACATAACAAATTAGCTATGACATTTTAGCTTTCAGTTTGTAGATGATAAAGGTGAGCCCTTTCACAGTTAGACTGCAGGATTTTAAAATAGACTTGACTTCAGTTCTACTTATTCCACTAATAGAAAGAGTAAAAGTACAACTTTTAGAACTAAGTGTTATGACTCACACAATTTATATAGTATGCTTTATGATTCATGATTTATGATTTTTATCTTTTAGTTATTTAAGCAATGTAGGGCATTTACACTTAGCATGCATCCTTTTACAAGTTTATATAAACATTGAGATATTGTTTTACTTATGCTTTTACTCCCACATGATTAGTACATTTCAAAAGTACTGATCCACATATACGTCTATGTGCTACATTATCTCATAATGTAGGTACTAGTTCCATTGTAGTCCATATATAACGATCAGACAGTTGCAGATTCCAAACAACAAATGATAAGTCCTCCTATTTTGTGGACTTCTGTTAGATATTATTTATGTACTCTATTTTTTTAACTCATGTGTATTTATTAGTAGTAGTTGCAGTCGTGACCCAGCTACCTATAATCTGTATTGTAAAGGCTTCATAGACTATCAGTAGAGCTAATGTATTTGATTCCAATTTTGTTTTGTATAAGCAGAGTTGTAATCATCTTTATATTACTTTGTATTGATCGGATTCAGAAAAGATAGATCTTCGACTTACTTTATTCAGATTTATGTATTTTATTCAGTTTCTTATGATTTATGCCAGTACAAGGGTTATCTTGGGATCACGTGTGGTCCTAAGCACCATGTGACAACTAGGGGTAGTCTCGTATCGTTACATTGGGAGATTGAGATTTAGATGCGGGATTAGTAACCTCACATGTTTGAGACTTCGGGTATTTTTCTTCGTCTTTATCTTTTGAGGAAAAACATCCTCAGTAGTGGAGGCTGTTATGACCCTTCAGGTGATATCTTGTGATTCTTCATATTTTTACCATTAGAGATTTTGCATAGCTGCCCCATGTTGAAAGTGAATTCTTACTACGTCACTAGGTCCAAAATAATTATATTAGGTTAGGTAGACCTTTGGTTTGGGTCAAAATTTGATAAAATGAAAATTCAAATGTGTATCCCCCATTTAGTTAAAATGACCTCAAATGGAAAATATAAATTTGCCAACAAGTGTGAAATGTTGAAATCGGTGTGGTTGCATATTTTGTTTGCTTATATTGGACTCTGAATACATCCTGAGGTACTGGCCAAATTTATTCCAAGTTTTAACAGTCATATAGAGAAGAAAAAGTACCATGAATGGGGAGGATTTATCACGATCACGATGATGCAATCATGGTTTGCATATATGCGCGATCTCCCTATCTGAGGGCCCGAGAAGGGTCATTTAAATGCCTTTTTTGGTCAAGAATTTGTCATTTTTTGCTTTTCTTTGAGTTTCATAAATTCTAATAGAATGCATAGTCCATAAATTATTTCTTAGGGTTTGATTGGGATCTTGAATAATATGCATATTCATGATTAACATCTAATCTAAGGTATGAATCCTTTAATTTTAGTGTTGAATTCCTGACCATTTGACCCAAAACCCGAAATTTCTTGAGGCTTGATTTTAGCACAAGATATGGTTGATTTGCACCAATTTCTTGGGGATATTACTCTCTAATGGTATTTTAACAATGGGTTGGTCTCGGAAAAACATTTCCTGTATGTGGGACCTATAGAGGGGTTTTGGTGTCATTTTGGACATGAAGCACAATGGTGCAATATGTGTGTTGATATTCTTGTAATAATGCATAGTTTATCTTTTTGATAGCCTGGGTCCTTGAAGAAGCTTTGAGGATAGGGAAATCAAAGATTGTTGGATCATGAGGTATATGTGGATTCAATTTAGGTTAGGCTTACTTTTTTTTGATTGATTTTTTTTATAGTATGACCTTGATATCCTGATGAAATTTCGTCGGATCTTAGGTGTTGAAATGGTAGATGGTAATGTTTGGCATTAGTTAAAAAACTTATGATTTTGAACACATAAACCATTATATTTGACTCGTAGTCTAGAACCTCGGTTAGTTGTACTTGTTATCTCATAACTAGCATGAGAAAGCTATAGTTGTGTTAGTTAGCCAAGAGTAAACTTGTTCGCTAATATTAAAAGTAAGCTGACCTAGATATGCATAATTTTGAAATTGGCCTTAGATGATTTGGATGACATAAGAGTAATACTTGAAGAAGAATTGTCCAATAGAACTAGTGTGGTTGATGAATCTCTAAGACATGATTTAGATAACATAGTGTAATTTCTAGTAGAAGTTAGACTTAAAGAGATAACATGGGATATAAGATGCGAAAAATGGTGTGCCTTTATCTTGAACTTTGTAGCTTCATTAGTGACCCAGATGCTTGTTAAACACCAAGAATATGCTTTTGGTAATATCTTGGCTAAACTCGATAAATGGTTTATTCATGATGTTTATTCGGAAATAATATGCATACTTGATTTTACCTTATTGTCATTTCTTTGAAAGCAATGACAAGTTTTGTAAATTTAACCTATGGCTATTCTATCACTTAACTTATTGGCTAGTTTACTATGTGACCCTTGGATTAGGTCATTACTCTTATTATTTTCAAGCCTAGTGACTAAACTTATGTTTGTGTTGATTCCTTTTGTCCTAGTTTTGTGAATCATGCCTAATAAGAGAGGTTCAAGAAAGTATAACTATATCTTGTAATTTACCATGATAATAACCATGTCATGCTCATTACTCCAAAGGACCACAAGCTAACCCATGACTGATATCTATAACTGAGCAATGAAGAATATACTATAATTATGTGGAACATAATCTATAAGTCCATAAGGTTCAAAACTAAACTAATACTGAATAAAAAATAATATTTATAATGGGGAATAACACTACCCAAAACTGAAATAAACTGTATGAATCTAAAATATCTGAATAAGGATTTGATAGAACATGTCCCCAACTAACTCCAACTACTGAAATAAATTAATTAATGAGATAATAAAGTAATGGTCATGTCCTCGAAAGATGAGGACTCACTGCTAACTCTGACTGCTGAGACTAGAATGCTACTAATGCTCTGGAGCTCGTTCTTCTGAACTTATGGTATAAAATACCATAGTGCAAATGTGTTAGTACATTTGAATGTACTGTTATGCATGTGAGGTATGCTGAATACAAAGGGATCACATGCATAAACTATACTAATTGACTGGATAACATGAACGTGGGAATGCATGCATGAATACATAATAACTGTAACTGAGTTCATAATAACATGATTACTGAGTCTGAGTACTGATAACATAAGATACTGATAGCTGTATAACTGAAATAACAGATACTTAGCGACTATATCTGACAGTCTAGGATCTGATAGAACTAGCTGAGTTCCGTACTATTCTGAGTTGACTGTATCTGACAATCCTAAAATCTAAAGAACTATCTGATTTCTTTTATTGAGACTGAATGACTATATCTGAAAGTCCTGATTCTGGAACTGAAACTGTAGGAAGTAGTCCTTTAACTGACATGCCCCTAATAAGCTATTATAGTTGATTTGGGGTCCAATGTGTAACCCCAATTGGAAGGGTGTCAATACCGGGCCACTGGTAAGGATAAGGTGTGAGTGACCCTTATCTACCAAGTACTCGAATGAGAATGGCAGGACCCTCATCTTATAGGTTAAACCACCTTATCTTCCCTAATCTAGCAGGTTCGATGTATCAACCTACCTTGGATACGTAGTTCTAAAGCGCAAGGATTGCTTCTAAGAATCACACCCTCTACTCGCAGGTGAGTTCCCATCCTTGGGCTCACTCGGTGTTGAATCCTACTCACATCTGAATAGACACTGAACTGAATATATTGGACTGAACTAGATTTAATTTCACTAAACTCCATTGATTGATGGAATATTACTGAAATCTGATAACTGACTGAGATTAATCATATTAATGAGATTACTGAGATTACTGAGATTACTGGACTGATACTAAATATATGGAGTTTTCCTGAGTCATGTAACTGATTGGATTCTACTGATCATGGCTTGACTGAGATTATCATGAAACTGACACTGAATCTAAGCACATATATAAATTGTCCATTACAAGTACCCGCAGGACTCGATAGCATGAAACTAACAAGACATGACACTTCTAGAACACATGACCTTAATCAATAATTCATAATACACTAAGTTGGAGAATTCATGAAGTAAAAGTTCTAAAGCACCACAATGGCCCCACATATATCCATAACTCATTGACTAAGACATTTCTTCAGACACTTGACATGCATAAACTTGTACATGAATGGGGATTTCATATTATTATACTAGTATGGCACTTTTCCTTCACATAGGCATTTAATCAAACACATGGGGAGCATTCTTTGGTTATACAATGATCAACACATCTAATAATCACGGATACATCAATAAACTTGTAAATTGAAGGGGTTTATCATGGTTGTTATGTAAATCTTCATATACTAGGGTCAATCATTGGAAGAATGTAATTTAAAAGATGAATCAAAATCCCACAACATCATGAACATAAAATTTCAATACTATTTAAATCATGAACATTCATAAATACATAAATCTTATATTTTGAAAAGAGATTCTTGAGCTTCATGGGTGAAAGGGACCATTGAATCAACACATGACATACCTTGATTGTGAGTTTCTTGAAGTCCTTGGACTTGACGAACTTGAATCTCCTAGTTTTCTTGAAGAAGAGTTTGGATCTTGAGTTTGGAAATAGATCGTTGAGAGGAAAACCCTATTTTTTTGATATTGTAGATGAATAATAAAGAAAGGAGCCTAGGTCTGATATTAATAGATATTAGAAAGGGTGGTAAAATATGAAAAGGCACATTTTAAAAATGACTTAAAACAAATGAATGAAATATATGACAGTGGGTACGATGGTCCATCGATGGGTCGACAATCCGTCGGTTCTGACCGTCGCACCTGGGCAGAGTAGGGGTTCACTACCTCTTCTACGATGGCTTGGGTGTTGGTCGATCGCTAGTACGATGGTTCATCGGCCTAAGTCATCACTCTTAGGAAAAATGAGGTCTCACTGTCTCCGCTGCGATGGCTTAGGCGACGGTCCGTCGTTAGCTTTATGGTCTGTCGGCTCTCACCATTGCACCTGTGCAGTTTTGACTACTTTCTATATTTTGGCCATAACTTTATACCCCGATACTGGATTTTGATGAAATGGGTATCAATATATATCATATTCAATTTCACACTCAACAAAAGTGAAAATCTTGCAAATTCCACATGTATAAAAGTGGATTCATCTTTTAAAACAAGTCTTTGACATTTTTGGGATGAATTTAAGCTAGGTTGAAGTATGGGGTATTACAATATCTACCCCTTGATAACATTCATCCTCAAATGATATTGAGCAAGAGAGGATAAATATTAATGGATCTACATACTGAACATAAATTTCTAGAACATGATTTCATGACTGACATAACTGATAACCGAATATATCATACTTAACTGGCATATCTGATGCATGTCTGACTCATTCATAAATGCATGACTGAGTGTTCTGAGGAACTAAGTTTCTCAAAATAAAAATGCATCTCTAATGTATGATTATATGAATAAACAAGTGCATGAATGCATGATTGAATATGCAATGGTATTTAATATCAAGTTTATAATGGAATTCTAAGCATGAAGTGTATACCAATTTTGTAACTGAAATCTGAACATGAAACTAAAAAGCTTAAGGAGGAATGCTACCTTGATCTAGATCTAAGTTAGTGGAGAAGAGGTGAGGGTACTTGGTTTGCATGTCTGTTTCTGCTTTCCAAGTCGCTCCCTCGGTGGATTAATTTGAACAAAGAACTTTGACTAGAGGGACTTCTTTGTTCCTTAGTCTATGAGTCTGATAGTCTAGGATTTTGACTGGAATCTCTTCATAAGATAGGGAGTTCTGAACATCTATGATCTGAATAAGGACTACAACTGTTGGTTCACCTATGCACTTCCTGAGGAAAGAGACATGGAAGACTGGATGAACTAATGCTAGATTTAAAGGCAATTCGAGATCATAAGCTACCTTGTCGAATTGATTGAGAATCTTAAAGGGACCGACATATCGGGGACTGAGCTTTCAATACTTGCTGAATATCTTCACTCCCTTCATGGGAGAGATCGATAGATAGATAAAGTTATTAATCTTTAACTTGAGATCCTTTATAGAAAACATATGAATGGGAACGTGAGAACATCACTGAGTCTATAACGTGTGACATGGACTGAGTATCGTGAACCAAACTGAGCCATTGTGTACATGTTTTATAGCTGAGATTGGAGCTTGAGGGACCACGTATGAGTACCCCCTACTCCAAGCTAGGTTTCTTACATGAGAAGGGGCTGACATATTTAGGTAATGAATATTCAGGGGATTATAGTGTATCTCACCCTTGGGACACTACATCCCTCAAAGAATGCTGACTTAGCCGAGATATTGAGGAGAGACCAGAATAATGCATAGGGCACCCAAGAAAGGAATCATGACTGAATATCCAGAATCTGAGACTATGTCATAAAACATGAACAGAGATGAACTCGCAACTTCTTGATTGGTCCATGTTACAATGGTTACATCCATGAGACTTTAAATAGTGGGACTAGGTAGAAAGAATGGAAAAATATATGAACTTGTCTATTTGATTGTCAGGCTAAAGTACTGGTTGTTCAAACTAATTCCTACTGACTGACTCATCTGATTTGTTGACTGACTTATTGCTGAGTACTTTGCATGTATGACTTATAGTATGGAGGTTTTTATGAACTTGAGAAAGGGACTAACTGAGTAATATGAGATACCTGAGCATGTATTCATGAAATACTTGTATTGGATGAGAATGCGAGACCAGGCATATTACATAATTCGAAAACATTCTATAGGTTGAGGTACTGAATCATTATTACATATATAAGTGATAACTACATGCTATGGTCAAGCTAACATGAAATTGTACTATAGTACTTATCTGATTTCTAAACTGAGGCTGAGGCTGATACTATATCTAAGTCTGTATTAGAGACTGCAAGTAAATATGTAATTGAGACTCATACTAGGACTAACTGGTGGTTTTTAATAATTAAGGTTTAGACTAGTATTGAAGTACTGAATTCTGATGGCTAAGTAATTGATAACTGAAAACCATGGTCTTGTAGGACTATCTGAGTTCTTTACTATATATCAATTACTAAAGTGATACTTAACTAAGGCGTAAGGGATGGAACATCGATACCATGGATTCATTGAGGGATCTAAATTGAGGGTATACGTGACATAACCTGAGATTGGTTGATCACTAGGAGTGGAACATGAGTCATTTAGGCTGAGCATACGGTAAAGCACGACATGAGTACATGAGCCATGAGCTGCATGACCTAAGTCTGAAGGTTCTCTATTCATGGGACATAATCTGTACGATTGATTAAACTAGAACTCCTTATACAAGGAACTAGAAATGCACATGATTCTATGAAAGTGCATAAATATAATTTGTGTTGATGGAACATGATTCATATCGTAGAGTAAACTGGGACTCCTTATACTAGGAACTGAAACCGTACATGTTTTTCACTAATGTGCACAAATATATGCAATTATCATGGAGCTAACAGGCAAGACATAAATAGAAATCATGATACTTGATGGGTTTTGAGGATCTGTAATACTATTTTTAGATGGTCTGCATGATTATGTTCACTACAGGAATAGACGAGGATGTCATCTATATATACTATAACGAACATGTCAAGTACTGCTTAAACACATGGTTCATCAACTCCATGAAGGTTGTTGAGGCATTAGTAAGACCAAAGGACATGACTAAGAATTCAAAGTGACCATACCAAATTGAAAAAGCTATTCTCAGAATTTCATATTCTCTAACTCCGGGTTGATGATAGCCTGATTGAGGTCTAACGTAGAGAAATAGTTGGCACCCTGAAGTTGGCCAAAAAAGTTATTGATTCTTGGAAGTGGATACTAGTTCATAACCATGACTTTATTGAGCTGACGGTAACCTATATACATTCAGAGAGAACCATCTTTCTTGCACATGAATAAGACTTGTGCACCCCACTAGGACACACTGGGTTTGATGAAACCCTTATCTAGGATATCCGTCTATTGATCTTTTAATTCTCTGAGTTTTGCTGGTGCCATTCTATATGGAAGAATAAAAATAGGTTAAGTATCTGGATTGACGTCTGTGCCAAAGTCTATTTCCCTTTCAGGAGGAATTCCAAGAAGATCTTCAAGAAAGATATTAGAATATTCATTCACTACTAGGAGTGATACGAGATGGGGAGTTTCATCACTAGATTCATTAACTAGAACAAGATGATCCACACATCCCTTATATATCAATTTCCTAGCCTGTAGGTAGGAAATAAGCTGACCTCTGAATACTGAAATACTACCCTTCACTCTAGGATGGGTTCATTTGGGAACTGAAATTGAACAACTCTATTTCTGCAGTCGAATGTGGCATAGCAGGAATGAAGCCAATCCATGCTGAGATTGATGTCAAAATCTGTCATCTCTAATTTGACTAAGTCTGCTGAAGTAACTTTCAGAGATACCATAACCGAACAGTTCCTGTATACCCATTGGCCTATTATAATTTTATCCACTAGGGTGGAGACTGAGAAGGGCTCAGCTAAAATTTTAGGACTTACTCCAAAATAAATTGCTATATAGGTAGTAACAAAAGACAAAGAAGCTCCTGGATCTAGAAAGACATAAACATGTACATGAAAGATCTAAAACATACCAGTAACAACATTAGGATAATTTTCCTGAACCTGTTGGGACTGGAGAGCTGAGAGTCTTTTTGGGCGTTGCCCACTGGTAGCACTGGAGGAGGAACCCTGCTAATTCGTCCGATCGAATTGAGATGAGAAATCATTATGCTGACCCTGAAAACCTAACTAGGGAGAATCTCTGACTCTATGGCCTGGCTTGCCACATCCAAAACAAACATTATTGCCATCTCTATAAATACCCTGATAGTTCTTACCATAAGTCTGAAGGGCCTGGTACTATATCCCTATTATCGTCTCTAAATTTTGGCACTGAGCACTGACTGACAAAGAGGATAGGATAATAGACTGCTGATTACTCTGAGCTACTACTGAGTAAGGTAAAGTGAGGGAGTCATTTTTGAATTTTCCATGAAAGGCATACTCATCTAGGTAATCAGCCTGAATGGGTGAAGGTACTGACTTATTTCTGGTTCTTCTTTTGTTTTCCATTTTGGGAGATATATTCGTTAAATGAAATGGAAAATGGATTAGACTTGGAGTTTACATTTGAGCTTATGCTCACTGGGATGACATAAATAGTGAAATAAGGGAAACTGCTCTAAAAACATCTAATAGCCTCTCTTCCATAAGTGTGTTGCACAACACACCCATTCACAAGACTCTACAAGATACGGATTTTCAGACTTCCTAGGACACTGTTGAATCATAGGCTTTGATACCAAGTTTTTACTGACCCGAATCTGGTACTCGGAACATTACATGGTGCTCATGACCCCGAAGGACCACAAGCTAACCCATGACTGATATCTGTAAATGAGCACTAAATATATATTATAATTATGCAAAATATAAGTTATAAGGCCATAAGTTTCAAAACTGAACTAATACTGAACAAAAAAATATGTCTGTAATGGTGTATAATAATAAAAAAACTGAAATAAACTATATGAAACATGTTGTAGTCTGAAAGCCTTTAAACTGTCTGAATAAGAAGTTGATGGGATATGTCCCCAACTCACTCCAACTACTGAAATAAATTAATTAATGAGATAATAAAGTAATGGTCAAGTCCTTGAAGGATGAGGAATCACTGCTAACTCTGACTGCTGAGACTGGAATGATACTAATGCTTTGGAGCTCATGCTTCTAAACTTATGGTATAAAACACAATAGCACAAATTCATCAGTATGTTTGAATGTACTGGTATACATATGAGGTAGGTTGAATGCAAAGGGTTCACATGCATGAACTATACTAACTGCCTGGATAACATGAACGTAGGAATACATTCATGAATTTATAATAACTGTAACTAACTCATGATAACATGATTACTGCGTCTGAGTACTGATAACATGAGATACTGATAGTTGTATAACTGATACTGAGCGATCGTATTTGACAGTCTAGGTTCTGATGGAGCTAGTTGAGTTCTATACTATTTTGAGTTGTCTGTATCATACAATCCTAAAATTTGAAGAACTATCCAAGTTCTTTTACTAAGGCTAAGTAACTGTATCTGATAGTCCAGATTCTATAACTAAAATAGTGAGAATTATTACTTTAGCCAACATGCCCCTAATAAGCTGTTATAGCTGAGTTAGGGTCCAATCTGTAACCCCAATTAAAAGGGTGTCAGTATTGCACCACTGGTAAAGAAAAGTTATGAGTGACCCTTATCTAATGGGTACTCTAATAAGAATTGTGGGACCCTTATCTAGAAAGTTTAGCCACCTCATCTACCCTTATCTAGCAAGTATGATGTCTCAACATATGTTGGCTATATAGTTTTGGAGTGCAAGGATTGCTTCTAAGAATCACACCCTCTACTCGTAGATCAGTTTCTATCCATAGGCTCACTCGGTGCTGAATCCTACTCCCATCTAAATTGACACTAAACTAAATATACTGGACTGAACTGGACTGAGTTTTACTAAATTTTGTTGATTGATGGAATATTACTGAGATCTGACAACTGAAAGAGATTACTGAGATTACAGAGATTATTATACTGATACAGAATTTACAAAGTTTTCTTGAGTCATGTAACTGACTGGATTCTAGTGATCATGGCTTGACTGAGATTATTATGAAATTGACACTTGCTCTAAGCATATATATAAATGGTCGAGTACAAGTACCCCCAGGACTCGATAGCATGAAACTAATAAGACATGACACTTCTAGAAAACATGACTATAATCAATAATTCATAATACAATAAGTTTGATAATTCATGAAGTACAAATTCTAAAGCACCACTATGGCCATACAGTTATCCATAACTCATTGACTGAGGCATTTCATCAAACACTTGACATGCATGAACTTATACATGAATGGGGCTTTCATATTATTATACTAGTATGGAACTTTTTATTTACATAGGCATTTAATCAAAAACATGGGGAGCATTATTTAGTTATACAATCATCAACACATCTAATAATCATGGATACATCAAGCAGCTTATAAATTGAAGGGGGTTTTCATGGTTATTATGCAAATCTTCATCTACTAGGGTCAATCATTTGAAGAACATAATTGAAGAGATGAATCAAATCCCCAAAATATCATGAACATGAAATTTGAATTCTATTTAAATTATGAGCATTCATAAATACACAAATCTTGTATTTTGAAAAGAGATTCTTGAGCTTCATGGGTGAAAGGGACACATAATCAACACATGACACACCTTTATTGTGAGTTTATTGAAAACCTTGGACTTGAAGAACTTGAATCTCTTAGTTTTCTTGAAGAAGGGTTTGGATCTTGAGTTTAGCAATAGACCTTTGAGAGAAAAATCCTAATTTTTGATGTTGTACATGAATAATGAAGGCAGGAGCCTTGGTCTGATATTATTAGGTATTATAACCTATCGCTTGGTCGATGGTGGGTGCGACGATCCATCACTGGGTCGATGGTCCATTGGTCCTGACCGTTGACCAAGGAGGAATAGGGGTTCACTGCCTCTTCTATGATGGCTTGGGTGACGGTCCATCACTAGCTGGACGGTCTGTCGGCCTGAGCCATCGCTCTTAGGATGAATGAGGTCTTACTATCTCTGCTACGATGGCTTGGGAGATGGTCCATCTCTAGCTCGACAGTCCATCGACTCTCTCCATCTCACCTGGGTAGTTTTGACTATTTTTTGTATTTCAGCCATAACTTTCTACCTTGATACCTTATTTTAAAAATGGGTATTTATGGAGAGATTATTCAATTTCCACTTATCAAAAAGTTAAAATCTTTGAAATTCCATGTGTCATTATAAAGTGGATTCATCTTTTAAAACAAGTCTTTGACATTTTTGGGATGAATTTAAGCTAGATAGAAGTATGGGGTATTACACATTTATACCACATGGGTATGTATGTTCATACTCTTCTATATTAATGTATTTATAATGAATAGTGAGGTACCATGATATGTCCTTACTTATCTTACACTCTACTATTTGTGGGTCTTGTGCTTGTTATATAATTGGCTATACACACACAAATATATATACGTGTATTTATTGTCATGATAAATATTGATGATATGATGATGCCCGGTAAATTCGGAGGATATATTAATGATATAATATTCCCGATACATCTAGAGAAAATATTGATAATATGTTAATGCTCAGCATAATCCAAAGAATATATTGATGATTTTATGATGCCCGATAAGTCCAAA
Source organism: Capsicum annuum (assembly GCF_002878395.1). Taxonomy (NCBI): domain Eukaryota; kingdom Viridiplantae; phylum Streptophyta; class Magnoliopsida; order Solanales; family Solanaceae; genus Capsicum; species Capsicum annuum. The sequence goes on from NC_061115.1 coordinate 53,046,512, forward strand.
GGATATATTGATATTATGATAATGCCTGGTACATCCAGAGTATATATTGATGATATTATGATGCCTAGTAAGTCAGGAGGATATATTGATATTATGATGATTCCTGATATATTTGAAAGATATATTAATGATATTATGATGTCTGATAAGTCCTGAGGATATGTTGATATGATGATGATTCTTGGTACATCAATAGGATATATTGATATTCTAATGATGTCCGATAAGTCTGGAGAATTTATTGATGTTATGTATGGAAAACATATGTATATATATTTATGTATGATTATGCCTTTATATGATTACATCCGTATGTGCCTTGAAGATATGATGTTATTCTTCGAATGACAGTTATAATTTTCCAATACTAATTACTTGTTAAGGAGTGTAGTTCTTTCTAGTGTTTTATGGTGAGTAGAAGTGGTATATGCGAAATTATTGATTAGGATAAGTTGGTAAATAGGATATTGTGTTGCATTCGAGGATTCACCTAGTGAGTCTAGATAGCGTTGGATAACTGAATTAAGTAAGGTATATTACTTATTAAACTAAGTTATGTGGTAACTAGTAGACTATTAAGTGACTATGTTACTTGATGACTAGAAGAATAGAGTACTAGTTAAGGGATCTTGTTTAGTTGAAATGTAATAACTAGTAGTTATGGTTGTTATGTAGCCATTGTTGATGATAGGTTTTGCATAAGTAATAAATAGTGACATTGATGACATAGTATAATGTCATTAGTTGTTAACTAAGGTTTTGTATTGTAATGGTGCTAGATAATAAGAGGTGTTATTTGATAGATGAATAAGTGTTATGATGATGATTCTTAACCTTTTTTTGGCTAGATTGCGACTAATGCGAGTATGATGACCAGAAATGATCCTTGGTTAGCTGGTGTCTATGGTCTAGTAGTGAATCTTTTCTAGTTATGGACAATGGCTATTTATTGAATAATAGTTAGTTTCTATTTCATGAATAAGGAGAATCTAATGAATCGGTTCAGCTAATAATTGGAGGACCTGTGATGACTCGCGACTTAGTAGTTTATAATATGTGTTTTTTAGTCAATAATGGGTAGATAGAGTATATTGATGACATAAATATCCAAATTGTGATATGATTATGGTTATACATACTTTTTTACATATGTTATTTCAATTGCGGTCGTTGATGATGGTTATGAATCTTTGCAAAAGACTATGATGCGAAATATGGTAAACCATGGACAATGAAAAAGTTGTTATATGCCTATATACTTTGATGATTGGTTCCATTAATGCATTATCTGGGGGTATGGGATGCCATGATGAGTTCCTTATTTTAAGCTCTTTGGGTGTACTCCCCAGTTGTAAGGGACACCGTGGTGAGTTCTTTTACTTTATTCTCTAATGGATGTATGCATAAATAACTTGGTATTTATGCAGTTGTAATTTTATTAGTGTTGTTTTATAGTTTTGAATCGATTACTCATTTTATATGATAGTATTAGTATGTATTGATATGAGATGTCGCATTACTGTTCTAGTTTATTAGTTATTTTGTACAGTGATGATAAAGACAACTCAAGTTTGATTTTTTACCTTGACTTAGATATAATATCTTGCTTTCTATCATAATTTAACTCAGTAGGCCGATGATGCCTACTAAGTACCCATTCTTTTGGTACTCATACTACATTTTTGTACCTTTTCGTTGCAGACTCGAGTACTATTTCTTTCTGCTGAGTTGAGATCTTATAATGTTGATCTTTTCGAGATAGGGTGAGCTATTAGAGTTTTGAGTCACCTATTTTGTTCCTATCATTGTACAGTCTTTTGTATCAAGACATAAATGTATAAACTACTTATACTTTGTGTTGTATTTCCTATTATTATAATTAGGTGCTTTTCTACAGATATAACTAGGTCATGGGATTGGAATCCTTATTTGATTGCTTTTTTGTGGAGCATTGTTGATCATGATAGTGTTCATCTATTTAGGACCTTATCAGGCATTTCTACCAAAGTAACCTATTGCCTTAGCTCCGGGTTAGGGTGTTGGATTACCTACTAATGTTTTAGTAGGGGCCATCACAACTCGTGAACCGGGTCATGACAGAATGATAAATGAGAAAGTTCAGTCCAACACATATTAATGGAAGGGAATCATCTAGTAGACTATTTAGCTAATTTGGAAATTGACAAAGGGGATTTCACATTCACAAGTATTCAGCAGTTTTAATCCAAAGAAAGGAAAATAAATAAAAGTGAAAAATTACAATACCCCTACTTAATATTGTCACGAACAAAAGGGTGAGGGGGCAAGGAAGGCTAAAGTTTAATTTTTTATATGCATTAATTTACAAGCCATGAAAGCAACAAAAATGTGAAACAACTATCTAACCTATATTATAGCAGCCAAGAAAAAGGATTCACAGCAAAATACCATGGTCACTTGGTCAGATTGAAGTTGATAAACCTAGAAGATATGTTACACTGTATATACTTGTGGTTCAAAGAATCCCATTATCTCCATAATAGCAATGTTTGCAAAATAGGAAATGTTATAAGGAGTAAAATACACGAAGACAAGAAGGAAAGATGGTGCAGTTTAAGAATAATAAAAAAACTAATAACTTTCCCTTAAACACATCACAACACGAACATAGTAGTTCCAACAATAGGAGAGCATAGCTACCCCAAAATATAAAAAATTAAAAGAAGCTTAAGAGAAAGATGATGGAAAAAGAAGAATAAACAAACAATACTCACTTTTGCAAGATGAAAAATTTATTCAATGAACAATCCAAGTTACAGAATCAATAACCCAAAGCATGAGGAGGACGAAGCAATGATAGAAAGGAGGCTACATGGTTCAGGTATTTTAGGGTGAATGATTTAATGCTCCAGATTATATGAGTATTAGTTCTACTTATATTTCACTTGATATAGTCTTGTGGTAAGGGTAATGGAACAAATATCCTATGTGATTAGAAACATTAATATATGTTTGAAGGAATTTTCCATACATTTAAGTGTGATATGATCAATTTACCGTAACTAAATGTATTTAAACATGGGATCATAAGTAGGTATTTGAGTCTAATGTTTGAAGTGTCCAAGTGTACATAAACTTTAAGTTGAACTAAAGGAATTTTGATCTAAAAATTGAATAACAGATTAAAGTTCTTGCTTGACTTATTAAAACTAGTAGGTGAGTCACCCACTTGAGCTATATGGACCATGTTAATGAGGCCAAGTCTAATGGATAAAATTTAGGGCCTATATTAATGGGATAATTTAAGGCCTAAACTAAGTAAATTAATAGTGAAGAGAATGGGCAGTATAACACAAAAATCTATCCCAAAAGCCCAATAAGTAAAAGACCATTTTGTACTAAAATGATGCAAGCAGGTGCATCACCTACTTTGACCTTTTGACCAACCTATGGAATAATTAGGTGCATAGCCTACTAAGACTCCCTTGAGAAGATTATTGGTACAAGTACACTACCACCCACTTGAATTAATTTTATCCCAAATTAAAATAGAGAAAGGGAGGAGAATGGGCAACCAAGGACCACATGTTTTATATCCACAAAGGCCCAATATAATGGGAAAGTAAGTGTATCACATACTTGAAAAATTATTACACAAATATGGCAAAGTAAGTTGGCCAAGAGAATCTCCCTTTAGAGGAATTGAAACCAACTCATTTGACTCCTTTTAACTTAGAAAAATATCAGATTTCTATGCTTTTATATATTGCTCTCTCTTAGATATACAACAACCCTATAATTTCATTGAGGTTCTTGGGATTTAACTTCCTTCAAAGCCTAATGTAAGTTAATAAATCATGAACTTATCTTAAAGAAACTATGAGAAGTACGTTCTTCATGACAAATTTATACGATAACCCTCGATAAGTTGGGCAATCCCATTGATCTTGGTTATTAAGAGGTTTTTATCTTCTCTATTGTTTTGTGTGTAATAGAATCATGATATCAAAAAGATACACAATATTATAAACTATAACAAAAATTAAGGTATGGCTACTACCCATTTTTCCCTCTTGCTATATATATGTTTTGGTGGTGGATTGTGTATATTTTTTGTTATGAACTCAAAGGGTGGTGAGTCATATATTTGGTTGCATAGTAATGGATATTTTGGGATGTTTTTGAATTATTTAATGGGTATATGTTGGGGGATGCCTTTTTGGTTTTGGGGAAAGGTGTGAATAATCTGAATCAAAATGTAGAAGGAATGTAGAGTGATACATTACCATATTGGACATCATATAATCTTACTGCCCATTCCACTCGACATATTATTTGGAGGGTACTATTAAGCTAAAATTATTTAGGGTAACTTATAAGAATTTGTATTGTATGTTAATATTACTAGGGGAGAAGGTATTGAGAAAACACTCTAGAATTTACCAGTTACTGCCCGACTGCTATTTTTGTGAGGTTAAATGGCACGAATGTGTTAATTAACTTGTAATACTAGTTTTACTATTTCATGTATTGTAGATTAGCAATCTAAAAGGAATGACATTAAGTTATAGTACAACTAGTTATGAAGTAAGGTATGTACAGTTCATTGATCCTATCATTATTAGCCTGAATCTAACTATTATGTTTCAAAGTAAGCTTCCTAAGAACTCTACCTTTTAAATTATACATAACGGTGGCATACAATATCCAATGTCACTAACTATCTTATTCCAACTCCTTAGGGTGTTAAAGTACCAAAAAATGTGTTTTTTACTACATATGCACATTTTCTCTTCTAAGTACTAGTATGACGTAGGTGTTGTCAAAACAAGATTTATGAGTTCTTCCCTAAGTAGATATTGTCCATAGTTTTAGTCAAGATCCTAAGTGTTATATTTCTATTATTGTTACATCTTACCTCTTTGTTACTTCATTTATTACATATTTGGTTATCATTTGCTACTAGTCCAAAGTTCTGAATTTAATTATGTTATGACCACCAAAACAACAACTTTAAAGCAAAAAAGAATGATTTGAAGTGAATCAACATATTATTTATTGGTATCCCAAAGGTGGAAGAAACATCTGGCATTGGTCAATCCTAATATTATGGATTTTATCCCAGGGGTGAAAGGAAAGCCTAAAATGGGTCAATCCCAATTTGTGTATTTATAAGGACCATATCCCAAGGGTTAAAATTCCTAGAATGGGTCATCTTCTTCTATCACTTATTAGATGGTCATTTATATCATGCTTTATAATTTTATAAATTAAATAAGAATATAGAAAAGTGAAGGATGTAATGTGCATGATTACAAAAGTACAAGCAAAGGTGGTCTTTTATCCTTATCTATGTAGTTATATATTGATAACTAATTTTATTAAGCTTGTCTTAATATAGTCACTTCATTTCTTACATACTAAATATATTCTTTTGTATTGATCTCCCACATGGATGGACACTGTATTTCATGCCCCTGGTACTGGTACTTCAGCTAGTAGACCACCCCAGTAGGAGCAGAGGACATCCAGATACTATTTGTGAGCTCTAGGTTGATTGAAGGCTTTTCTAGTATGTTATATACGTCTTGGTATGGTATCAAATTTAAGAGTATGGATAGGGGTTGTCCAAACCTTAACTAAGTTAATGTATCATTTAGAGGCTTTGTAGACAAATGTAAGGTTATGAATGGTAGCCCCTTATTTTTTTCTTTTTGACGTTATGTCCCCAACGACCAAATCTTAAACATATAGTTTTGGATTTTCTAATGTGATTTATTTTCATCGATTCAATGTATCCATACTTGGAAGCCCCTTTAATTTTCATAGGTACTTTCATGATAAGTATAATGTTATCGATTAGTACACTTAGGTCTTTACAACAACTAGTGCCGATCCGCACCAATTGGATTTGAGGAGTGACAAAAGTGGTATACATGTATATGTAAAGTCTTTCTTATGGGTGTGTTGTGAAGAACATCTCTATATAGGAGGCTTTGGTGCATTTAGGAGTTGTTTCCTTTTATTCATTTCTTAGATCATGCAATAAATCCAACATGTATGTTTATTTTTATTTAACCTTGGATATTTGTTTCTCTCAATATATTAAAGATGGAGATTACAAGAAGGAATTATAATGAAAGTAAGCAAGTAGATGTGGCTCTAGAGAAGGGATTTCAAATCACCACCTTGACATACTAATCAAAGTGAGGCTCGAGATGTGTAATCCTTCGAGAGTACACCCTGGGTGTCACACGGTGCTTACGACCACAAAGGATCACAATCTAACCCCTGATTGGTACCTACTGTAAATACTGAATAATAATCATAAAACACATGCAGAAATGAAGATGAAAATACCATAAGGTCCATAATACTGAAAAACAAATATTGAGTACTTTTAAGGAATAACAACTAGCAAAAAGTGTTTGAAAGCATCTAAACATCGGAAATAAAAGAGTTGGTGGGGCAGGCCCCAACTAACTCCAACTACAATCTTAAAATAACTGAAATACTATAAGTAATGCAATGACTAAATAAGTATCACGTCCTCAATGGATTAGGAATCACTACTATATCTACGACTGATTGACTGATCTGTATAAGTACGATCAGGAACCCGAGCATCCAAACCTATTAAATCAGACATCACAGCGCAAATAGAGTATGCGTCAGTACTTTGAATGTACTGGTACACTAGGTGAGGTTAGGATACTATGCATGGGTTCATGGGCAAGAGTAATAACAACTAAATATCATAAAGTAACTGGATGAGAGTATAATACTGCGACAACTGAAAGTACTAAACATACAATACAATGCTTATATCGTCTGTCTGAATTAGACTAAAAATGAAGTACTGTGTTTCCGATAGCTGAATAACTGATAACTATAATTCATGATCTTGTAGAACTTTACTTTGTTCTGTACTGAATACTAATATTGAGAATGTGGGAGTTATCATCTAACCAACATGGCCTAATTATAGAATTATTTTAGGTCCAACTGGTAAACCCAGATGGAAAGGTATTAGCACTATGCCACGAGTTGGGTCAACCCTAATCTGTCAGGAAGACACATAAGATGTATATGATTACGCCAACCCTAGTTTAGCAAGAAAATGATTTACCCTACGCTGGCTATATAGTTTGTATCTCAGGGACTACTACTAAGGATTAAACCATATACTGGCAGGAATGCCCATATCCTTGGGTTTTCTCGATGCTGAATCCTACTAACAACTGAATCAACAATGGAATTGGTCACTATACTTTACAAGGCTTGACTGAACTCACACTTATTCTGTTAATTGACCGAATGCTACTGTTAAGGATGCTACTAAATTATTCTATTTTGCCTGGAGATTAGATAAAAAACAAATTTTGGGTATTCAACACCCCTAGCAATCGATAGGATAGACAATAGAACCATATCTCAACTTTAAAAGCATGACACAAAGGTTACCATGAACAATTCATTCACATAGACATTTTGTAAAACAACTAGGATGCGTAATTCTTGTAAATGAGAATGAGCAATATATGAATGTCATGACTACCACATTTAACATCACATTTCAAAGATTTAACATGTGGGTTACTTAATCAATATATATTCTAGTTTATTTACATGAAACTCAAAATCTTCTTGGCTTGAAACCCACACAACAAAAGATACCTGAACATAATTTCATTCAAGAATTAAATAATAATCTATGTTTTAAAAAGGATTCTTGATCTCCAAGGGTGGAAGAAACCCAAGGATGAACAATTAACATACCTTGGTTGTGAAATTTGTGATAATTATTGGTGAATTCTTGAGACTTGGACTTGAATTTGATGAATCTAGGGTTTTGTTCTTGAGGAGTGAATGTATTTTTCCTTCCCCATGCTTAATTTCATGTTTTTTACTGATTCGATGTGGGGGAAATGACCCAACTACCCCACTGGACACAAGATTATTTGCACAAAACATTCCTAATAATGCAGCAGATGACACATCACGTAGATAGTGTCGACGCAATTGTTGATGCACCACATGAATGGTGATGAAGCGAGGGCTAACACAACACATTCTTATTCAGTTGACTCACTATTTTTGTCATCCTAACATGTATCAAAAGATGTCCTAACATTCTGAAACTCACCTGAGATGACCTGTAGATAACCTTGACCATGAATTAATTTTAAAATTGATAATCTAAGGCTTCGAATATATGAAATTAGAACACTAAAATATATGCCCTGCATCTGCGCCTCTATCTACTTTCCATTGCTTAAACCTCATATGAGATATATCTTACAACTGATAGCAAGCTAACTCAGCACTTTCACTAACAGTTACCCTTATAATGTATGTTACTTTCTACACTATGCCAAGGAATTCTTATGGATCCTTTTTAGACTTAGACCTCGAAAATAAAAGAGGGTTCATTCAGGTAAAGTCTCGAATTCTAGCTATAGCAGTATTGGCCACTAGGTTGGCCTGAACAACAGTTGGCTGAACATTTTGAGCTACCACAAAATAGGCTAGAGTTGTGCATGCTGCTTTGAATTCTACGTGAGAAATATGCTCATTCAGGGGATCTTCCTAAATTGGAAGAGGTGTTGGCTGGCTCCCAGTTCTTCTTCTGTTAGTCTTTTTGGGAGGATGTTCTATAAACGAAAGGAAAAGTTTGATTAGACAGAGAGTTTAACTTGAGCTCATACTCACTCGCAAGATATTAACACTGAAAGAAGGGACCTTTTCTTAAAAATGCCTCTTAGCCTCTTGTCCATAAGTGTGGTGCGCTGCACACCCATGCACAAGACTCTACTTGATGCAGCTTTCAGGCTCCCAAGGACACTAGAACCTTAGGTTCTAATACCACATTTGTAACACCTAGAGAGTACACCCTAGGTGTCACATCATGCTTATGACTACAAAGTAATACAAGTTAACCCATGACTGGTACCTGCTGTGAATATTGAATAATATTCATAAAACTTATTTGTAAGTAAAGCTAAAAAAGCCATAAGGTCTATAATACTAATAAACAAATACTGAGTACATCTTTGGAATAATTGCTAACTAAAACTATCTAAAAGCCTCTAAGCATCTAAAATAAAAGAGTTGGTGGGACAGGCCCTAACTAACTTCAAGTACTGTCTAAAATGAATTGAAATACTGAAATATTGTAAGTAATGCAATGACTAAATAAGTATCACCTCCTCAATGGATGAGGACTCACTATTGTTGGTAAAATTGATCGACTGATCTAGCTAAGTACGGTCAAGAACTCGAGCATTTAAACCTGTAATATGAGACATCATAGCGCAAAAAGAGTATGTGTCAGTACTTTGAATGTACTGGTACGCAAGGTGAGGTTAGGCTAATATCCATGAGTAATAATAACTTAATATCATGAAGTAACTAGATAAGAGTATATGCATAACTGGAACTACTGAAAGTACTAAACATAAAATACCAAGAATATATCATCTGACTAAATTAGACTGAAACTGAAGTACTAAGTTTCTGATAACTAAATAATTGATAACTATAAGTGATGATTCGTGTAGAACTGAATTGAGTTCTGTACTGAATACTTAAATTGAGACTGTGGTAGTTATTATCTAATCGACATAGCGCAATTATAGACTGATTTAGAGTCCAACCTTTAACCCAGTTTAATGGGTGTAAGCATCGTGCCACAGGTTACTAACACTTGCTGGTTCAACGATAATATATATGGAAGACTCATGATATGGATATGGTCATGTCAATCCTAGTCTGGCAGGAAAAATATTTGTTTGAGTTCTGATGCCTAAACATGAAAAACACAAATTATATTCCATATTTTAGTCTAAACCACTACTTTGATTTATTTCACTTGAGCTAAGAATCTTTCAAACCCTACGTTAGCTATATAAATATGTAACTCAGGGACTTCTACTAAGAGTCAAACCCTATACTGGCAGGAATTCCCCTATCCTTAGGTTTGCTCAATGCTAAATCCTACTCCCAACTGAATCGACACTAGAACTGATCACTAGACTATACTAGGCTTGACTGAGCGCACACTAATTTTGTTAACTGACCAAATGCTATTGTTTAGGATACAATGAAATCATTCTATTTCAATTGGATACTAGATAAACAACTAATTTCGGGTATTCAATTCCCCCGTGACTCGATAGTATAGATAATGGGACCATATATCAACTTTAAAAGCATTACACATAGGTTACCAAGAAAAAGTCATTCATATAGACATTTTCTCAAAAACTTAGGATGTATAATTCTTGTACATAAGAATGAGAAATATATGAGAAATATATTAATGTCATGACTACAACATTCAACATCAATATTCAAATATTTAACATGAGGGTTACATAAATCAACACACATTCTAGTTTATTTACATGAAACTCAAAATCTTCTTGACTTGAAACCCACACAACAACACATACATAACACAATTCCATTAAAGAATGTAAATCATAATCTAAGTTTTAAAAAAGGATTCTTGAACTCCAAGGGTAGAAGGAACCCAAGGATGAACGCCTAACATACCTTGGTTTCTTAATTTGTGAGAATTGTTGGTGAATTCTATAGACTTGGAATTGAATTTGAGGAACCTAGGGTTTTGTTCTTGAGAGGTTTTGCGAAGAATGAAAGTGTTTTTCCCTTTACCATGCTTAATTTTGTGTTTTTCTTTACAGATTTAACATAAGGGAAATGAACCAACTACCCCTCTGGACTCGATATGAATTGCACAAAATCTGCCCAGCAATCCTGCAGATAACACATCATATTGATGGTGTCAAGGCGATTGCCGACGCACTGCGTTGATGGTGACGAAGCAATGGCTAACACGACATGTCCTAATTGCATTGTATCACTATTTTGGTCATCCAAATATGCCAAAAACGATGTCCAAAAATTATGAAACTCACTCGAGACGACCTACAAATATCCCTGATCATGAATAAATTTAAAAATTGACAATCTAAGGCTGGGAATATTGGAAATGAGACCATTGAAATATTGAGGCCAAAAATTATACTAAGTCTTAACATTTGGTTTGAAGTGGACTAAAACTTTATGGGGTTTTACAATATCTCCCCCTTAGGAACACTCGTACTTTATTGAGACTAATTTAGCTGAAAGGAACTGAGGTACTGCGACTTTAGTGACTTGCAGAGATGAAACATTACTGAATCTTTAGACATGACGTATGACTAAATTGAGTAATGAAAGAATGAATGATTTTATATGATATGCAACCAAAGCTAAGCATGGAACATAGTAAATATAAGGAAGACTATTGCCTTAGTTTTAGTCTGAGTTTGCGAAGAAGAGATGAGGGTACTTTGTTCGCATGTCTACTTATACTTCCCAAGTGGCTCCCTCAGTGGAATGGTTCCACCAAAGAACTGTAACCAAGGGAACTTCTTTTTTCCTTAGTCTATGAGTCTAGAAATTGAGGATTTTGATTCAGCCTATTTTGTAAGAGAGACTATTCTAAACATGTACACTCTCTACGGGGACTACAACTGCTGGGTCACCTATGCACTTCTTTAGCAAAGTGACATGAAACACTGGGTGCACTAATTCTAATAAGCCTAAAGGAAACTAAACTTCATAGGCTACCCTTCCGAAATGACTCAAATCCTAGAAACACCAATATACCAGGGACTAAGCTTCCTCTTCATACCAAACCTCTTCACACCCTTCATAGGGGAGATTTTCAAATACACAAAGTCGCTAATTGAAAATTCAAGATTTTTCCTTCTCACATCTGCATATGATTTTTGTCGGCTCTAGGCTGTATTAAACCTCTCCCTGATCAACTGTGTTTTCTCTAAACTATCAAGCACCATGTCAGTCCCCACCACCGAGGCCTCACCTACTTCAAACCAACCAATCAGAGATCTATATCTCATTTCACAAAGATCCTCAAATGAAGCAATCTGAATACTGGAATGATAGTTGTTATTATATACTAACTCAATAAAAGGTAAGTAGTCATACCAATGTCCCATAAAGTCAATGACACACACTCTTAAAATATCTTCTAAAGTCTAAATGGTCCATTTTACTGGACTATCTGTCTAAGGGTTGAATGCTATACCGAGGTGAACTTGGTTACCCAGACCCTTTTGGAAGATTTTCTAAAAGTGAGAGGTAAATTATGTATCTCTATCTAAAATAATAGACAATAAGACACTGTGCAACCTAACTAACTCTCTGATATAAAGGTTTGTATAATGCTCGATTAAATAGGAAGTATGGACTGGCAAGAAATAGGTGAACTTGGTCATCATATCTACAATGACCTAAATTAAATTGTACTGAGGACGAGTACGAGAAAAACCCATTATGAAGTCTATGTTCACTTCTTCCCATATCCATATGGAATTACTGAACTCCTGCATGGAACTACTAAGCTTTTGGTGCTTAATCTTCACCTGCTGACAAGTAGAGCACTTAGCCATAAAATCTACAATGTCCCTCTTCATCCGATTCATACAATAGACTTCCCGTAAGTAACAATTTATCTTAGTATCCCCTATATGAATAGAGTAATGCGCACCATCCCCTTTAGCGAAAAAATTCCTTGTCTAACGTCATCTACACATGGCAAACAATCGCCTACCATGGCAATGCAATACACCATCTCCCCCTTGTGAGAAAACCTCTACTTAGAGATCTCTGATAGAATTTTTTAGATTTACTAAATTGGGATCCTTATCTTACTTTTCTTTTACCTCAAAAACTAAAGAAAATTCTGAACTATTCTTTACTCAATCACTACCCTCAGCCGAATTAACCAAATGAACAACAAGTCTGGCAAACTGACAAACTTCCTGAACTAAATTATTCTGACTATTCTCAACGTGAATAACACTACCTATGGACAACCTACTGAGAGCATCTGCAACAACATTGGCCTTTCCTGGATGATATAAAACACTCATGTCGTAATATTTCAACAATTCTAATCGCCATCTCTGATGTAAGGTCAGGTCTCTCTACAAAAAATACATATTGTAGGCTTTTGTGGTCTATGAATACATAAACATGTAGCCTATAAAAATAGTTCCTCAGAATCCTTAAGGCAAACACAATCGCTGCTAGTTAAAGATCATGGGTGGGATAATTTTTTTCATGGGTATTAAGTTGTCTAGAGGCTTAGGCTATAACCTTACCCTTCTACATCAAAACACAACCCAAGCTTACTTTGAAAGCATCACAGTATACAAAAAATCCATTTGAATCATCGGGCAACGTCAAAATTGGGGCTGTAGTAGGCGAGTTTTAACTCATTAAAACTTTCTCACAAGAATCTGACCTCTAGAACTTGACTTTATTCTGAGTCAATCTAGATATAGGGAATGAAATAGATAAAAAGACTTCAAAAAACCGTAAGTGATAGCTAGAAAACCCAAGAAAATCATGATATTTGATAGAGAGATTGGTCTAGGCCAATTTCTCACTACTTTGGTCTTTTGAGAATCAATTCTAATGCCATCATCAAAAACTATGTGACCAAGGAAAGTTACTGACCTTAGCCAAAATTTGAATTTATTAAATTTGGCGAACAACTAACGGGCTTTAAGGGTCTGTTATACTATTTTAAAATGGTGTGCGTGATCATTTTCATTGCAGGAGTAAACAAGAATGTTATCGATTAAGACTATGATAAATATGTCCAAGTACTGCTTGAACACGCAGTTATCAAGTCCTTGAAAAATACTGGGGCATTGGTAAGACCAGATAACATAACTAGACATTCAAAGTGACCATACTGAGTTTTAAAAGCTATTTTTGGATTGTAAAATTCTCTTACTCTAAGCTAATGATTACCGGATTTGAGGTCTATCTTAGAAAAGTAACTGGGACCCTGAAGTTGTTCGAACAAGTCATCAATTCTAGGAAGTGGATATATATTCTTGATTGTGACTTTGTTAAACTGATAGTAGTCTATACTCATTCTAATAGAACCATATTTATTTCGCATGAATAGAACTGGTGAACCCCAAGGATATATTCTAGGCCTAATGAACCCTTTGTCTAAGAGGTCTTTTAATTGTTCATTCAACTCTATAAGTTTGGCTAGACACATTTTATATGGAGGAATTAAGATGGGCTGATTATCAGGAAAATGGTCTATTCCGAAGTCAATTTCCCTTTCGAGAGAAACTCTAGGGAGATTTTTGGGGAACACATTTGGAAATTCACTTATGACTGGAACTAACTCAAGATTAGGAGTCTCAAAACAAAAGTCTTTGAATCATACTAGATTATAGACACACCCATTGGATATTATTTTTCTCACTCTAAGGTATGAAACAAGATAACCCATATGTGTTGTGGTACTAACCCTCCATTTTAGGATAGGTTCTTTCGAGAACCAAAAATAGATGAATTCTTCTCCTACAATCAACTGAAGCATAGAATGAATAGAGCTAATCCATGCTGATAATGACGTCAAAATCTCTTATCTCTATCTCTACAAGGTTTGCTGAAGTAACTTTCTGAGACACCATTACCAGACAGTTCCTATAAATCTGCCAGCCTATAATAGACCTACTCACTAGGGTAGAGACTAAGAAAGGCTTTATTAGGATTTTTAGGCTAAATTTAGAGTCGATGGAAATGTAAGGAGTTACAAAAAATAAAGAACCTCCAAGATCTAACAAAGAAAGAACATGTAAATCAAAAAACTTCAACGTACCAGTAACCACATTAGGAGAACTCTCCTGATCCCATCGAGACTGAAGTCAATAGACCCTATTAGGAACTGGCCACTAGTTATAATGGAAGTGGCTCCAAGTTGAGATAGGATACAAGACTTAACTGGGGGACGATTATGCTGACTCTATAAAGCTATCGGAGGACATTTTCTGATCCTATGGTCAGGATTACCACACCCAAAACACACATCGCTGCTAGATCTACTAATACCCTGATGGTTTCTACCACATATCTGGCAAAGAGAATTAGTGTGAGCAATGTTCACACTATCTTGAGATTTAGAGTCTAGCTCTCTATCTTTATAATCATTATTGAATTTACGAATCAGCGCACTAGCCAAAAATTGTGCTAGGACTGAAGATTTTGGGCAGTACTGAGGACGATTTCAACCTTCTAAATTTGGCTGAGCAAAACTGAAGCTACCTATTCTAGCCCTCTTATTCTCTCTCTTTTTCCTAAGTCTTCTATTCCTTAACCTATTTAGCATAAACCATTAACCTAGAAAAGTCTATATCCTTAATCAGCACTGTGGTCCTACACTCTTTGACCACACTATCAAATACACCAGATAAAAATTTTCTCATCTTAGTCCTGCTATCAGGTACCACATGAGGAGCGTACCTATCCAACTGAGTAAACATGAGGGAACACTCTTTCAAACTCATATTACCCTACTTCTAGTTGATGAACTCCAATACCTGAGCCTCCTTCTACTCCAACGGAAAGAACCTATTAAAGAAGGCAGTACCAAATTTTGCCCATTATATAGGCCCTGCATCTGGGCCTTATAATGTCTATTACTTTCTGCACCATCTCATGGAATTATTGTTGTTCCACTTTAGACTTATACCTCAAAAATAAATGAGAGTTCATTCTGGTAAAGTCCTAAATTCTAGATATAGCTGTATTGGCTAGTAGATTGACCAGAACGGTAGTTAGCTGAATATTTGAGCTGCCACAGAATGGGCTAGAGTGGTGAATGCTGCTTTGAATTCTACATGATAAATATTCTCATTTAGGGATATTTATGAACTAGTGGAGATGTTGGCTTGTTCCTAGTTCTTCTTCTGTTAGTATTTTTGGGAGGCATGTTTGGTAAATGACAAGAAAAGTTTGATTAGAAAAAGAGTTTATCTTGAGATCAGGCTCGCTTGCATAATATGAACTCTAAAAAAAAAGGGAATATTTCATAAAAATGCCTCATATTCTCTTGTCCATAAGTGTGGTACGTACGCACCCATGAACAAGACTCTACTTGACGCAACTTTCAGACTCCCTTGGACACTTTAGAACCTTAGGCTCTGATACAAAGTTTGTAATGCCTTGAGAGTACACCCATGGCGCCACATGGTATTTATGACCAGGAAGTACTACAAGCTAACCCTTGGTTGGTACCTACTATGATTACTAAATAATAATTAGAAAATACATGTGGAAATTAAGATGAAAATGGCATAAGGTCCATAATTTTGAAAAAACATACTAAGTATATCTGTGGAATAACCGCTAACTAAAAGTATTTGATAGGCTCTAAACATCTAAAATAAAAGAGTTGGTGGGATAGTCCCTAACTAACTCAAACTACTGTCTATAAATAACTTAAATACTAAAATATTATAAGTGATGCAATGATTGAATAAGTATCAAATCCTTGATAGAAGAAGAATCAAAACTGCAGCTGCAACTAATTGACTGATTTGGGTAATTGAGCGTTTGAAACTATGATATGAGACATCATAGTGCAAAAAGAGTATGTGTTAGTACTTTGAATATACTGGTACGCAAGGTGAGGTTAGGATAATATGCATAGGTTTATGTGCATGAGTAATAATAACTAAATATCATGAAGTAACTGGATAATAGTATATGCAATACTGGAACTACTGAAAGTACTGAACATACAATATCGAGCATATATCGTTTATCTAAATTAGAATAAAACTGAGGTACTGAGATTTTGATAACTTAATAACTGATAACTGTAAGTCATGATAGTGTAGAACTGAACTGGTTTCTATACTAAATACTGAATACTATATACTGAAACAGAGACTGTGGGAGTTATCATCAAATCGACATAGCCAAATTATAGATTGATTTAGGGTCCAACCTGTAACCTAGTTTAAAGGGTGTTAATACCATGCCACAAGTTACTAACACTTGCTAGGTTAACTTTAATATGGCAGGAAGCCTGTAAGACCCCGCAAAGTTCCCTCATAGTATGACCCTTTAGAGTGTGACAAGTGAAGTGTAATTCCTGCCCTAAAAGATTAAGGAGTGACTTCCAAAGTGATTAGTGTTTAAACCTTGTTGAATGTTCCTAAATAAATGACTTTTTATCATGTGGGAAATTAAACTATCTTTCCAACGATACCCATTTCATAAAAATCCAACATTAGAAAAGAAAGATATGGCTATTTTACGGAAAGTAGTAAAATCGCCCAGGTGCAATGGAGAGGTCCGACAGAACATTGAGCTTGCGATGGACCATCGCCCAAACCATTGCAGAGGAGGCAGTAAGACCCCATTCTAGTTAAGTACGATGGTAAGGTCAATTAACCATCAAGACTTCAATGGGTTCAATGGACCGTTGCACCCATCATCGCGGATGAGACAGTAAATCGAGTTTTATCCCAGGTGTGACCGTTAGGATTGACAGACCGTCGCACCCACATCGCAGATCTTGTTCAGTAATTCAAAGTTATTTTTAAAAGGGAAGTTTGGTATTTTTCCACCCTTTTCATATCTAAATATATGAGATTCAAGGCATAAACATTATATTCTTCCATAACATCCAAAAATTATGGTTTTCTCTCAAGAATAACCCTCAAGAGAAAATGTAAATCTTTCTCCAACAACCTTAAGATTCCACCATAGTTTCTACGAATCAAGTTAAGAATCAAGGTTCCCAAGTCAAAGGCTTCAAGAACCCTCACTCAAGAGTTCCAAAAAGAGTCTCAAGTAAGCTTGTTCATCCAATTTCACAATCAAAGGTATGCGGGATTTCAACCAGGGTAACTCTTTCAACCTTGTGACCAAAGGCTTATTTCAAATACAAATTTCTATAAATTATGAGATTTTCCATGAAATTGAAGTTAGGGTTTACAACAATTATTATTGTTAGCAAGATCTTGAGATTTCCTATGGATTAAAGGTTGAATTACATGATTTTTTTTATATTTTCATGCCTATTTCCAAATTTTCCAAATTTTAAGATCATTATGAATATTTTGTTATCAAACATGAATTTTGAGATATTGAGATCATGAGATTCATATTATGAGTTATTTTTCCAATATCCTGATTGAGATGATTGTAAGATTTTTTAGATGATGGTTGAGCATGAAGTTTAAATATGATTTTGATGCATTAAAGCTTTATATTTTGAGTCCTAATTAAAAGTGATGAGTTTATAAGGAGATTATGATCTCAAAGTCTTGTTGACAAGTTTTGATAAGTACTTTCAAAATTCTAAGATAGGAATCCACTAGTTATGATTTAAAGAAAGAGAAATATGTTTTGGTCTTTATTTTAGACCCTAGATTTATTTTGAGGTGGTTTTCCTAAGTGTTCTGAGCTGAGTATAGTATTTGTATTTAGCACCGAGTTGGGTATGATTCCAAGGTCTCATACCCCAGAACTACATGCCACCATAGGTTCAAGATTTATGGGCCCAAGGCCGAGATAGTGATTACTAAAGATAAGGTTCTACTCCAATGGCAAGGATAGAACAACTCTCCCCAATGTGGTCAAGGTGTTGGATTCCATGTAGCTCACATGGTTTATGTCAGTTAGAAGAAACTACCAAGTTCCAATAATCCTGAGTCTAAAAGAGTTCCATAGTTCTAAAATGTTAAAAGTTCCTGAAAGTTCTAAGTCCTTAAGTTTTAAAGAAATTTCACTCTCCATAATATAAAACCATGAGTTTGAAAGTATTTTTTAAAGATTCCTTTACCCTTTAAGTACTTAGAATAAGAGGAGAGTGTAGATTTTGAAAGTTAAGTATAATGACCCATGAGATTTGTGTTACATGTTTTACTATTCATGATTTAAGAGTTTTATATTCTAGACTTATTTAAGCCATGTTGGTCTTTCCTATTTGCATGCATGATTTTTTTAAAGAGTATCGATATTGTTTTATGTAAATACATACACCCTCATATACTCAGTACATTCCCAAAGTATTGATCCATATATACGTCTGTGTGCAACATTATCTCGTAATGTAGGTTCAGGTGCTCAGTCCCAGCAGTGATAGTGATCTTCGAGCATCTCATCAATTTCCTTATCATGGGTGAGTCCTCATGGTTTGAGGACCTATAATTGCAGCTTTTCCGCTATCATAGTGTATTGAGTATTACTTTCAGATCATTGCTAGTCAATTGGGGTCTGTCCCAATGGCTCTCCAGTTTGAGTAGTAGAGGCTTTGTTAGACTAGACTGTCAGTTGAAGTTGTGTTCCAGATTATTAGTATTTTTCTATTTAGATATTATATCTAGTTATATCAGTTTATAGTTGAAACACCAAGTATCATTGTTTATCTTATTTATCATAAAACAAGTGTTTGAAGTAATAACAGGATTAAAGGGTTAGCTTATTGATACTTATAGCCTTAAGCATCATGTGACATCTCGGGATGAGATTTTGGGGCGTTACAAACTTGGTATCAGAGCCTAAGGTTTAAGGTGTCCTAGGGAGTCTGACAAGCCACATTAAGTAGAGTCTTGATCATCGGTGAGTAGCGCACCACATCTATAAGCAAAAGGCTACAAGACATTTTAAGAAAAAATTATTTGCTTCTTTCAGATTCTATCATTCCTACAATTGTCCCTCTCATGTTATAATTTGTGCTCTCTTATTTTAGAAAATGCCTCACCAAAGATTGAATGCCCAAAAAAATAATAATGAGCAACCTCAGCCTATTGAACCCTTGAATGAGATTGTGTCTTATGCTTAGTTTCGGGCAGCCTGTTATGCGTTAGCCCATACAGTCACTGCAAATGTCCAGGCTAATAACCAGGTCACAATTCTACATCAGTAGGGAGGTGACTTAGCTACTACTAGGATCAATGATTACATGTGGATGAATTTTCCAGAGTTCTATGGGTCTAAGGCTGGTGAGGACTGGTAGTTATATCTTGAGAAGGTAAGGAAGAACACTCAAGTCAGGCATATTTCTGAGAAAGAGAGTATAGAGCTAGCATCTTATTATCTAAAAGACATTGCATATGACTGGGTTGTTGTATCGAGGAAGAATAAAGCAGAAGATGTTGCCCCTGTTACATGGCAGGTGTTCTAGGATGCATTCTTGAACAAGTTCTTCCCTCTTGAGATGAGGGAAGCGAGATTGAGAAGTTTATGAATGTCAGATAGGGTTCCATGATGGTTAAGGAATACTGCCTTAAGTTCAACCAGTTAGCCAAATATGCTCCTACTATGATGGCTAACACCCGACTAGAATAAGCAAGTTCATGATAGGTTTGAATGGTTTGGTACTGAAAAAGTGTAGGATTGCTATACATTATAGGGATGTCGATCTATCCAGATTGATAATACATGCATAGTAGATAGAGGTCGATAAGATAAAGGAGAGAGATAGAGTAAGTAGTAACAAGAGGGCTAGATTTGAGCATCATAAGTATAGTTAGAGTATGTCCCATGGAGGGAACCACCCACAGTTCTAGAGTCGTTCGTCTATGCCAGCACCTTCATCAGCTAGTTCTTCCACACCTAGAGGCAGGAAAGAGTAAGGGAACAGGTTTTCTATATCCCAGTCCCATAATAGTGTAAGTAAAAGACCTCGCTATCCTCCATGTACCAAGTGTGGTAGGGACCATCCCAGTGAGTTCTTAGCAGACCAAAGGGGTTACTTTAGTTGTGGCAAGTTGGGCCACAGACTTAAAGAGTGTCCGCATGCTAGGCAAGAGAACAAAGATGCCCGACCTCTAACATAGACAACTAGTGCACCAGCTCCTGTAGCCGGTCCTACCCTACTCAGGGTGGTTTATCTAGCACTGCTGGCGGTCAGTGCCAGAAAAGATTCTATGCTCTACCATCCCATCAGGAGCAGGAGGACTCTCCCGATGTTCTCACTATTATGCTCTACGTATTTCACTTTGATGTTTATATAGTATTGGACCCCGGGTCACATTTTTCTTATGTGACCCCATTTGTTGCTATGGATTTTGAAATGAGTCCTGAAATAATTCTTGAGCCTTTCCTAATTTCTACTTCAGTAGGGGAGTCAGTTGTTGCTAAGCAAGTATATAGAAATTATCATGTTACTGTTCTTCATAGAGTCATGCTTACTAATTTGATAGAGGTGGACATGGTGGATTTTGACTTTATTTTGGCTATAGATTGGATTCACTCTTGTTATGCATCTATAGACTGTCGTACCCGTGATGTTAAGTTTTTGTTTCCTGATGAAACAGTTTTGGAGTGGTCCAGGAGTACAATATCCCCCAAGAGTCATTTTATCTCCTATCTCAAAGACAAAAATCTAATATCCAGAGATTGTATCTATCACCTAGTTAGAGTTAAAGACATTAAGTCAGAGGCTCCACATATTCAGTCAGTCAACATTCTTAATGATTTTCCTAATGTTTTTCTGGAAGATCTCCCATGAGTACCTCCCAATAAAGAGATGGAATTCGGGATCGACATTCTTTCCGACACTCAGCCTATTTCTATTCCTCCCTACCGTATTGCACCCTGAGAGCTTAAGGAGTTGAAAGAGCAACTCAAAGATCTTTTAGATAAAAGTTTCATAAGGCCAGTGTCTATCCTTGGGGCACATACATCCTATTCGTGAGAAATAAAGATTGTTCTTTACGTATGTGCATTGACTCTCATCAGCTTAACAAGGTCACATTTAAGAATAAGTACCTTCTTTTGAGAATTAATGACCAATTTTATAAGTTACAAGTTGCAAGTTATTTCTCTAACATAGACCTTAGATCCGGCTATCATCAACTTAAATTAAGGGACTGTGATATCCCAAAGATAGCCTTCCAAACACGTTCTGGTCACTTTGAGTTTCTAGTCATGTCTTTTGGACTAACCAACACTCCAACAGCTTTCATGGACCTCATGAATCGAGTGTTCAGACAGTATCTTGATATGTTTGTCATTGTGTTCATAGATGATATCCTTGTATACTCTCGTACTAAGAATGACCATGCGGATCATCTTAGAACAGTCCTGCAAACTCTTAGAGATCATCAGTTGTTCTCCAAATTCAGCAAGTATGAATTTTGGCTAACGTTAGAAACCTATATGGGTTATATTATTTCAGCCGAGGGTAGTAGAGTTGATCCCCTGAAGATAGAAGCTATAAGAAATTAGACTAAACCTATCTCTCAATCTGACATTGGGAGCTTTTTGGGTCTAGCTTGCTATTACCGCCATATTGTAGAAGGGTTCTCTTCTATTGTGTTCCCCATGACCCAGTTGACCGAAAAGAAAATTAAGTTACTTTGGTCAAATCTCTATGAGAAGAGTTTTTAGGAGTTGAAGACTCTACTCACCTCAACCCCTATTTTGACTTTGCTTTGTGGTACGGATGGTTTTATGGTGTAATATGATGCCTTTAGATTTTTTTTGGGTTTGGTTTTGATGCAGAGAGGTAAGGGTATAGCCTATGCCTCTAGACAGTTGAAGCTTCATAAAAAGAATTACCCAACCCATGATGTTAGGGTAGCTGCTATGGTATTTTCTTTGAAAATATGGAGACACTATCTGTATGGATTTTATGTTGATGTGTTTACTGATCATAAGAGCCTGCAACATATATTTACTCAGAGGGACTTGAATCTTAGATAGAGGAGGTGCTTAAAGTTGCTAAAGAATTATGATATGAGTGTGCTATATCACCCGAGCAAGGCCAATGTAGTGGAATATACCCTTAGCAGGTTGTCTATGGGTAGTGTCACTCATGTAGAGGAAGATAAGAATGAGTTAGCTCATGATGTGCATCATTTGCTAGACTGGGTGTTAGATTGCTTGATTTAGCTGAGGGAAGTATCTTGGTGCAGAGTAGTTCTGAATCCTCTCTAGTTTTGAAAGTGAAGGAGAAGAAAGATAGGGATCCTAGTTTGGTCAGACTGAGGGAGTCAGTTAAGGACCAAAAGGTAGAGGTTTTATCCCAAGGGGGAGATGGCGTGTTTAGATTGTAGGGTAAATTGTGTGTTCCGTGTGTTGATGATCTGAGGCAGAGGATTATAGCTGAAGAGCATGGCACGTGGTATTTTATTCATCCCGGTGCTACCAAGATGTACTGCGACTTACAGGAAATCTATTGATGAAATGGTATGAAGGAGGATATAGCTGAGTTTGTAGCTAAGAATGCAATGTGCCGATAGGTTAAGTTAGAGAACCAAAGACCTGGTGGTGTGAAGCAAGAGTTTGGTATACCTACTTGGAAGTGGGAAGAGGTGATTATGGATTTTGTGACTGGTTTACCTCTTTCACGTCGTCGTCATGATTCTATTTAAGTGGTTGTGGACAGGTTGACTAAGTCCACATATTTTTTTCCTGTGCATATATCTTATACCGCTGAGCATTATGCTAGATGATGAATTGCGTCGATTATGTCGATACAATTGCTGATACACCACATCAATTGTGATGACATGATGTCCAACACGACGTGTCCTGATTGCATTGGCTTACTATTTTGGTCATCCAAACATGTCACAAACAATTTCAAAAAATTCCAAAACTCACTTGAGATGACCAATAGAAAAACCTTATCAATAATCAATTTAAAAATCGATAATCTAAGGCCATCGGAAATGAGACTATTGAAATATTGAGGCCAAAAATGAAACTATGTCTTAACACTTTACTATTTTTTTCTAAGTATGGGACCTCTTTTGGCATACTCTATAGGATTGGAGTGGACTAGGACTTTATAGAGTCTTACAATATGTCCCCCTTTGTAACATTCGTCCTCGAATGAGACAGATTAAGCTGAGATGCACGGAGATACTGTGACTATACTGACGTGCATAGCTAAAACCTTAGTGGATCTTGAGACATAACATGTGATTGAACTGAGTCATGAATGCATGAATTATATTAGATGATATATAGGAATAATTAATCATGGAACATAGTAAATCTAAGAAAGACCGTTACCTTTGTCTGAGTCTGAGTTTTTGGAGAAGAGATGAGGGTACTTGGTTTGCATATCTACTTCTACTTCCCATGTGGCTCCCTCAATAGACTGGTTTCGCCAAAGAACTTTGACCATGGGAACTTCTTTATTCCTTAGCTTGTGAGTCTGACGATCACAGATTTCATCTTAGACTTCTTCATAAGAGAGACTAATCTAAACATCTACAGTCTCTACAAGGACTACTACTGCTGGGTAACCTATGCATTTTTTTAGCAAGGAGACCTGAAACACTGGGTGCACTAATTCAAAGTTTGCAGGTAACTCAAGTTCATAGGCTACCTTTACGAAATAACTTAGAATCTTATAAGGACCAACATATCAGGGACTAATCTTCCCCTTATTACCAAACCTCTACACTCCCTTCATGGGAGAAACTTTCAAGTACACAAAGTTGCCAATTTCAAATTCAAGATGTTTGTTTTTCATATCTGCACACGATATTTGTCAGCTCTGGGCTATCTTAAGTCTCTCCCTGATCATCTATACATTCTCTAAAGCATTAAAGCCCAAGTTAGGCCCCACAACCACGGCCTCACCTACTTCAAACCAACCGATAAGAGATCTACATCTTGTACGATAAAGAGCCTCAAATGGAGCCATCTGAATACTGGAATGATAGCTATTATTATATGCGAACTGAATCAAAGATTAGTGGTCATCCCAACAGCCCTTAAATTCAATGACAAATGCTCTCAATAGATCCTATAATATCTAAATTGTCCTTTCTGCTTGACCATCTATCTGAGGGTTTAAAGTTGTACTGAGGTGGACTTGGGTACCAAGACCCTTTTGGAAGACTTTCCAAAAGAGAAAGGTAAATTATGTACCTCTATCTGAAATGATAGACAACCGGACACTGTGTAACCTAACCAACTCTCTGATATAAAGCTTCGCATAGTCCTCAGTTGAATAGGAAGTATAGACTGGAAAGAAATGGGCAGACTTGGTCATCCTATCTATAATGACGCATATCTAATCATACTAGCAATGAGTACGAGGCAAACCCATCATAAAATCCATGTTCACTTCTTCACACTTCAATGTGGGAATACTAAACTCCTATATGGAACCACTAGGATTTTGGTGCTCAATCTTCACCTGCTAATAAGTAGATCATATACCCACAAACTCTATAATGTCTCTCTTCATATGATTCATCCTATAGGCTTCCCGCAAGTCACGGTTTATCTTAGCGTCCCTTGGATGAATACAGTAACATGAACCGCACGATTTAGCAAGAATTCCCCATATCACGTAATCTACACATGGAACATAATAGACAACCATGGAAATGCAACAAGGCATCTCCCACTTGTCAGAATACCTCTAC
Organism: Capsicum annuum; assembly: GCF_002878395.1. NCBI lineage: Eukaryota > Viridiplantae > Streptophyta > Magnoliopsida > Solanales > Solanaceae > Capsicum > Capsicum annuum. The sequence continues at coordinate 53,071,747 of NC_061115.1, forward strand.
TTTCTGATCTCTGACTGACTCTTTTAGCTTAACTAAATTGGGATGCCTGTCTTGCTTTTCTTTCACCTAGTAAACTAAAGAAGATTCCAAACTATTCTTCACCCAAATACTACCCTCAGCTGAATCGACCAAACAGACACCTAGTCTGGCAAGCCGATAAACTTCCTGAACAAACTTCTTCTTACAATTCTAAACGTGAGAACCACTACCCAGGGAAAACCTACTGAGGGTGTCTTCCACTATATTAGACTTGCTCGAATGATAACAAAAACTCATATCATAGTATTTCAACAACTCTAACCACCTTCTCTGATATAAGTTTAGGTATTTCTACATAAATATACATTGCAGGCATTTATGGTCTGTGAATACTTCAATATGCACCCCATACAAATAGTGCCTACAAATCCTTAAGGCAAACATAACCATTTCTAGTTCAAGATCATGGGTGGGATAATTATTTTCATAGGGCATAATTTATCTAGAGGTGTAGGATATGACCTGACCCTTCTGTATCATAACATACCCCAAGTGAAAGGTGTAAGAATCACAATATACAACAAATCCATTTGAACCATCGAGCAACGTCAAAATTGGGGTTGTAGTAGTCGAGTCTTCAAATCCTTCAAATTCTTCTCACAAAAATATAACCACCGGAACTAAAAATTTTTCTGACTTAATCTGGACATAGAAGATGAAATTGATGAAAATACTACAACAAACTATTGGTGATAACCATCCAAACCAGAGAAACTCCTAATATCTGAAGGAGTGATGGGTTTGGGCCAGTTTCTCACTACTTTAGTTGAGGATTAACTCTAATGCCATCATTAGAAACTATATGACCAAGGAAAGCTACTAACCTTAGCCAAAATTTGAATTTACTAAATTTGGCAAACAACTAATGGGCTTTGAGGGTCTTTTATACTATTTTGAGATGGTCTGCATGATTATTTTCATTGCAGGAGTAAATAATAATTTCATTGATGAATACTATGAGGAACATGTCAAAGAACTGGTTGAACACGTGGTTTATCAAGTCCATGAAAGCTACTGGGGCATTGTTAAAACCAAATGACATGACTAGACATTCATAGTGAATATATCGAGTTTTGAATGATACTTTTGAAATGTCACATTTTGTTATTCGGAGCTGATGATAGTTGGATCTGAGGTCTATCTTAGAAAAGTAATTGGGACCCTGAAGTTGGCCAATCAATTCTAGGAAGTGAATATTTATTTATAATGGTGACTTTCTTCAACTGACAGTAGTCTATACACATTCTAATAGAACCATCTTTATTTCGCATGAATAGAACTAGTGCACCCCAAGGAGATATGCAAGTCTTGATTAACCCTTTGTCTAAGAAGTCTTTCAATTGTTCATTCAACTCTGTAAGTTCAGCTAGAGCCATTCCGTATGGAGAAATTGAGATTGTTGAGTATCAGGAAAAATGTCTATTCTGAAGTCAATTTCCCTTTTGGGAGAAACCCCAAGGAGATTTTTGGGAAACACATCTAGGAATTAACTTGCGCCTGGAATTGACTCAAGATTAGGAGTCTCAAAACTAGAGTCTTTGTCTTTCACCAGATGATAAAAACACCCATTGGATATCATTTTTCTCACTCTAAGGTGTGAAACAAGTTGACCCTTAAGTATTGTGGTACTACCCCTTCATTCTATGATAGGTTTATTTGAGACTTGAAAATAGAAAATGCTGCTCCTACAATCAACTAAACCATAGCATGAATGGAGCCAATTCATGCAGAGAATGACATCAAAATCCCTTATCTCTAGCTCTATAAGGTACGATGAAGTAACTTTCTGACAAACCATAACCGGAAAGTTTTTGTCTACTAGCCGGGCTATGATATACTTACCCACTAGGTTAGAGCTGGTAAAAGCTCTTTTAGGATTTCGAGGCTGACTACAAAGTCAACGGCTATGTAAGGTTTTACAAAAGAAAGAGAAGCTCCAAGATCTAAAAAAGCATAAATATTTAAATGAAATACTTGAAACTTACCAATAACCACATTAGGAGAACTCTCCTAATCCTGTCGGGACTAAAGTACATAGAGTCCGTTTAGGTGCTACCCCGCTGGTGACACTGGAAGTGGCACCCTACTGAGATAGGCGACCAGACTAAACTTACAGACAATTATACCAAATTTTGCGAACCCACATGAGGATATTCTCTGGTCCTATGGCCTAGATTACCACACCTGAAACACACATCACATCTCATCCTACAGATACCCTGATGGTTTCGGCACATTTATTCCAAAGAGGATTTGTTTGAGCACTCTTCAAACTAACCTAAAATTTAGAGTCATGCGCCAAATCCTTATTATCATTCTTGAATTTGGGAATCAGTGCACTAGCCAAACACTAATTTAGGATAAAGATTTTAGGCATAATTGAGTACGGTTTCTACCTTCTAACTTCGGCTAAGCAAAATTAAATTTACTTATTCTAGCCTACTTATTGTCCCTCTCTTTCTCTTTGTTCTTCTTTTCCTCAATCTCTTAAGCCTGAACCATCATCCTAGACAAATCTATCACCTTAATCTGTATTGTGGTCCTACACTTCTTGATCACACTATCAGATACACCAGACATGAACTTGTTTATCTTAGACCTTCTATCAACTACCATATGAGAAGCGTACTTGGCCAACTGAGTAAAATTGAGGAAATACTCTTTCACACTCATGTTACCCTTCTTCTAGTTAATGAAATCTAACACCTTAGCCTCCCTCAACTCTAATGGAAAGAACCTATCTAAGAAGGCAGTAGAAAACTCTTCCCATTATATAGGACCTATATTTTCATCTCTATCTACTTTCCACTGCTTAAATAACATATGATCTAGATCTTGTAGATGACAGGAAGATAACTCAGCACTCTCACTGGCAGTTACCCCTAAAATATCTATTACTTTCTGCACCATATAAAGGTATTCTTGTGGATCCTCTTAAGACTTAGACCCAAAAAATGAAGGAGGGTTCATTCGAGTGAAGTCCCAAATTTTAGCTGCAGCAGTATTGGCCACTGGGTTGGCCTAAACAGTAGTTGGGAAAAAATTTTAAGCTACCACAAAATGGGCTAGAGAGGTAAATGTGGCTCTAAATTTTGCATAAGAAACATGCTCATTTAGAAGATCATTCTGAACAGGTGGAGGTGCTGACTGGTTCTCGGTTCTTTTTCCATTAGTCTTTTTGGGAGGCATGTTCTATAAACAAAATGAAAAGTTGGATTAGATAGAGAGTTTAACTTGATCTCATGCTCATTCGTATAATATGAATAGTAAAAGAAGGGCACTTTTCCTAAAAATGCCTCGTAGCCTCTATATCATAAGTGTGATGCGCTATACACTTATGTACAAGACTCTACTTGACGTGGGTTTTAGTCTGCCTAGGATACTTTAGAACCATAGGATCTAATACAAGGTTTGTAATGCCCTGAGAGTACACGTTGGGTATCACATAGTTCTTAAGACCCCAAAGGACTACAAGCTAACCCATGACTATGATGTTTCGACTTTTGACAAAATATTTTACATTTTTTCAAGGGATAACTGTATGTTTTCAAGCAATTGATGTTGTATTGAATACTGGATTTTAGTGTTTTCAGGTCAAAGACTTAGTTGATAAAGAAACTTGGAAAAGTAGCAGAAAAAGGCTACTGACGGTCGAACTAGTTGATCGTCAGTGAAGCGATAAACTATCAGCATTACCATTAGAGTTAAGTAGAAGGGAATAATTATGTGAGTCCTATGATGGTCCAAGAGACAAGACGTCAGATCCCCGACCGACCACCAACTTGGCCATTAGGCTAAAACAAAAAAAGTAATTTTAGAGGATCAAGCAACAGACCATGTGATACACCGCCAGTCTAGTGATAGTTTATCAATATGACTGTCAACCCTTAACTAGAACATGGTATCTTGGTACCATCAGAGACGATCTACGTGGCGAACTGTCAGGATTTTAACAGGCCGTTAACCTAACCGTCAAGTTTGACATGGGTTTACTGAGCTTGAAATTTAAATCCTCTACACCTGGGAACATATAAATACCCATTTTAAGTTTTATTTAGGTATCTTTTTTGATATTTTCCTGCTAGAAATCTCATTCTACAAACTATTCTCGGGATTTACGCTAATATTGTGGATCTAGTTATTTATTGAGAATCTCATTGGAGATTGAAGAAAAATTATTGTAAAATTTGTAAGTAATTCTTTGAATCAATTTATGAAAAACTCAACAATTTCCTCTTCTTCTTCTCTTGAGATATATGGCAAAATTCCCATAACTAGTTTTATGGGAGCCTTGATGTGAATAACTGATTGGGATTATGAGAATGTTTAATTTCCATATGTAATTGAGATTATATAAGTCTTTCATCACTTTAATGACTCTTCTTGGTTGCAAACTTGAAGGGTAAGCCTAAGAACAATACTTGTCTAAGAAGACAAGTACATGTTTGGAAAAGAAGGAGTTTGTATAAAGTTTAAAGGCCTTAACCTTTGGGTTATGAGTTGATGCATTTATAAGGATTGACTCACATGAGAGATTAATTGAATAAATTCATGTATTCTCTGAGTTTGAAAGAATTAAAGGATAAACTACCATTTTAGGTTGAGGAACAAATGGGTAAACTTTAGAATTCAAATAACTCTTCCAATTGAAGTTGTAAATTGTGAATATAAGAGAATTCGCAACTCCATCTATTTGAACATAATGGTGAACATAACTCTAGTTTGTTTAATCTCATTGAATTGGTACTAGCAATAAAATTAACTAGTTGGAATGATACTTGTTACTGCCACTTAAACACTATTACAAATTTAAAACCCTTTACTCAGGAACCTTTGATCAATAATCTGTTAACAAATATAACACTTAGTTTGCACAGTATTTCCTATGGGATTCAACCCCAAACTAGTTAGATTTTATATTTGACCGCTATCGCTTACACTTTCTAGCAAGAGTTGTAATTAGGGCATATCAAATTTTGTCTCCGTGGCTAGATAATACATTGTTAATTAAGATTGTAATTGTTAATTAACCTTTGGTCAAGTTTCCTAAATTTTACCTTTAATTGTTGTTTTTGGTTCATTACAGACTCATTGTTGTTTATGCCACACACCAGAAGCTCAGGAGAATCGTTATTACCCTTCAATCCTGATCATATCTAATTGGTAAAATGAAAGATAAAAAAGAGGTTGATAGACGAGCCACCTTTGCTAGAGCACAGGTTAATCGGTAGAATGATGGTCAACCTACTTGTGACCCTAATCGTTAGACGAAGGGTTTAGGGGATAATGATCTGATCAACCTAGTGAACAGGAGATGTGCAGAGAATGTAGAGGTGCCTGCAAATAGAATCGGGCAACTAGAGGTAGAGCAAGACATGATCGTAAACCTATGCAATTTGATCTTTATGGGGATGAGGATGACTTGGAAAAAGCTGGTGCTATAGGAGTGATTACTCCACCTTCATTGGCACCTACAGTGAACTTCAACATAACTAGCACCATGATACAACTTCTTAATATCAAGGGGTTGTTTAGAGGACTTCCAGGGTATGACCTGAATATGCACTTGGTGAATTTAATCAATATTTACAAATCCATTGATAACCCTGGTGTTGGCCAAAATGTAATTCATCTTTGGCTATTCTTATTGTCTCTGCCTGGGGAGGCAATAATGTGGTTGAATGAGTTGGCCCCCAATTCTATAACAAACTAGTGTCAATTTAAAGGAGCTTTCCTAGAAAGGTTCTTTCCACCCTCCAGGATGTTACAGTTGAGGGATGAAATTAGCAACTTTAGATAATTACCAAATGAGGCACTGCATAAAACTTGCATGTGATTCAAGAAAAAGGTTGACATAATGTCCCAACCACAAGATGACTAATGAGCATTTAATGGACACTTACTATAGAGCCTTGAACTCTATAACAAAACAAATAGTTGATAATGTTGTATAAGGAGCATTCATGATGCTTACATTCAATGAGGCTGTAGATATCTTAGAGTGGTTAACTAATACAAGTAGAGTTTGGAATACAAGGGATTCTTTAGTAGCAATCCTTAACATATCTAGTGATATGTTGGCAGAACAACATTGGAAAGAGTAGGAACATGACAAAGATATGGCACACATGAAAATCCAGACGGACCTCCTTACCAAACATCTAATATCTAGGAAGACTGGAAAGGTTAAGGTTATGGGTCACAAGGTAGAGTTGATTTTCATTTTTAGGAGAACGCCAAATATCTAAATAATCAGGGTTTTTCCGAGTCCATAGCCAAGGGAATTAAGGTTGGAACGATTACAACAAGGCTGGTTCCAAAGATAGGGACCAAGGGATTTGGAAGAACAAAAATGACAAGAGTGGACTGTAGGTAAATCCTTGAAACTGGGATAATGTAGCTACTAGTTTAGGCAAGATATCCATGGAAAACATAATGGAGAAACTATTAAAGAGATTTGAGGCAACCAATTCTTGGGTGAGGAAGACGAAGAGTGAATTATCTTCCATGATCAAGATAGTAAATTTCCACTCAACTTTTATCAAATAGTTGGAGCAGCAGATAAGCCAACTATCATCAATATTTAATCAGAGGAAAAGTGGTACCTTTTCGAGTGATTTAGTGTAGAATCCTCAGAATGCTAGCTCTTAAATGGCAATTACCCCTTGGAGTGGTAAAGTGTTACCTGGACCTTGTATGGGCAAAGATGGGATTGAGGATGGGATTGAAAAAAATGAAGAAACCCATCTAGCAAAGTCTGAGATGTTGAATAGTAATGCTGGTACATCTAACCATCAGTAGGTTGATGATTTAGAGGACGAAAACAAAAAAGAGAAGGAGGCAGTGGTTGCTACTCTTCCAAAATCATCGCCACCCTTCCCCCATCAATTGAAGAACAAAGATGATGCTACAAAATTTAGCAAATTTATGGTAATACTGAAGCAGTTGATGGTGAATGTGAGTTTAGTAGAGGAACTAGAGTAGATGTCCAGATACACCAAGTTTATGAAGGATCTTGTGATTAGTAAGAGAATGGTTAGATATGAATTGGATGATTATCTTTACCATTGTAGCACCATCTCGACAAGGTCCTTGGTACAGAAGAAAGCTGACCCAAGAGCATTCACCATCCCTTGTACTATTGGGTCACTTGATTTTGCTAAGGCTTTATGCAAACTCAGAGCGAGTATTAACTTGATGTCACTTGTTGTTTATAAGATGTTGGGTTTAGGAGACCCTACACCCACAAATATACGATAGGTGATGGAAGATAGGTCAGTGAAGCAGCCAGTGAGGATATTGTATGATGTGCTAGCAATAGTGGTCATCTTTATATTTCCTACGGACTTTGTTATTTTGAACTACGAGGTGGATTTTGAGGCACCAATAATCTTGGAAAGACCTTTCCTCACAATCGGGAGTGTCCTTACTAATTTAAGACCTAATGAGTTACTGTTCAAGCTTAATGATAAAGTGGTTCGTTTTGATGTATGCCAATCGATGAAGCAACCCAAGGAAATGAGTGTATTTTCCATTAATGATATTTATTATGAAGACGAGAAAGAAATTCCAATCTAGGAGAAATTTACTATGGAAACTCTGGCTTAGATCTAAAAAATCGACCAACTCCTCTGTCAAGCCTTCTATCGAGGAGCCACTGGTGTTGCAGTTGAAGAATTTGCCATGAAATTTATGATACGTGTTACTAGGTAGTGGAAACACTTTGCTTATGATTATTGCTGCAAATTTGGGTGAGCACTAGGTTGAGGAACTTATCTCTGTATTAGATGATATAAATGGGCCATAGGATGGACTATTACTGATTTTATTGGTATTCCTCTCGGTATTTGGACTAACAAGATTTAGCTTGAGAAAGATTGCATACCAACAATTGAGCACCAACCTCATTTTAATCCACCAATGAAAGAGTTCGTTAAGAAAAAGATCATTAAATGGATGGACGCAGCAGTTGTATACCTAATTTCTGATGGTAAGTAGGTAAGCCCTGTCCAATATTTGCCCAAGAAAAGAGGCATGACTGTTATGGTGAATGAGAAAAATGAGTTAATTCCCCACAGGACTATGACTGGGTAGAGTGTTTGTATAGACTATCATACGATCAACTCATTGACTTTGAAGGACCACTTCCCAATTTCTTTTATGGATCAAATGCTTGATAGGTTGGCGAAAAGAGATTGGTGTTTTTTCTTGGATGGGTATTCGGGCTACAAACAGATTTTTATTGCTCAAGAGGATAATTAGAAGATGACATTTACCTTCCTGTATGGTACTTTCACTTTCAAGTGGATGCCATTTGACTTACGTAATGCACCCACTACGTTCCAATGGTGCATAAGTCTATAGTCTCTGACATGGTAGAGGATACCTTGGAGGTGTTTATTTATAAATTTTGAGTAGTGGGTGATTCTTTTGAACTGTGTTTGGTGAATATGAGTAGAACATTGCAATGGTGCGAAGAATTTAATCTTATGCTTAATTGGGAAAAATTCCACTTGATGGTGAAGGAGGGCATTATTTTTGGCCACAAATTTCTGCAAAATGGATCGAAGTTTATAGGGTAAAAGTCAAAGTGATAGAGCCCCTCCTATATCTTTGAAGGAGTGCGCAGTTTCATGGGTCATATTGGATTATACCACCGGTTTATTAAGGACTTCTCCAAAATCACTAATCCATTGTGCAAATTTTTGGAGAAGGAAGATAAGTTTGTATTTGATGAGGAGTTCAGGAAGGAATTTGAATGCGTTAAAGAGAAGCTTATTGGTGCTGTTATTATTGTTTCTCCAGACTGGTCTAATACTTTTGAAATCATGTAGGATGAAAGTGGAGTAGCACTAGGTGTTGTTCTTGGACAGAAGAAAGAAAAATTTTTCCACCCCATTTACTATATGAGAAAAACATTAAATGGGACACAGAAGAATTACACTATTACTAAGCAGGAACTTCTCGCAGTTGTCTATGGTTTTGAGAATTTCCAAGTTTACTTGTTGGGAACTAAGGTGGTGGTTCATACAATCCACTTTACCTTAAGATATTTGATAGAAAAGAAGCATGTGAAACCAAGGTTAATCAGATGGGTGGTGCTACTAAAAGAGTTTAACTTCGATGTTAAAGATCAAAAAGGATGTAAAAATTAAGTTGCAAATCACCTATCAAGACTTGAGGGTGATCAAGTAGTCGAGGATCAGTTTGAAATTAATGATACATTTTCAGATGAGAAGGTCCTGGCTACGGTGCTTGAAATAGTGCCTTGGTATGCTGACTTTGCAAATTATGTGGTAAGTGAAGTCATCCAGGAGAATCTGTCTTTTCATCAAAGGAAAAAGTTCCTATAAGATGTTACACACTACTTCTGGGATGAGACATATTTATTTTGGTAGTTTACGGATAATATTATCAGACGGGTGGAGATGTTGAAACTCTTGGGAGTTTGTCATGCTTCTCTGGTTGGGGGTCACCATGCAGGTGACCATACTACGAGGAAAGTGCTGCAGAGCGGTTATTACTAGCTGACCTTATTCAAAGATTTCTATGAGTTTCTGCGAAGATGTGACCAATACTAGAGACAAGGGTCAATCTCATAGCACCATGAGATGCCTATGACAAAAATAATGGAAGTCAAGTTGTTCGATGTATGAGGTATTGATTTCATAGGGCCTTTTCTAAACTCTTATGGGTTTGAATACATATTGGTCGACGTTGATTATGTGTTTAAATGTGTGGAAGCTATCACTTTGGCCAATAATGATGGAAAAAGAGTGGTCGCATTCCTTAAAAAGAATATCTTCTCTCGCTTTGGGGTACCACGTACCATCATAAGCAATGGTGGGTCACATTTTTGCAACCGAGTGTTCCAAGCTGCTTTGTTGAAATACGGTGTGAAACAGCATAAGGTTGCTACACCATATCACCCATAGACTAGTGGGAAAGTAGAAGTTTCAAATCAAGAGATAAAAATAATTTTGGCTAAAATGGTGAAATAGAGCAGAAAAGATTGGTCTCAAAACCTCGAAATGCCTTGTGGGCATATAAAACTGCTTTTAAGACACCTACAGGGATTTCACCATATCAGTTGGTCTACGATAAAGCATATCACCTTCCGGTTGAACTAGAGTTCAAGGCTTTGTAGGCTCTTAAAATACTAAACATGAACTAAAAAGAAGTAGTTGAGTTAAGGTTGGGACAATTAAATAAGATGGATGAATTCTATCTTGAAGCTTATGAAAGAGTCAATTTGTATAAAGGAAAAATTAGGAATTACCATGACCAAAGAATAGAGAAGAAAGATTTTCAATATGGTGATTGGGTGTTATTGTTCAACTCTCGACTTTGACTTTTTTCGAGCAAATTAAAATCAAGATGGTCTGGACCGTTCATGGTAAATCAAGTGTCTCCATTAGGTGTGGCAGAAATTGAAGGTAAACACGGAAGTCTATTAAAAGTTAATTGTCAAAGAGTCAAGACCCATGTTGGTCCAACTGATGATGTAAAGCTATTGTCCACTTCGTATATTGATGAATTCTAAGTAATCGAGGAAACCAAGTTGTGTCGCGATAATAAATCAGGCGCTAGAGGGAGGCAACCCACAAAGTGTTGTTGTAACCATAGTTAGAGTTTATTTTTTGTTTTTTTGCAATTTGATGTGTTTGGAAGTATGCAGGTCTGATAAATGCAGAAACAGAGAATTTTCTATAGTTGGTAAGGAGAGATAGGAAGAATGACGAATCATCAAGGACACGATGGACCCTCAAAAAAACCGTCAAAGTTATAGTCAAAAAGTAGACATTCTAGATAAGGCTTGATGGTCAGGTTGGTGGACCGTCGTTGTCCTGGCTGGCCATCACGTCCTCCGTCATGCTGCAGCAAAAATTTAGAGTTTTTTGATTGAGCTGATGGATAGTGCTATGGACCATCACATCACTGATGGACCATCGGATCAGCCATCACAGCAAGGCATGATTTACATATTTTTGTAAGCCTTGACGATCAACCTGGCGGACCGTCCGATACCCGACGGACCGTCAGGACAACCATCAACTTAACCCTAGTTAGATAGATTAGGTTGTTTTAATTTTAAGGCTTATTTAATTTCCCTCATCAAGACCAAATTCTTTTAAACCAATAAGAAGAAGTGGTTACACACATTAGTACCTTTTTGAATCCTAAAACTGTTTTACTTCCTCTACATTCAGAGTATTTAGGATCAGTTATTCTCTTTTAGGACTCTTCTTCTTTCTTTTCTCTCCTATTTAAATAAACCCATCCCTCTCTTCTTCTCATTACAACACAAGTTATCAATGACTGAAAAAGGCTATGAATTTTGTTTTATTCAGAATTTAGAAGTGAGAAGAGTGAATTTACTGCACCATCAAGATATGATCACAACCTTATTTTTCTTCTTTGAATTGCTAAATATGGATTAAGTTGTTGGTTGTTAAGAAAATTCCCTCTTGTTTTTGCTTTGTTTGAATTATAATTTCAAAGTGTAACTATAGTGTGCATTGTTCTAGATGAAGTCTGAGTAATCCATGTACTGAAAGTGAGAAAATTGTGCTTAAAAATTAAGTTCATGCCATTTTTATGTTAATAAGTAAGAATGCACACCAGGTATTCGATAAAATTTCAAAGTGAAGTCTAAAAGTGAAAAGATTTGTTGACGGTCACCTTGGCGGACCGTCAAACCTGTGACAAACTACCATATGGCCCATCACAAAGATGCCAAATTTATCGTTCACTAGATAAGCTGGGATGGATGTCTTGGTGGACCATCGGTAACCTGATAAACCACCAGGTCGACCATCGCAAGGATATCTGAAAATAAGCATACTGGTTAAGGCCTGACGGTGAGTCTGACGGACCTTTGCAATCTCCACAGGCTGTCAGACCTTTCATCATGGCACTTTTTAACTATTTTGTATTTGTTTTAAATTATAAACTAATTTCATTTTCCTTTCTCATGTAATATGGCATGAAATTTACCCCTAACTAGAGGTGGTGGTGGAGCACAAAAAAATGGTAACCTAACTAGGAGTGAGGAGGCACCTCCCTTGAATACTCGATAATGAGATAGGGTACTCCATACACTTGTCCATTCTGAAGAGGAGAGTGAGAGTAGCACTAGTATCACCAGTTATAGCCCAGACGATAAAGGGGTTAACACATCTAACCCCAACCTCATTCAAATAGAAATTGGCCCTGTTAAGACTGAAACTGAGAAGATTAATGGGGTTAATAGAGAAGACCCTCAAATGAGGGAGGCACTAAGGTGGAAAATTAAGGGATAAAAGGATAAGTTCCTTGATGGACTGGAACTGATGGTGATTAGGCCAATCAAGAGATCAATCTCTAAAGAGTACCAAATAGTGATGAATAAGTTATACGAATATCCAGAACTATAGCGGCGATTCAATGAGTATGAGTTGGCCTTGATGAGCAAGCCTCTCAGTTCATATCAACCAAATCTGGAAAAGGAGTTTTTTGCCAATTATTTAGCACTGATAGAGAAAGATTGTCTCAAGGGCACAAATATTTCAGACTTGTAAAGTAAAAAATCAGTTCCAATAAGAGGAGTGAATATCGATATATCAGCTCGAACAATCAATAGGATATTATTTGGGCCTGATTGTGAAGCACCGGCTATGGTTCCTAATCTTTTGTATCATCTGACTTCAACATCTATGCAAAGGCCTTGGTTGTATGGGTTACTAACTGACGATGGCAAACCGTCCTGGGCAACCAACCCGCGATAGTGCATTACTAAATCCACCCTTAGCTTTCGAGCTAAGTTTTGGTGGGCCTTTGTTTTATTAAGGTTGATGCCAACAGGGAGTGATGCCAATTTTGATAGTCACAGGGCTATGCTGGTGGCTAGTTTGACTTCAGGGCAGAAGATTAATTTTGGACAAATCATTGGTGAAGAGATGTTTGTGAGGGAAAACAAAGTGGCAAGCGCACTACCATTCCCATTTTTAATCATAAATTTATACAAAAGGCCAATGTGTCTTTAATTCGAGGAGTTGATAATACATTTCAGCCTACATATATTTAGTACATTGAGAAATCAAAAGATGATTCAAAGTTTGAGTTGCGAGTCAACAAACCTCTAGCCTACAAGACACAGTTGGTGCCAGCTCCTATTACTGCTAAAATTCTCACAGGTATGTCCTTGCCCTTCACTACTTATTTGCCGCCTGAATATGTGTCTCCTATTACATATATAGGATTAGAATCTATGCTGCCAATGGGTGGGATAGATTATTCGAAGTACAGGTTGACATAGAAAATTTTTGCCAAGTTGGTTAACCTGCAGAAAAAGTTTAAGAAGTAGCTAGAGACATAGGCTTCGCAATTCAAACCTTTTGTAGATCAAATTATTGCTGAGCCTATCCATCCATTTAAAAACATTTAGAGTAGGATGGATCATATCGAAGAGAGAATCAACAAAAGGCTAGATACGATGTTCATTCTAGATCTTGCTAAGTTAATGGAAGAATTTAATCGAGCACAAGCAGACATAGTAGTGTTTAAGAACAAGCATCCATAACAATCTATTTTTGACCCTCTATGGTGATAAGTGATGAAGATAAAGGTATTGTTGACTTGATGGGGAAGCCATTGAAAGACAAAGGAAAGAAGGTAGATAGAAGTGTAGATAAAATTATAGATAGAAAAGATAAACGATAAAGAAGGTGGCCAGCAATGACACTGGAAGATAAAAAAGAGTATGATATGAGGAAATCTACAAAAAGATCAAGGAGAGATGAAGATAAAAGGAAGAAGATGGCAATAGATGAAGATGCAAGATTTTCTACCAGTTCCACCCCAACAAGGGGGCCCAATTCTGACCCAGCTCGAGATGTGATGCCTCTGATTTCGGAGAAAGAGATTGTGAGTACCCCTACCACTATTGGGTAAACATTGCTGTAGGGGAGGCTATTGGAGCCGCACCTTATTTCACTTATGCCTCATCTAAATAAGAGGATTTATAAGTATTTCCCTCCTCTTTACTCTACTTATATGCATTAAGGACAACACATTTATTTTATGAGGGGATGGGTGTACTTGTACCATGGGGTTTTTGTTGCCTATGTTCTTTTCCTCCCGTGTGCTATCTAGTAGAACCAGCATGTCTAGGATTCCATTTTATTTTCCTAAGTAATTATGAAGTAAATACCTATTGTTAATTTTATTTATGAAATTTTCTTTTCTTTAGAAATATATATGGATTACGTTTGACTATGGCATAAGATTATGAAAATATCTGTATGGCTATTTCCTCTTGTGAGTTAGCATAGGGTGAACAACCATTGGTGATTCTGTAATTGGCATTAACATGTAAAATGTGCATAATCATGTGATGAAAATCACAAGAGTAGTAGAATAAGTTTGACTCAGTTGCCTGTGTGCGAGTATTTGTGTTAGTTCTTGCATAGTGTAACACCTAGAACTTTCCCAGTTCATTGATGTTGTTTTGTTGTTGATTCAATTGGATAGGATATCAGGCCCTCTTTTTATTTTCATTTCACTTAGCTAAAATAACTTACCTACCAAAAAGATTTTTCTATTTTTGAACCCTTTTTGAGCTTATGTTAGTATTCTTCATTCCCAATAACTCTAATTAACTCTCTTTAGGTTGTTAACAACTAACTTTAGACCTGTTCTAATAATGGACATTATGGATCTTAACTGAGGCAAAACACCTATGTTCAGTATGTCTACTGTAAAGATGTTATTCGTTCAGTGAGAAGGTGGTTTAGAACTAAAATAAAGCATTCCACCCTAATCTACTTAAGATATTAGGCACCATAATTGACTGCATCACCATAAGTTGAGTGTGGATAATGCTTATAATAGGTGTGAAAGAATAATAGAGATTGTAAGTAAGATAGTAATGCAGTAGCCTTGGTAAGTAGAATACAAGGGAAAATAGAGTTAAGCTGAATGTTGAGCACTTTTCCCAAAAATTTATCCTTACCTAGCCCTGAAGGCTCATTAAAAGCCTAAAAAGAACCTGTTTGATCTTTGCAAATCAACCATAAGGGAGCGTTAGATGATAAGGGCAAGCTTATGGGTGTCTATCCTATGTTTGTAACTTTTTGGATGAGTGTGAGAGTCTTGATTTTCATCCACAAGATTTAATGAGTGGTGTATTTCATTAATTGTGAGGGAAACTTGAGGTACACTTAGTTTTGCTGATCTCTGTGGCATGTTATATCTATGTTTGTTTGTGTGATAAATTATAAACAATGTAAATTGTAGATCCTAGTGTGTTAAGCTTATATGAGTAAGATGACAAGTGAATAGTTGTGTGGAATTTAGTTCAATAGTTGATTGCCTGTCATTGTGTTATTCATGTATGAAATTTGGTGTAGAGTTGGTTGAGGACCATAAATTTTCTTAAGTTGAGGGTGTTTATGTTTCATCTTTTGACAGAACATTTTAAATTTTTTTCAAGGGATAATTGAATAGTTTCAAGTAACTGATGTTGTATTTAATACTGGATCTTACAATTTTCAGGTCAAAGAGTTAGCTGAAGAAGAAACTTGGAAAAGTAGCAGAAAAAGGCTACCGACGATTGAATTGGCAGACTGTTAATCATGCGAAGGACCGCTAGGGTGACCATCTTAGTTTAGCATATAGTAATAATAGAGTGAGTCATGAGATGGTCAAAGTGATGGACCATCGGATACCCATGTGATGGACCATGCGATGGGACACTAGTCCAGCAATGGTGCGACAACATGACCGTCAACCCTTGACCATAGCATGGTATCTTGGGACCATTAGCAATGGTCCATGCGATGGACCGTCAGGATTCTGATGGGCCATCAACATGACTGTTAACTTTGATACGGCTTTACTAAGTTTGAATTTTAAATCCTCGGTACCTAGGAATATATAAATACCCAGTTTAGGTTATATTTAGGTATCTTTTATGATATTTCCAGCTAGAAAAATCAATGTACGTATTATTCTTGAGATTCAAGCAAGAATTGTGGATCTAGTTATCATTATTGAGATTTTCATTAAAGATTGAAGGACCATTATTGTAAACTTTGTAAGTAATTCTTTGAATCCATTTATGCAAAACACAATGATTTCCTCTTCTTCTTCTCTTGGGATGTGTGGATAAATTCCCATAACTAGGGTTAGGGGAGCCTTAATGTGAATAACTGATTGGGGTTGTTAGAATGCTTAATTTCAGTAAGTAATTGAGATTGTATAAACCCTTCTTCACCTTAATGACTATTCTTCGTTGCAAACTTGATGGGTGAGCCCAAGAACATTACTTGTCTGAGAAGAAAAGTATATGTTGGGAAAAAAGGAGTTTACATGAAGTCTAAAGGCCTTAAACTTTGGGTTATGAGTTGATGCCTTAACAAGGATCGACTCACATGAGAGATTAATTGAATAAACTCATGTATTCTTTGAGTTCAAAAGAATTAAAGGGTAAACTACCCAATAGGAACTTTCGATCAACAGTCTATTAATAACCATAACACTTAGTTTGCATAGTATTCCCTGTGGGATTTGACCCCAAACTATTTGGGTTCTATATTTGACCGCAACTGCTTACACTTTCTAACGAGAGTTGTAATTTCAGCGTATCAGAATTATACCTGCAATGAATACTGAATAATAATCATAAAACATATACGAAAGTAAAGCTGAAAATGACACAAGATTCATAATACTGAAAAATAAATACTGAGTACATCTATGGAAAAACTACTAACTGAAAGTTTCTGAAAGCCTTTAAACATCTCAAATAAAAAAGTTGGTGGGATAGGCTCCAACTAACTTCAACTACTATCTAAAAATAACTAAAACACTGAAATATTATAAGTATTGCAATGACTAAATAAGTATCACGTCGTTGATGGATGATGACTTACTACTGTAGCTGTAGTTGATCGACTAATCTAGCTAACTACGATCAGGAACCTGAGAGTCCAAACCTATGATATGAGACATTATAGCACAAAGAGAGTATGCGTCAGTACTTTGAATGTACTATACGCAAGGTGAGGTTAGGCTAATATGCATGGGTTCATGTGAATGAGTAATAATAACTAAATTTCATGAAGTGACTGGATGAGAGTATATGCAAGACTGGGATTACTTAAAGAACTGATCATACTATACCAAGCATATATCATCTATCTGAATTAAACTAAAACTAAAGTACTGTGTTTTTTATAACCGAATAATTGATAACTGTAAGTCATGATAGTGCAGAACTGAACTAAGTTCTGTACTAAATACTGAATACTAAAATTGAGATTTTGGGAGTAATCATCTAACCAACATACCTTGATTATAGACTGATTTAGGGTTCAACCTATAACACCAGTTAGAAGGGTGTTAGAATCGTGCCATGGGTTACTAACACTGACTGGGTCAACCCTAATCTGGAAAGAAGACTCTTGAAATATATATGGTTATGTCAACCCTAGTCTAGAAGGTAGATGATTTACCCTACACTGGCTAGATAGTTCTGTAACTCAGGGACAACTACTAAAGGTCAAAACCTATAATGGTAGGAATTCCCCTATACCTAGGTTATCTCGGTGTAGAATGTTACTCCCAACTAAATCGACACTGGAACTGATCACTAGACTATACTAGGCTTGACTGAACTGATACTAATTCTATCAATTGACTTAATGCTACTGTTCTGGATACTATGGAATCATTATATTTCAGATGGAGACAAGATAAATAACTAATTTTGGGTATTCAATACCCCTAGGACTCGATAGCATAGACAATGGAACCATATCTCAACTTTTAAAGTGTAACGCCCTAATTTTCTGGAACCAAAATACAACACAGTGCTTATGATCCCGAAGGACCATAACCTAACCCTCTGCTAGTACCTGTAACTGAGTACTGCATAATATACTAACATAATTAAGAAAACTATTGGAAACTTTCCATAGGTTTCAAAATGTCTAAAATACTCAAAACTGAATTTTGATACATCTGTCTGAAAAGCCTCTAAATAGTCTAAACTATGGAGTTGATGGGACATGTTCCCATCTAACTCCAACTACTGAAAATAAATGAAATATAATGCAATAATAAAATGCGGATCATCCTCGTATGAAGAGGACTCACTACTATGTCTACTTCTACTAACGGAGTCTGGACTACTATGGGTTGTCTGGATCCCGCATCTGAATCTATGGTATAAGACACCATAGCGCAGGAAAGTATGCGCCACTACTTTGAATGTAGTATAGGAATCTATTTGAGTAAGAATTTAGATCATATAGGTCCCCTAACTTAAGTACAAGTTGAAACCTT
This sequence comes from Capsicum annuum, assembly GCF_002878395.1. Taxonomy (NCBI): domain Eukaryota; kingdom Viridiplantae; phylum Streptophyta; class Magnoliopsida; order Solanales; family Solanaceae; genus Capsicum; species Capsicum annuum. Next base: position 53,090,113 of record NC_061115.1, read on the forward strand.
TCCTATCGTTCAAGTTTTAGTGAGCGTCCAAACTTGGGTTAACTTCAATCAACCATAACTCATTGATTATGATGAACTGGGTGGTTTACTATATATCAAATGAAATATCTTTGAATTAGATTTACAAATATACCAATTTAGCCTAAATTTGATACTGTAGCAATGAATTATTCCTATTTTACTCCAACATGTCACGCTGGAAATAGTGTGACGACATTCGTGGTAGCTTACCACATTTGTGATGCCCTATCATGAAGGGCGTGTAATGCAACAAAAAACGGGTCCCAGAGCATCACGTGATGCTTGAGTCTACGAGTAGCCCCAAGCTAACTCTTAGAGCCATTTTCATTCAGTTTAACACAAATCAATAGGGTTTCCATAAATAACCCTCAAATATCAATAGAGTAACCATCATCTAAGAATGAAAGAATTTTAGAAAGATAATAAAATATGACTTATTAGTCAACTCCCAATATCTATACTAGTCTAACAAGCCTCTAAGAAAATCAATAAAACCAGCGAGTCATTGAGACATGCCCCAACTGACTCATACTTAGTTATCAAATGTAAACAATTTCGTGAAACCAACATCAGACATCACACCCTCGGAACATGAGGACTCACCACAATAGAGGATATAGAACAACGTGCCCAAACAATCATTGTCGTACCTGGAACTGAGCACCTAAACCTACATTCTGAGAAAATGTAGCCCACATCCGAAGGTGTGGGTCAGTACCATGGAAAGGAGCCGAGTATATGGGGGTGTATGCAGTTGTATAAACATCATCATCAAAAATATTAATAAGAAATATGTTGGATATATGAAAGACTCACATAGCCCAAAGAAAATCATCATAATCTTGAGAGGATGAAAAACGTACAATAACACATGTGAGTCATCATATAATTTGTCAATCACTTTCAGTTCATCAAGAATATCAATTCTCATAATGTAAATATCATTTAAATCTTTCGAAAGAATAACTTTAACAATTCCACTTTCAAATCACTTCACCCTTCACCATAGACACAAGAAACACACACACACTGGGAGATCCTATAATCTACATAAACCATGTGAGCTACATGCAGTCCAATGTATAACCCACGTTGGGGAGAGCCATCCTATCCTTGTCATCGGAGTAGGACTATCGATATCAAATCCACACAAACTAGTGATCACTATATAAATCAGCCTCAGGCTTACTTCTACGGGGGCACGTAGTTCTAGGGAAGTAAGGTCACTTTATACCTCCCACTCGGTGCTAAAGATTTCTCCTGAACTTAGCTCAGATCATTTCAAAGACAATCCACAACAAAACAATTTTAATAATATATAAATATACATCGAGAGCCATCATGCTTCCCATCTATCAAAATCAACCACGTTATGGATTTCTTTCACACTCGAGTTCAAAACAACTCCATTAAGACCAAATATTATAATCATTCAAAATGTCACAAATATTCAACATCAATGTGCTTATAACAAACTTTCTCAAAAAAACACAATTTCCAATGGGGATTCACGACCCAAATATCAAAATCATGATAAATATCATTCAAGATTCATTCTTTATCTCTCCACACATGTAAATTCATCTTTCAAAGTCATAAACATCAAGTTTTCATAATAATCAACATAAGATATGGGTTCATGCTTCAAATTCATAAAAATCAAATAAAAATCAAGCCTTTGTAAAGAAAATTACTTTTAGGCACAAGAACGAAAGAGTGTTATTGTTGAAAAACTCCACATACCTTGAATGATGAATTTTAGATCGATACTCATTTTGGAGATGTTAATCGTGTCTTTGAATGATGGTTCTTGGAGTTCTTGAACTAGGAACTTGGAATCTTGAATAAATTTGCAGAATTAATGGCAAACTTTGGATGTTCTTGAAGTTGGATATAGGAGCTTAGGGTTTTATTTTTGAGGGAGTTTGATGAAATATAATATATAATGCTTCTAATAGGATTTAATATAGGGTTTGAATGGATTTTTGGTGACAGGGAATTACCAAAATGCCCCTAAAAATCAAATAATTCTCGAATATCCAAATTAGATGAAACCAATTTCATTAGAAAGAAGACTCTCATATCTTTCCGTTGATATATAGTATCTCACTAAGATCATTGTGTATGAGGAGTTATGATAGTTTGAAGTTGACCCAAAAATTTGCTTGTGATTGGCTGAAGTAGATCGACCATAACTTTTGGCTCCGATTGACAAATTGGATGAAACTAATTTCATTTGAAAGAGGACTCATAGAGATTTCCATTGAAATATAGTAGATCACCCACATCATTATTAACAAGGAATTATGATCGTTTAAAGTTGGATCAAAAATACACTAGGCCTCAGTACTTTTTCTTGCACGTTTTACTGTTCACTACTATTCATGGTTCGATCAGAATGCTCAGCACTCGTCGCTCGGGTGTCCATTTTGTATGATCCACATATCGTTAGAAACCTTATTCAATACTCTACGCAATGGTGGGTTTGTAAGACACTAGAAAGCAACTTGTGATATGACCCAGAAAAGCAACTGATGATAATACCCTCAGAAGAAAAGATATGACCCAGAAAAGCAACTGACCTTAGTCAAAACTTACACTTACTGAACTTGGAAAACAACTTGTGATCTCTAAGGGTTTGCAAGACAGTTCAGAGATAATCAGAATGTTCATCCTTGCTACGAGAGTACACCAGTATATCATTGATGAACACTATGACAAACATATCCAGATATGGTCTAAACACTTGATTCATGAGGTCCATGAAAGCTTCTGGGGCATTAGTTAACCCGAAAGACATAACAAGAAACTCAAAATGGTCATAACGAGTTTGGAAAGCCGTTTTTGGGATGTCACACACCCTAACTTTGAGTTGATAATAGCCAGAACGAAGGTCTATCTTTGAGAAATAACTTGCACCTTGCAATTGGTAAAACAAATTATCTATTCTCGGAAGGGGTACTTATATTTTATGGTGAATTTATTTAGTTGGCAATAATCAATGCACATACGCAAAGAGTCATCTTTCTTTCTCATAAACAACACAGTAGCACTCCAAGGAAAAACATTAAGCCTTATAAAACCCTTATCTAGTAGATCATTGAGTTGCTCTTTTAACTCCTTATGTTCTGCAGAGGCCATACGGTAAGAAAGAATAGAAATGGGTTGAGTATCGAGAAGAAGATCAATCCCGAACACTATCTCTCTATCAGGAGGTATCCCTGGGAGATCATCCAGAAAGATATTAGAAAACTCATTGACGACGTTAACAGACGGAGAGTTGGAGTCTCAGACTTAGTGTCTTTGACTCTAACCAAATGGTAAATACACCCCGTGGAAATAATCTTTTTAGCTTTGAGGTAAAAGATAAAATAACTCTTGGGTGACACAGAATTCCCGGACCACTCAAACACGGATGCACCCAGAAACTGAAACTTGACCACTCGGGTCCAACAATCAATAGAGGCATATTTTTGAAAGAGAAGAGCATGAATCAATAGCAGAGAGAGATACTTTAAGAACGATAGAGTTCTAAAACAAGGAATCACACTTTTTCCTAAAACGTCTTGTAGCCTCTTGCTCTTAGATATGGCGCGCTACACACCAATGATCAAGACTCTACTTAACGTGGCTTGTCAGACTCGCTAGAACACCGTAAAAACCTTAGGATCTTATACCAAGCTAGTAACGCCCCAGAAAATGGGTCCCGGAGCGTCACACAGTGCTTGAGGCTATGAGTAACCCCAAGCTAACCCTTTGAGCAATTTTAATTCAGTTCAACACAAATCAATGGGATTTTCATTAATAACCCTCAAATATCAACAGAGTAATCATCATGCAAGAATAATATAATTTCAGAAAGATAAAAAAATATGACTTATTAGTCAACTACCAACATCTATACTAGTCTAACAAGCCTCTAGGAAAATTAATAAAACCAGCGAGCCATTTAGATATGCCTCAACTGACTCATACTCAGTTATCAAATATAAACAATTTCGTGAAACTAACATCAGACATCACGTCCTCGGAACATGAAGACTCACCACAATAGAGGATGTAGAATAGTGTGCTCTAAGAAACACTGTTGAACCTGAAACTGAGCACCTGAACCTACATTCTGAGAAAATATAGCCCACATCCAAAGATGTGGGTCAATACCATGGAAAGGAACCGAGTATATGGGGGTGTATACAGTTGTATAAACATCATCATCATAAATATTCGTAAGAAATATGCAGGATGTATGAAAGACTCACATAGCTCGAAAAAAATCATCATAATCATGAGAGGATGAAATAAGTACAATAACACATGTGAGTCATTATATAATTTGTCAATCACTTTCATTTCATCAAGAATATCAATTCTCATAATGTAAATATCATTTAAATCTTTTGAAAGAATAACTTTCACAATTCCATTTTCAAATCACTTCACCATTCACCATAGAAACAAGGAAACACACACACACTAGGAGATCCTATAACCGACATAAACCATGAGAGCTCCATGGAGGCCAACATACAAACCACATTGGGGAGAGCCGTCCTATCCTTTCCATCAGAGTAGGACTATCGGTAATACCCCAGAAAATTTTACATTGAAATTTTGTGTGTAAACGTGTTGGGTTCTATCTTCTAAAATAAATTATATATTTTTCATGCAGAATGTCTTAGATTATGACCCACCATTGCGTAGAGTATCAAATAAGATTTCCAATGATATGTGCATCATACAAAATGGACACCCGAGCGAGGAGTGCTTAGCATTCTGATCGAACCATGAATAGTAGTGAATAGTAAAACGTGCAAGAAAAAGTACTAAGGCCTAGCGTATTTTTGATCCAACTTTAAACGATCATAATTCCTTGTTAATAATGATGTGGGTGATCTACTATATCTCAATGGAAAGCTCTGTGAGTCCTCTTTCCAATGAAATTTGTTTCATCTAATTTATCTATCGGAGCAAAAGGTTATGGTCTATCTACTTCAGCCTATCAAAAGCAATTTTTTTTGTAAACTTCAAACAATCATAAATTCTTGTACACAATGATCTTGATGAGATACTATATATCAAAGGAAATATATGAGAGTCCTCTTTCTAATGAAATTAGTTTCATCTAATTTGGATATCGAAGTAAAACGTTATGGTTGATCTACTTCAGACTATCAAAACAGTCCACCAAAGGACAGATTTGTGAATTATTTGATTTTTATGGGTGTTTTGGTCATTCCCCCTTACCCAAAATCCATCCAAACCCTATATTAAAGTCTATTAGAAGCATTATATGTTATATTTCATCAAATTCCCTCAAAAATAAAACCCTAAGCTCCTACACCTAACTTCAAGAACCTTTAAAGTTCACCATTAATTCTGCAAATTTATTCAAGATTCCAAGTTCCTAGTTCAAGAACTTCAAGAACCTCCAAAGTTCACCATTAATTCATCAAATTTATTCAAGATTCCAAGTTCCTAGTTCAAGAACTCCAAGAATCATCATTCAAAGGCACGATTAACATCTAAAAAATGAGTATCGATCTAGGGTTCATCATTCAAGGTATGTAGGTTTTTTCAACAAGAACTCTCTTTAGTTATTGTGCCCAAAAGTATTTTCTTTACAAAGGCATGATTTTTATTTGATTTTTATGAATTTGAAGCATGAACCCATATCTTATGATGATTATTATAAAATCTTGATGTTTATGATTTTGAAAGATGAATTTACATGAGTGGAGATATAAAGAATAAATCTTGAATGATATTTATCATGATTTTGATATTTTGGTCATGAATCCCCATTGGAAATTGTGTTTTTTTTTAGAAAGTGTGTGTTATAAGCACGTTGATGTTAAATATTTGATATATGTTGAATGATTTGACCTTTTGGTCTTAATGGAGTTGTTTTGAACTCGAGTGTGAAGAAAATCCATAACGTGGTTGATTTTGATAGATGGGAAGCATGATGGCTCCCAATGTATATTTATATATTACTGAAATTATTTAGTTATGGATTGTCTTTGAAATGATCTAAGCTAAGTTCGGGAAAAATCTTTAGCACCAAGTGGGAGGTATAAAGCGACCTTACTTCCCTAGAACTACGTGCCCCCGTAGAGTGAGCCTGAGGCTAATTTATATGGTGATCACTAATTTATGTGGATTTGATATCGATAGTCCTACTCCAATGGCCAGGATAGGACGGCTCTCCCCAACTTGGGTTGGATGTTAGACTCTATATGGCTCATATGGTTTATGTCAGTTATAGCATCTCCCACTGTGTGTGTGTTTCCTTGTGTCTATAGTGAACGATAAAGTAATTTGAAAGTGGAATTGTGAAAGTTATTCTTTTGAAAGATTTAAATGATATTTACATTATGAGAATTGATATTCTTGATGATTGAAAGTGATTGACAAATTATATGATGACTCATATGTGTTATTATACTTATTTCATCTTCTCATGATTATGATGATTTTCTTCGAGCTACGTGAGTCTTTCATACATCCTGCATATTTCTTACGAATATTTATGATGATGATGTTTATGAAACTACATACACCCCCATATACTTGGTTATTTTCCATGGTACTGACCCACATCTTCGGATGTGGGCTGCATTTTCTCAGAATGTAGGTTCAGGTGCTCAGTTCTAGGTTCAACAGTAATTCTTTGGGTACGCTGTTCTACATCCTCTGTCGTGGTGAGTCCTTATATTCCGAGGATGTGATGTCTGATGTTGGTTTCACGAAATTGATTATATTTAATAACTGAGTATGAGTCAGTTGGGGCATATCTCAATGGCTCGCTGGTTTTATTGATTTTCTTAGAGGCTTGTCAGACTAGTATTGATTCTGGGAGTTGACTCATAAGTCGTATTTTGTAATTTTTCTGATATTCTTTTATTCTTGGATGATGATTACTCTATTGATATTTGAGGGTTATTTATGGAAATCCCATTAATTTGTGTTGAACTAAATAAAAATGGATCAAAGGGTTAGCTTGGGGCTACTCGTAGGCTCAAGCACCGTGTGACGCTCCGGGACCCATTTTCGGGGCGTTACAAACTAGGTATCAGAGCCTAAGGTTTTAAGGTGTCCTAGGGAGTATGAAAACCTACGTTAAGTAGAGTCTTGATCATCGGTGTGTAGCGCACCATATCTATGAGCAAGAGGCTACATGACGTTTTAGGATAAAGTATGATTCTTTCTTTTAGAAGTCTATTATGATTAAAGTGTCTCTCTTTCCTATTGATTTGTGCTCTTCCCTTTCAGAAATATGCGTCTACGTCAAGCGAGAAGAAATAATGATGGTCAACAACCTTAACCCGCTGACCCATTGAATGAAAACGTGTCTCATGCTGAATTTTAGGCAGCCTTTTAGGCGCTGGCCTAAACTGTTACTGCAAATGTTCAGGCCAACCTGGCCCTAGCTCCACAGTAGCAGGGAGGTGATTCAGTTGCTGCCAGGATCCGTGACTTCAAGCGGATGAATCAACCAGAATTCTTTGGGTCCAAGTCTAATGAGGATCCACAGTTGTTTTTAGAGGAGGCATGGAAAATTACTCAGGTGATGCATATATCTGAGGAACATAGTGTGGAGTTGGCTGCGTACAGTTTGAAAGACCTTGCTTATGATTGGGTTGTTGCTCGGAGGAAAGGTAAAGGTGAGGGAGCTGTCCCTACAACTTGGCAAGAGTTTCAAGATGCTTTCCTGGATAAGTTTTTCCCTTTAGAGATGAGGGAGGAGATGGTGGAAGAGTTTATAAACCTGCGACAGGGCTCTATGACTTTTAGGGAGTACTTTTTAAAGTTCAATCAGTTGGCCAAGTACGCTCCTAACTTAGTGGCTGATAATCGGGCTAGTATGAATAAGTTTATGACTAGAGTGTCTAGTTATATGGCTAAAGAGTATAGGTCTTCTATGATGAATAGTGAGATGAATCTTTCTAGGCTGATGACTCATGCCCATAGATTGAGGCACACAAGATTAAGGAGAGAGATAAAATAAGAGGGAATAAAAGAGCTAGGGCCAAGCAGCACGGACAGGGTCAGACTGGATTGCAGGGAGGGAGTCGCCCTCAGTATCAGGACTGTTCGTCTATGCCAGCACTATTATTTGCTAGTGCTCCCATGCCTAGAGGTAGGCAGGATCAAGGTAGTAGGTCATATGCATCCAGGTCCCAGTACAGTGCTGGCAGTAAGCCAAATTATCCCCTGTGTCCTAAGTGTGGTAGGTCTCATTCGGGTGAGTATTGGGGTGAGAAGAGAGGTTGTTTTCAATGTGGTGACATGGGTCGCAGAGTTAAAGATTGTCCTAGGATGGACAAGGGTGTCGTGACTATCGCCCTCATACCCAGACTCAGATTGTTTGTGCTCCAGTTCCAGTAACTCGCCCAGCCCCAGCTCAGGGTGCCTCTTCTAATAATGCTAACGGGCAGCGCTAGAATAGATTCTATGCTTTACTATCCCGCCAGGAATAGGTGGACTTTCCCAATGTTCTTACTAGTATGCTTTGTATATTTTAGTTTGATGTGTATGCTTTGTTGGATCCTAGATCCAGTTTCTCATATGTTACACCTTTGATTGCTATAAATTTTGAAATGAGTCCTGATATTATTCCTGAGCCTATTCCAGTTTATACCCCAGTGAGTGATTTGATTATTGCCTAGAAAGTGTATAAAAAGTGTCCTGTTACCGTTATTCATAGAGTCTTGTTGGCTGATCTGATAGAGTTAGACTTCGTAGATTTTGATGTGATTCTGGGTATGGGCTGGCTGTATTCTTCTTATGCCTTTATTGATTGTTGGACCCGAATGGTCAAGTTTCAGTTTCTGGGTGCATCCGTGTTTGATTGGTCTGGGAATTTTGTGTCACCCAAGAGTCATTTTGTCTCTTACCTCAAAGCTAGAAAGCTTATTTCCAAGGGGTATATTTACCATTTGATTAGAGTCAAAGACGCTAAGTCTGAGACTCTAACTCTCCAGTCTGTTAACATCGTCAATGAGTTTTTTGATGTCTTTTCCGATGATCTCCCAAGGATACCTTCTAATAGAGAGATACAGTTCGGGATTGATCTTCTTCTCGATACTCAGCCCATTTCTATTCCTCCTATCGTATGGCCCCTATAGTCATTAGGGAGTTGAAACAGCAACTCAAAGATTTACTAAATAAGGGTTTCATAAGGCTCAGTGTTTATCCTTGGGGTGCTCCTGTGTTGTTTGTGAGAAAGAAAGATGGCTCTTTGCGTATGTTGATTACCGCCAACTGAATAAAGTCACTGTAAAAAATAAGTACCCTCTTCCGAGAATAGATAATTTGTTTGACCAATTGCAAGGTGTAAGTTATTTCTCAAAGATAGACCTTCGTTCCGACTATCATCAACTCAAAGTTAGGGAGTGTGACATCTTAAAAACAGCTTTCCAAACTTGTTATGGCTTGTGTGAGTTTCTTGTTATGTCTTTCGGGTTAACTAATGCCTCAGCAGCTTTCATGGATATCATGAATCGAGTGTTCAGACCATATCTGGATATGTTTGTCATAGTGTTCATCGATGATATACTAGTGTACTCCCATAGTGAGGATGAACATTTTGATCATCTCCGAACTGTCTTGTAAACCCTTAAAGATCACAAGTTGTTTGCCAAGTTCAGTAAGTGTGAGTTTTGGCTAAGGTCACATGCTTTTCTGGATCATATCATTTCTTTCGAGGGTATTAGAGTTGATCCCCAAAAGACCGAAGCTATTAGAAATTAGCCTAGACCTATTTCTCCGACTGATATCCAAAGTTTCTAGGGTTTAGCTGGCTATTACCGCCATTTTGTTGAGGGTTTGTCCTCTATAGCATCTCCTATGACTAGGTTGACCCAGAATATAGTGAAGTTCTTGTGGTCCAAATCTTGTGAGAAGAGTTTTCAAGAATGGAAGACTCAACTCACTTCAGCCCCTATTTTGACTTTGCCTGATGGTGTTGATGGTATTGTATTGTAATGTGATTCTTTGAGAGTTAGGTTAGGTTGCGTATTGATGCGGAAGGGTAAGGTGATAGCTTCTGCTTCTAGACAGTTGAAATCCCATGAGAAAAATTACCCCACCCATGACCTTGAGTTGGCTACTTTTGTGTTTACTTTGAAAATTTGGAGACATTATTTGAATGGTGTCTATGTTGATGTTTTCACTGATCATAAGAGTCTGCAGTTTGTGTTTACCCAGAGAGAATTGAATCTTAGGCAGAGACAATGGTTAGTAATTTTAAAGGACTATGATATGAGTGTGCTGTACCATCCGGGCAAGGCTAATTTTATGGCGGATTTCCTAATTAGAGTGTCCATGGGTAGTTTTTCGCATGTCGTAGAAGGTAAGAAAGAGTTGGCTTGTGATGTAAATCCTTTGTCTAGATTGGGGGTTACATTGTTTAACTCTGCTGAAGGTAGTATAGGGGTTCAGAGTAGTTTCAAATCCTCGTTGGTTTCAGAAGTGAAGGAAAAGCAATACTTAGATGCTAGTTTGGTTAGACTGAAGGAGTGAGCCAAGGGCCAAAAAGTAGAGGTTTTCTCCTAAGGGGGAGATGGTGTGTTGAGATTGCAGAGTAGATTGTGTGTCCCAAATGTTGATGATCTGAGGCAGAGGATTATGGCTAAAGCACACGGGGTGCGATATTCTATTCATCCTGGTGCCACCAAGATGTACTAAGAATTGTGGGAAATCTATTGGTGGAGTGGCATGAAGAAAGATATAACAGCTTTTATAGCTAAGTTTGCAACATGTCAACAGGTTAAGGTTGAACACCAAAGACCTGGTGGTATGATGCAAGAGTTTAGTATTCCCACCTAGAAGTGGTAAGATATAAATATGGACTTAGTGATTGGTTTACCTCCTTCCCGATGCCATCATGATTCCATTTAGGTTGTGGTTGATAGGTTACTAAGTCTGCTTATTTCTTGCCTATTCATACTTCATATACTGCTGAGGATTATGCTAGATTGTATATCCGAGAGCTAGTCAGACTGCATGGAGTTCCGTTGTCTATCATTTTGGATAGGGGTACTCAGTTCACTTCGCAATTTTGGAAAGTTTTTCATAAGGGTCTTGGTACCCAAGTGCTTTTGAGTTCTGCTTTTCATCCGTACACCGATGGTCAGGCCGAACGGACCATCCATACCTTAGAGGATATATTGAGAGCTTGTAACTTGACTTTAAGGGAAGTTGGGATGATCACTAACCATTTATAGAGTTTGCTTACAATAACAGTTTCCACTCTAGTATTGGCATGGCTCCATTTACAGCCTTATATGGTAGAAAGTATAGATCACCCATAGGTTGGTTCGAGGTTGGTGAAGCGGCTGTGAGTGATCTTGATTCATTATTTGAGGCTATGGAAAAAGTTAAGTTGATTAGGGAAAGGTTGAAAACTGTGCAGAGTCGCCAGAAGTCATATACGGATGTTAGAAAGATAGACCTTGAGTTTGAAGTTGGTGACCAGTGTATCTGAAAATTTCACCCATGAGGGGGGTGAGAGATTCGGAAATAAGGGGAATCTTAGTCCCCGTTATGTTGGTCCTTAGAAAATTCTTAGCTGTGTTGGTAAGGTAGCTTATAAGGTCGAGTTTCCTTCCGAGTTGTCCTCTGTTCATCTAATATTCCATGTCTCCATGCTTAAAAAGCTTATTAGCGATGCTGTGGTAGTGGATTCCTCTATGAGTGCTGTCATTCAAGAAAATATTTCTTTTATTGAGATTCCTATTGAGATTCTTGATTTCAGTGTCCGAAGACTAAGGAACAAAGAAGTTCCCTTCGTCAAGCTGTTGTGGCGAAACCAATCTATTGAGTGTGCAACTTGGGATGCTGAGGTGGATATGCGATCCAAGTACCCGCACCTATTTTCCGCAAACTCCAATCAAGCCGAAGGTACCGTTGTTTCCTAAATCATGCACTTTTGATAAAAGTTGCAGCAGTTCAGCTGTCATTTATTTTGTGTTCAGTTGTAGTTTCTTGAATTTATGCATTCTATGTTGCATTCGGAGTAAGAAATAATGTGGTGATGAGTCTAACGAATGGTTTCAGCTATATGCTCTATTCCCTATCTAATCTTGGCATGTCTAGTGTCATTCGAGGATGAATGTTTCCAAGGGGCGATGATGTAACACCCCGGGAAATTTTTCGTTGAAATTTTATGCGTAAATGTGTTGGGTTCTATCTTCTAAAATGAATTATAAATTTTCCGTGTGGAATATCTTATATTATAACCCAACATTGCATAGAGTATCGAATAAGATTTCCAACGATATGTGGATCATCCAAAACGGACACCCGAGCGACGAGTTATGAACATTCCGATCGAACCGTGAATAGCAAGGAACAGTAAAACGTGCAGGAAAAAGTACTGAGGCCTATCATATTTTTTCTCCAACTTTAAATGATCATAAGTCCTTGTACATAATGATTTGGATGATCTACTATATATTAATGGAAAGATCTGCGAGTCCTCTTACCAATGAAATTGGTTTCATCCAATAGGTCTATCGGAGCAAAAAGTTATGGTCAATCTACTTCAGCCTATCAAAAGTAAATTTTTTGGTCAACTTCCAAAAATCATAACTCCTCGTACACAATAATATGGGTGAGATACTATATATCAACAGAAAGATATGAGAGTCCTGTTTCTAATGAAATTGGTTTCATCCAATTTGGATACCAAAGTAAAATGTTATGGTTGATCTACTTCAGACTATCAAAACAGTCCACCAAAGGACAGATTCGAGAATTATTTGATTTTTTAGGGGTGTTTTGGTCATTCCTCCTCACCCAAAATCCATCCAAACCCTATATTAACGCCTATTAGAAGCATTATATGTTATATTTCATCAAATTCCCTCAAAAAGAAAACCCTAAGCTCCTACATCCAACTTTAAGAACCTCCGAAGTTCACTATTAATTCTGCAAATTTATTCAAGATTCCAAGTTCCTAGTTCAAGAACTTCAAGAACCTCCAAAGTTCACCATTAATTCTAGAAATTTATTCAAGATTCCAAGTTCCTAGTTCAAGAACTCCAAGAACGATCATTAAAAGGCAAGATTAACATCTCAAAAATGAGTATCGATCTAAAGTTCATCATTTAAGGTATGTGGGGTTTTTCAACATGAAATTTCTTTCGTTCTTGTGGCCAAAAGTAATTTTCTTTACAAAGGCATGATTTTAATTTGATTTTTATGAATTTGAAGCATCAACCCATATCTTATGATGATTATTATGAAATTTTGATGTTTATGATTCTGAAAGATGAATTTACATGTGTGGAGATATAAATCATTAATCTTGAACGATATTTACCATGATTTTGATATTTGGGTCGTAAATCCCCATTGGAAATTGTATTTTTTTGAGAAAGTATGTTATAAGCACGTTGATGTTGAATATTTGATATATTTTTAATAATTTGACCTTTTGGTCTTAATGGAGTTGTTTTGAACTCGAGTGTGAAAGAAATCTGTAACGTGGTTGATTTTGATAGATGGGAAGCATGATGGCTCCCGATGTATATTTATATATTACTGAAATTGTTTTTTTGTGGATTGTCTTTGAAATGATCTGAGCTAAGTCCGGAAGAAATCTTTAGCACTGAGTGGAAGGTATAAAGCAACCTTACTTCCCTAGAAATACTTGCCACCGTAGGAGTGAGCCTGAGGCTGATTTATATAGTGATCACTAGTTTGTGTGGATTTGATATCGATAGTCCTACTCCGATGGCAAGGATAGGATGGCTCTCCCCAACGTGGGTTGGATGTTGGAGTCCATGTGGCTCACATGGTTTATGTTGGTTATAGGATCTCCCAGTGTTTGTGTGTTTCCTTGTTTCTATGGTTAACGGTGAAGTGATTTGAAAGTGGAATTGTGAAAATTATTCTTTCCTAATATTTAAATGATATTTACATTATGAAAATTGATATTCTTTATGAACTGAAAGTGATTGACAAATTATATGATTACTCACATGTGTTATTATACTTATTTCATCCTCTCATGATAATGATGATTTTTTTCGGGCTATGTGAGTCTTCAATATATCCTGCATATTTTTTATAAATATTTATGATGATGATGTTTACAAAACTGCATACACCCCCATATACTCGGTTCCTTTCCATGGTACTGACCCATATCTTTGGATGTGGGCTTTATTTTCTCGAAATATATGTTCAGGTGCTCAGTTCTAGGTTCGACAGTGATTCTTTGGGCATGCTGTTCTACATCCTCTGTCGTGGTGAGTCCTCATGTTCCGAGGACATAATGTCTAATGTTGGTTTCACAGAATTGATTACATTTGATAACTGAGTATGAGTCAGTTGGGGCATGTCTCAATGGCTCGCTAGTTTTATTGATTTTCTTAGAGGCTTGTCAGACAAGTATAGATGTTGGGAGTTGACTAATAAGTCATATTTTGTTATTTTTCTGAAATTCTTTTATTCTTGGATGATGATTACTCTTTTGATATTTGAGGGTTATTTATGGAAACCCCATTGATTCATGTTGAACTGAATGAAAATGGCTCAAAGGTTTAGCTTGGGGCTACTCGTTGCCTCAAGCAATGTGTGACGCTCCGGGACCCATTTTTGGTGCGTTACACTATCGATATCAAATCCACACAAACTAGTGATTACTATATAAATCAGCATCAGGCTCACTCCTATAGGGGCACGTAGTTCTAGGGAAGTAAGGTCGCTTTATACCTCCCACTCGGTGCTAAAGATTTCTCCCGGACTTAGCTCAGATCATTTCAAAGACGCTCCACAACAAAATAATTTCAGTAATATATAAATATACATCGGGAGCCATCATGCTTCCCATCTATCAAAATCAACCACGTTGTGAATTTCTTTCTCACTCGAGTTCAAAACAACTCCATTAATACCAAAAGGTCAAATCATTCAAAATATCTCAAATATTTAACATCAACGTGCTTATAACACACACTTTCTCAAAAAAACACAATTTCTAATGGGGATTCACGACCCAAATATCAAAAACATGATAAATATCATTTAATATTCATGCTTTATATCTCCACATATGTAAATTCATCTTTCAAAATCATAAATATCAAGATTTCATAATAGTCATCATAAGATATGGGTTCATGCTTCAAATTCGTAAAAATCAAATAAAAATCAAGCCTTTGTAAAGAAAATTACTTTTGGGCACAAAAACGAAAGAGAGTTCTTGTTGAAAGACCCCACATACCTTGAATGACGAACTTTAATAAAGGGTTTGGAAGGATTTTGGGTGAGGGGGGATAACCAAAACGCCCCTAAAAATAAAATAATTCTCGAATCTGTCCTTTGGTGGACTATTTTGATAGTCTAAACTAGATCAACGATAATGTTTTACTCCGATATCTAAATTGGTTGAAACTAATTTCATTAGAAATAGGAATCTCATATATTTCCGTTGATATATAGTATCTCACCCAGATCATTGTGTACGAGGATTAATGATCATTTGAAATTGACCCAAAAATTTGCTTTTGATAGGCTGAAGTAGATTGACAATAACTTTTTTCTCCGATAGACAAATTGGATGAAACCAATTTCATTGAAAAGAGAACTCATAGATCTTTCTTTTGATATATATTAGATCACCCAGATCATTATTTATAAGGAGTTATGATCATTTAAATTCAGAGCAAAAATAATCCAGGCCTCAGTACTTTTTCCTGCACGTTTTACTGTTCACTACTATTCACGGTTCAATCGGAATGTTCATAACTTGTCGCTCGGGTGTACGTTTTTGATTATCCACATATCATTGGAAATATTATTCAATACTCTACGTAATGATGGGTCATAAGTTAAGACATTTCACATAGAAAATTTATAATTCATTCTAGAAGATAGAATCCAACACGTTTATGCATAAATTTCAATGAAAAATTTTCTGGGATATTACAGGTCGTCATCCTTAGGCAGAAAAGAGCTCCTAAGTAATGAAATTCATGGTAGCTTACTATATTTTTGATGCCTTATCACAAATGTCGTCACACAAATTTCGTTAGCCGTAGGCAGAATCCATCTTTTGTGCGATGACATTTTTGATGGCTTACCACATTTTTCACGCCATGTCACAAATGTCGTCAGCCTTAGGCAGAATCCATCTTCTGTGTGATGCCATTTTTGATGGCTTACCACATTTTTGATGCCATTTCACATATGTTGTCAGCCTTACACAGAATCCAGCTTCTGTGTGATGATATTTTTGATGGCTTACCATATTTTTTACGCCATGTCACAAATGTCGTCAGTCTTAGGTAGAATCCATCTTCTGTGTGACAACATTTTTGATGGCTTACTACATTTTTGATGCTATGTCACAAATGTCATCAGCCTTAGGCAGAATCTAGCTTCTGTGTGACGACAGTTTTGACGGCTTACCACATTTTGGACGCCTTGTCACAAATGTCGTCAACTATTATTTTCAGCAACTAAGAATTTATTTCATAAGGGTATTTTGGTCTTTTACTTTCACTTTTCGTGACTTATAACCCTAAAGAGGCATAATTTTTTCCATTTTTTTTCAGTTAAGCATCTCAAAAACCCTCTCTTACGCTTTCAACCACAAGATTAGGGTTTCCTCTCAAGATCATCTCCTCAGGAACAAGACCATTCTTTCCCAAAGAGTTTAAACCCTAGTCAATAAAAATCAAGGGAAAGCCTAAGGATTTCTTTAGGAACCTTCAGAAACATTATATCTCTTTAAAGATGAAGCTTTAAGGTATGCGTAGTATTAATCTATGGATTCATTTCATTCATAGAGCTCAAGAATCATGCTTTTAAATGTTATTTTGTAAACTTTTTATGTTAATATGACCATGTACTTATTGATGATTGTTGTTTAAGTTTCAAGATGATATCTAAAGGTATTTTCATGGAATATATGTGGTTTTTAGTCGAAAAACACGAACTTTGGGTGGTTTGATATGATGCAAGCATGAAATCCACCTATGCCTTAAAGAATGCATGCAAGGTGTTTGATAAAATACCTAGGATGCTGGAAATTCATAGTTACATGGTTCCATGCTATCTAAATAACAACTCCATGTTAGCTATACACTTCAATATTGATTTCCATGCTATTTAGGTATTGTTATTGTTGTGGGATGAAGCATCTATGATAATGGAGATATGAATTATGTACATGAAATATATCAATGCTTTCCCCTACCATGTTTAAGATGTTGAAGAACTACATGAAGTATCATATCCCCTACTTATTACAATGTGAATAGTGGACTCTAATCTTATGATCAAGTCATCATGTTGTGTCAGTTTTCTTCCATCAAGTCCTGGGGGTATTTGTACCCAAAAATATAGTTGTGTGCCTAGATCCATGTCATGTTATCACGATACTCTCAGTCAAGCCATTATCTGTATAACTCAGTCAGTCATGTGACTCAGGAAAATCTAGTAACCCCAGTAATCTCAATAGTTCAATTATCTCAGTGATCTCACTACTCAGTAATATCTGTAACCTCAGTATTCAAAGTTAATCTCAGTAATTTCAGTACTCTCAACTTGTCCTCAGAACTCAGTATATTTCATCAGTCATCGGAATCCAGTAAACTTAGTTTAGCTCTGCTAAACAATACACTAGTATCAGTCTAGTAAATTAGTATTAGTTCAGTTCAGTTATTTAGTTTAGCCTAGTTATTTAGTTCAGTGTCTTTCATATGGGAGTAGGATTCAGCACCAAGTGAGCCTAAGGATGGGGACTCACCCGCTAGATTAGGACTGAGATCCTTAGAAGCAATCCCTAAGTTCTAAAACTACGTAGCCAGTCTAGGTATGCGATGTCACTATTATATAGGATTGACATACTCAGGGGTCACCCATTAGCATATTTATATGTATAGGACTGATCCCAGGAGTCACCCGCTAGATTAGGACTGACTCCACAGCAGATGTCTTTACTAGTAGCGCGGTACTGACACCCTTCTAGTCAGGGCAGAGATTGAATTCCAGTCAACTTAGTTTTGGGCATGTCGGTTAGATGAACATATCCTATAGTTTCAATTACAGATTTAGGACTGCCAGACACAGTCAACTCAGGTTAGTAGTATAGATTTAGTACTATTAGATACAGTCAATGCTTATCATTGTAAATAGACTTCAAGATTAACTATGAGCTAGGACTGATCTCAACTATGATTAATCAGTATTAGAATCATTATATTTAAAGATCACCCACTAGATAGGACTAATCTCAGACTAAGTGAAATCATCCTTATTATCAGTATACTCATGATCACCCGCTAGATAAGACAAATCTCAGATTTAGTTACTCTAAGTAGAATAGAACTCAGATAGTTCCATTAGAAATTAGACTGTCAGATACATTCGCTCAGTATCACTTATATCGGTCATGCCGATCATCATAGTTATATCAATTTTCTGAACTCATGTATCAGTTATATCAATTATAAGAATTCATGATATCAGTATTCAGCTTTAGGACTGTCAGACACAGTCAACCAGATCCGCTCTTCATAATTCAAACTGTCAAAAATAGTTATTCATTTATTCAATATCTCAGTATCATTACACTCATGTTGTTAGTATTCAGACTCGGTAGTCAGTATCTCTATGAGTTTAGTTACAGTTACGTATGCATGTATGTATTCTCACGTTCATATCAGTCAGTATTGTTCATGCATATAACCCTTTGCATTTAGCCTACCTTACTCATATACTCAGTACATTTATATGTACTGACACATTTGTGCTATGGTGCTTTCTCTTAGGTTAAACCATAGGTTCAGAGGCACGAGCTCCAGATCAACAGTGGCATTCCAGTGTTTAGAGTTTGCAGTGAGTCCTTCTCATTTGAGGAAGATATGATTATTGCTACATTTACTATTTTATTGGTATATGGAGTTAGTTGGAGACATGTTCTTTCAAATCCTTATTCAGTTCAATTAGAGGCTTCCAGACTAGATGTCAGTTTAGATATTCAGATCTTATTATTTTCAGTATTTATGATTTGCTTTGCTATTGTTATACCTTTTTCAGACATTTTGTTATCAGACGTTTATTCAGTTTGAACCTTATAGCCTTTCATGTTCATGTTTCCATGTTTTATGATATATTACGCACTATACAGGTATAGATATCAGTCATGGGTTAGCTTGTTGTCCTTCGAGGTCATGAGCACCGTGTAGGATTTCGGTTCAGAAAATCCGGGTGTTACATATATTAAACATGTATGTCTGATACATAAGTACATGTCTAAATTGATTAATAAATATATGACTGAATATTCATGAATAGGAACATGAGAACATGACTAAGTATGAATCATGACACATGAACTGAACTGATTTCTTGGATATGTGTCATGGAAAGAGAATGGTCATACAACTGAGATTGGGACTTTAGGGTCAACTGTGAGGACCCATTACTTTGACTGGATTCACTACGTGAAAAGAAAATAGAAGGTTTAGATCATGATAACTTAGGTATTATAGTGCATCTCCCCCTTGGAACACTATGTCTCTCGAGAATATTGACTTAGCTGAGATACTAAGGAAAAGAATGAGGCGATGCATGGGGCACCCATGAACTAAATCATGATTAAATATATGGGATCAGAAATTGAGGCATAAATATGTAAATGGGAGATCTACATCATACTTGTGACCATATCAGGAGAACTTTCCTGATCTTGAATAGACTGAAGTGTGTAAAACTTGTTTAGGCGTTGCCCACTGGTGGAACTGGAAGCGGCACCCTGCTGATTCAGGGACCTGACTGAGCTGAAGGACAACTATACTGACCCTGAGAACCTGACTAAGGACAATCGCTGACTCTGTGTCCTGGCTTTCTACACCCAAAACAAACATCACTGTCAGCTCTGCACATACCCTTATGATTCTTACTACACTCTCCGTAAAATAGATTAGTACGACCATTGCTTATGCTATCCTGGGTCGTCGATACACTAGCTAAGGACGGAGTTGGAACTTAAAACTTTTGATGAAACTGGGAACGGTTACCCCCATCTGACTTAGGCTGATTGAAATTAAAGATACCTATTATCGCCCTCTTATTTTCCCTCTTCTTTGTCTTAAGGTTCTGCTCCACAATCTATTCAGCATGGACCGTAAGCCTAGATATGTCTATCTCTTTAATCAACATTGCTGTTCTACACTCCTTAACTAGACTATCTAACACCCTAGATATAAACTTGCCCATTCTGGACCTATTATCTGCTACTACATGGGGAGCATACATCGCTAACTAAGTAAAATTGAGGTAATAATCTTTTACGCTCAAACGACCTTATCTGTGATTGATAAACTCTAACACTTTGGCTTCTCTCAGCTCTAAAGAAAAGAATCTATCTAGGAAAGAAGTAGCAAACTCTTCCCACTCTATGGGCTCTATATCTACACCCTTATCTACCTTCTACTGCTTAAACCATGTATGGGCTACATCTTGTAGCTTAAAGGTGGCTAACTCAGCACTCTTATTTAAAGTCACTCCCATGATGTTTGTGACTTTCTGAACCTGATCGACGAACTCCTATGGATCCTCTTCAAACTTAGATCTCATAAATGAATAAGGATTCATTTGGGTAAAGTCCTGAATACTTGTTACAGCAGTATTGGCCACTGGGTTGGCCGGAACAACAATTGCCCATTCATTCTGAGCTACGACTGAATTGGCTAAAGTAGTGAATGTAGCTCTAAATTATGCATGAGAGACATGTTCATCCCGGGGATATGCTTGAATGGGCTGAAGGGCTGACTGGTTTCTGGTTCTTCTTTTGTTAGACCTTTTAGGTGGCATGTTCTGTAAACAAAAGGAAGAAGCGGACTAGACTAAGAGTTTAACTTGAGCTCATGATCACTCGTACAACATGAATACTGAAAGAAGGGAAACTTATCCTAAAACATCTCATAGTCTCCTATCCATAAGTGTGGTGCGCTACACACACATCCACAAGACTCTATGCGATATAGTTTTTTAGACTTACTAGGACTCTAGTGAACCTTAGGCTCTGATACCAAGTTTTTAATGACGTGAGACTACCCCCTAGTCGTTACACAGTGATTATGATACCGAGGGTCCACAAACTAATCCATGAGTTGGTACCTACTGTGAGCACTGAATAATAATACTATAATAATTGCAGAATAATAGTCTGAAATGCCATAAGGTTCAAAACATCTAAAATATTGGTAATTAATAAAAACATTAGAATCTGAAATACTATCTAAATCTAGTCTGGAAAGCCTCTAACTGAAACTATTTGAAAGTAGAGTTGATGTGACAATCCCCCAACAAACTCCATCTACGAAAATACTTCTAAGATGAAGTACTAAAATGAAAGTGTATCCTCGATAAATGAGGACTCACTGTTAAATTTACTACTACTGGCTGAATCTGGCTAAGCGCAGTCAGGAACTTGAGCGTCCGAGCCTATGCTATGAAACATCATAGCACAGGAAAGTATGCATCAGTACGTGGGAATGCACTGGTATACTAGATGAGGTAAGGCTGAATGTAAGGGTTCATAGGTATGAATAATTACTAACTAAATAATATGCAAGAGCTATATTAGCATTCATAGAGGATCTGTAACTACTAAACATACTGTGCAACTATAACTGAGTATACTCGAACTGAATCTGATAACTGATAAATTAATATAATGATAATCTGAGATCACTTACAATCTGAATTATTGATAACTAAGTGACTGTATCTGACAGTCCTGATTCTATAGAACTGAACTGAGTTTTATTTTAAAGACTGAGACGAAAGCTGAAACTGTGGGAGGTAATCATCTATCCGACATGTCTTAATCTAAACTAATAGGGGTCTAATCTGTAGCCCCAATTAGAAGGGTGCCAGTACCGTGCCATGGGTAAAGATAAGCTAAAGAGTAACCCTTTACTGGAAGGTTCCCTAACGAGAATGCTGGTCCCCTCTACTGGCTGGTAGAGCACCTCATCAACCCTCAACTACTATGTTTGATGTCTAAAATTATGCTGGCCACATATTTATGGAATGCAAGAAGTACTACTGATTGTGACATAACTGATACTATTCTCTAACTGACTTTGGCTCTAAGTAACAGCTAAATTATCGGGTATTAAATACCCCAAGGACACAATAGCATGAAAAGTAAAGAAAAGCATAATCTTGAATAACATAACAATCTTCACTTGGTCATAATTCATTCTTAGATACATTTCATCCAACACTTGTAATGCATTAATTTGTTGATGAATGGGGAATACATGTTAGCATGCTATAATTGCATTTTTTCATTCTCATAGAAAGATAAAAATTAAATTTGAAGTAAAAGAAGAAACACAAAATGCAGATATAATATTAGGAATAAAATGGTTGGAACAAGTAAACCATACACTATAGAACATACCCAATTTACCATAACGTATAATAAAGAAAAATTGTTAATAAAAAAAGCTTTAATGTGAAAATATATGTACTCATGAAGATAATAGTAGAAGGATATTATAATAGATATTATACGACAATGATAGATACAGGAGCAGAAGCCAATTTATGTAGATTTAACTGTTTAACAGAAAGTAAGTGGTATAAGTTAAGAACACCAATAGTAGTTAAAGGATTTAATAATGAGGGGAGTCTAATTACATATAAATATAGAAATGTAAAAATACAAATATAGGATAAAATATTAATAATAGAAGAAATTTATAATTACGAACTAGCATCAAAAGATATGTCTTTAGGAATGTCGTTCTTAGATAAACTATATCCACACATAATAACTAAAACACACTGGTGGTTTACAACACCATGTAAACAAAAGGTAAGAGCAAAAAGAGTTATTAATAAAATAAGAAAGAAAACAGATTGGATAAAAGGAAGTGAAAAAATTACACAAAAATTAGAAAATACAAAAACTACTGAAGACACAGTAGAGTTAATCATATTCTCTATAACTAAGAAAGAAATGACCATATTTTCAATAGATAAAGTAGAAATAATAAAAAATAAATTAAATCAACTATATAGTGAAGATCCATTAAAAGGATGAGAAAAACATAAAACTACTGTAAAAATTGAACTAATAAATAAAGATAGTATAACAAATCAAAAACCACTAACGTATAATTTTGACTATCTAAAAGAATTTGAAATGCATATAAATGAACTATAATAGAATAAATATATACAAAAAAGTAATAGTAAATACACTAGCCCAGCGTTTATTGTAAATAAACATAGTAAACAAAAAAGAGAAAAAAGTAGAATAGTTATTGACTATAGAAACCTAAACGCAAAAACTATGACATATAATTACCCAACGCCAAACAAAATATTAAAAATAAGATAAATACAAGGATATAATTATTTCAACAAATTTCATTGTAAATCAGGATTTTACCATTTAAAATTAGAAGAAGAATCTAAAAAATTAACTGCATTAACTGTACCACAAGGATTTTATGAATGGAATGTGTTACCATTTAGATATAAAAATGTACCAGGTAGATATCAACATTTTATGGATAATTATTTTAAACAACTACCTAATTGTATGGTATATAAAGACGATATATTACTATATTCAAAAACTAAAGAAGAACACCTAAAATTATTAGAACAACTTATAAATATAATAGAAAATTCAGGAATAAGCTTAAGTGAGAAAAAGGCAGAAATAATAAAAAACTAGATAGAATTTGTAGAAATACAAATTGATAAAAACGGAATAAAAATACAACAACATATAGTACAAAAAATAATAAATTCAAAAGAAGAATTAGATACAAAAAAGAAGGTACAATCATTTTTAGGATTAGTAAACCAGGTAAGAGAATATATACCAAAACTAGCAGAGAATTTAAAACCATTACAAAAGAAATTTAAAAAGGATGCAGAATATAAATATAGTGAAGAAGATAAAAAACAAGTGTAGAAAATAAAGACACTTTGTAATAAACTACACAAATTACAATTCCCAGATGAAAATAGAAATTTTATATATATAGTAAAAGCAGATGCAAGTGAGCATAGCTATGGAGGAGTACTCAAATACAGGTATGAAAGCGAAACATTAGAGCATCATTGTAGATATTATTCAGGAACGTTTAACAAAACAGAAATAAAATGGGAAATAAATAGAAAAGAATTATGTTCATTATATAAGTATTTATTAGCATTTGAGCCATATATTGTGTATAACAAATTTATTGTACGAATAGATAATACACAGGTACAATGGTGGCTAACTAAGAAAATACAAAATTCAGTAACAACAAAATAAATATGGAGATTGGTATTAAATATATTGAATTTTATATTTACAGTTGAAATAATCAGTACTAACAAGAATGTTATTGCAGATTACATATCAAGACAAAGATACACAGACTGATATAACAGAAAATGATACGTTAGAAGAGATATTCAAAACCCTAACTACGCTTTCATTGAAAGTGGATAGTATGGGCAATGAGGTAGAAAAGCTAAAGACTAATGAAGGTAAACTGAAGTCTAAAGCTACAAGTCAGCCGCATGACTATAAAAATGTAGAGCTATGTCGATCGGAAGACATCAAAATTCCAAATCTAAAAGTATACGTTGGGACACTCTATAAAACCCATAATCTTTATCAATCTATATCTGCAGGTACAAGCAAAGGAGTTAGTAGACAAGGATTAAATCTGAACAAGATATTTGACAAACCATTTATACCAAAAATAAAAAAAGACCCTTAATCATACCTTCACAAACTAGCACATATCGAGAAAGTTTGAACCAAGACAAAAAATCCTATAACTATATAACCCGAGCATACATAGAAAATATCCAAAAAATACAAACTTACCTAAATCTTAAACCCATAGCTATAAATATCCAAGAATCGAATACAGACTATATAACCCAAAAACTACAAGGATACAACAAGTTTGTTGTACTACCAAAAACCAATCCAAACCTAGTTAGAACTTGTTTTAGTTATGGACTACTTAATACCGTGTATACCCAAGACAAAAATGAATTATCAGCTATACCTGAAATATATAGAGCTTTTTTTACCTACAAAAAAATAACCAAAGGAAACCTATATTTTATAAAGTTTTATACTGCCCCAGCAAAGATATTATATGACGAAAGTAAACCAGTTATACAAGTTGTAAAAATGGGATTAACCAGAGATATGATTATACCAAAAGATATTGGACAACATCTAGAAATACCTAAGGTAAAAATACCAGATTTTTCTATGCAAGTAAATGAATTATTGGAATATCTACGATTATTCAAGAGCTAACAAATAATCATCTCAATGGAAACCCCATATGGAGTTACTATTCACGAGACCAACTAATGATCTATTCAAATTTAAGGGAGTTACGACAGTTAGATATGGAAGAAGTTTAAAAATGGATTATGACATTACTAAATCCAGAAGAACAACTAACTACAAGAGCAATTATGAATGAATTTATTTCAGAAGAATTATTAACAAGATATTGTAAATTAATAGGACATAAATATCCAGATCATCAATGTTTGAGATGTAACAGAGAAGATAATATTAACCCAGAAGTCCAACTTGAATAAAAGATAAAGAAAAAAATTAATAAAAAATATAATGATGAAAAGAAGCCAGCTGGAAGATAGACAACAGGAGATAGAAAGAAACATAAAAAAGGACGAACCAATGAAGATATAAAAGCAGGAGACAAGGAGACAAGATATTAAATCTATGAAAGTGACATGTGAATTATTATATAACTTTTTTGACTTGTAAAGAAGTAAATTATTATATAGGATTTATTAGTCTTTACTAGTTTTTAACTTTTTTGGCAAGTGTTATTATTAGTTTTTAAATTTTTTGACAAGTGTAGAATAGGAATACTGCTAGTATTTTCATCTTGTAGATTATAAATATAAGCCAGATGGCAAATCTAAGATAAGACTTTCTACACGGAAAGCAAGCCTCCTTCTACACAATAAAAAATCTCTCAACATATTTAATAAGATATTCTGTTTTATACTCAACTATGGAAAATCAAAGCTCAGAATCATCAAACATACAAGAATTGGTATTTTCATTTATAATTATGAATAGGTAAATTCATAAATTCCTGACAATCATGATATAATAAAATAAGTTCATATTAGTTACTATATATTAGAATTATTCAAAGGATAATATGTTCTGAAGTTTATTACCAAAGAGGAAAAGGAGAAAAATTCCCATAACTATGCCATCCTAAAGGTGAAACTAGTAAGGCAGAGAAGCCGTGATAGGGTAGTAACTAGATTGGAGGCAATGTTTAGGGAAAAAGTATCCAAACGTACCATGATAATAGTGATAGAGGAGCATAATTATCTAAGAATAATCTAGTACATAGTGATCTAAGATGACCATATTTTTTTTATGTATATGATTGAAAGGAATATTTTAAAATAAGTATCATATGAAATAAAATGACTATCTACTTATCTGATGAGATGATAGATAGATTTAAGATACTTATTTTGTATATACTTAAGGATACAGAAATAATAGATATAAATAAACTTATATGGGGAATGATATTTGATTTTGAGGATGAAGAGTTATTAGATCTAGAATGGATAGAAAATGAGTTAGAAAATATAGATTTTGATTGTAGAAATTATTATTCAGATTGGTATTATTCAGATTAAAATGATAAACTATGAATACTTGGAATATTGGAGAAAAGATATGGAAAATATAAGATTAATAGAAATACTTATGAAAAAGAATCTACTCGTCTACATAAAAACATGAAATATGGAACATATAGTATACCTCAAAAATAATATAAAAGAATTAATTAGGTTAAAACAAATAAATAAAGAATGCTATGACATAACATTTCGACAAACATGAGAGATCTAGTATTTACAAGTACCCCTCCACCTTCTTTTCACTTAAGCTTATTCCTGAATTTTCTATTATATTTATAAATTGTTCTAATAATTTTAGGTGTTCTTCTTTAGTTTTTGAATATAGAAATATATCGTCTATGTATACTATACAATTATGTAGTTGTTTAAAATAATTATCCATAAAATATTGATACCTACCTGGTGCATTTTTATATCCAAATGGTAACACATTCTATTCATGAAATCCTTACGAACTATCATCAAAAGATATGCTTTTCGGAATGCCATTTTTAGATAAACTATATCCATACATAATAAGTAAAATGCAATGGTGGTTTACAACACCATGCAAACAAAAGGTAAGAGCAAAACGAGTTATTAATAAAATAAGAAAGAAAACCGATTGGATAAAAGGAAGTGAAAAATTACCTAAAATTAGAAAATGTATTGAATGTTAATCACGATTACGCAAGTAATACAAGCTCCCAATCAACACCAACGACTCAATTTGAGGACTACACAATCTATTAGGGTTTATGGAACACAAGGCAAAGCAAAAATGACTAATTCTCAACTAAAAAGGGCATTTAAATGACCCTTCCCAGTCTCTCAGATTCAGCGATCGCGAACACACCCAGGAAGCAATTGCAGAATCGCGATCATAATAAAGCCTCACAATCACATTGCTTTTTCTGTAATAGATGACAGCTAAAACTTGGAATTTATTCCAAATTTGCAACCATACTAATTTTGACATTCTTAATGCGCTGGTAAAGTCGTATTTTCCATCCGAGGTCGTTACAATCATATGTGGGTACCACACCTAAATTTCCAATTTATCAACTTCCCGACCATTAGGTAGAAATGATTTTGGGTGAAGCTTAACCTGAATTAAAGGTCTTCCCAACATAAAATCAATATTTTGGAGCTGGTGACGTAGTCAAAATTTGCATCTAATATTATTTTTGCTACCACACGGTATCTAAAAGCATAAAACAGTCCATACACGAGCAATAACAACTTATATTCACCTACAACAACAAGACACAAATGGTACAAGAAATAGACACAAATAGTGAAAGAAACAAACACAAACTTAAAGCGATAAAGAAGATAGTTAACTTGATCCAAGCAGAACACGTAATGTAGCAACTAAAGAGTACATTAAATTCTAAAGCATCTACAAAACACATTAAAAAGTACCAAGTTCTTACGCCAACCCAAAAGGAACTCGGTTCACTGAAGAACTCACGTTTCTAGCTGTTTCACAACATAAGTGAAACCTTTCACTTGTGATGTTCAAATAATGGTGGTCTACACTCTTTTGAGAGGAATGGTGTTCAATATTACAAATCTTGAATCAAAATGAAAAGACTAAGAGAGTTCTTTAAATAGTCTAGTGCATAATGAGAAACAAAAGACTCCTCTGCCCTTAATGAGGAGGGGGCACGTTTGGAGTATAAATGGGCAGCCTTGGGTGTGTTTTAGAGTACCTAAGGCTAGACCTCACATGTCAATGCATAAAATCTCTTGGGCAAGTTCACACCAAGCTAAAACACGTCAATCCTCACAATCGTGCCTTCAAGTTATTGTAGTTCTCGAGCTTGGCTTTTAGTAAATAGTCTCAAGCACATGATGCCCATATCATCCTCTCCATATTGAGAGGAATTTGACCTTAAAATCATGGGTTCATCATATCCAAGGGTATCAATCCATTAGACATCACACACGTTGAACGTGTTATGCACTTGGTACTCCGGAGGCAAGTCAATCTTGTAGGCATTATCATTGATTTTTTCAAGCACTTGGAATGGACCATCACCTCTGAACAACAAGTTTCCCTTCCTTTGAATGGAAAACCAGTCTTTCCATAGGTGTAACCACACCTAATCTCCCAACCCAAGCACAAGATGTCTTCTTTCTTTGTTAACTCATTTGGCCACCTCTTGCTACTTCTTCTCAAGCCGCAACCTCACCTTCTCATGTAACCTTTTCATAGCTCCACACCTCTTATTTCTAACTAACTAACAACAACATCACTTGGAAAAGGAGTTAGATGAAAGGGGGTTAGGGGATTAAAGTCATAGACAGGTTCAAAGGGCGTGATGCCCGTGCTTAAATGGATCACCCAATTGTAAGCAAATTCTATGAGAGATAAGTGATTTTCCTAATAAATCAACTTACCTTTAACCATGGAACGTAGAATAGAACCCAAGGTTTGATTCGCTACTTCCGTTTGACCATCTTTTTGTGGGTGACAAGACATAGAAAACAATAACTTGGTACCGATCCTACCCTACATTGACTTCTAAAAGTGACTAAGGAACTTGGAATCCCTTTCACTTACAATGGTCCTTGGGATGCCGTGAAACTTAACAACATGATCAATAAACAAAGAAGGTACACTAGCCGCATCTTCACTATTTTTAAGGTATAAAGTATGCCATTTTGGAGAAACGATCAGCAACAACAAAGATGCTATCCCGACCTCTTTGAGTCTATGGCAGCCTCAATACGAATTCCATAAAAATATCATACCACCAATGTAATAGTGTGGGAAACGGGGTGTACAACTAGTAACAAAGGAGCCTAGACTTAGCACTCTTATAATCCATGCATTGGCCGCAATCCTTTACAATATCTTTGTGCATCGTTGGCCAATAGAATAGTTCTTCCAATATTTTGAGGGTCTTATCAATTCCAAAGTGACCCATGAGACCACCTTCGTGTGCCTCCCTTACAAATAACTCTCTCCATGAGCTAGAAGGTACAAACAACTATCTTCCCTAAAAAAAGTACCCATCGAACACCACATAGAGGCTAGAATCCAAATGCCTCTTTTCCCTACACACGACTTCACTTTCCCTAAATATAGGAGCAAAGTAAGGGTCCTCGGGATATAAAGACTTGATGCTCTCAAACCCCATTAACTTTGATGACAAGGTGGATACAAGAACATGCTTTCTACACAATGTATTGGCTACGACATTATTCTTACTCTTTTTGTGTTGAATCAAATAGGGAAAGGTTTTAATAAATTCAATCCATTTGGCATGTCGTTTGTTAAGTTTGTCTTATGGCTGAAGGTGCTTCAAAGATTTATGGTCCATTCGAATCACAAATTCCTTAGGCCAAAGATAGTGTTCCAATTGCCTAACGCTCTAACCAAGGCATACAACTCTAAATCATACATGGAGTAGTTTAGAGTGGTGCCATTTAACTTTTATCTAAATAAAGCTATAGCCTTCAATTCTAGCATCAAAACCGCGTCTACGCCTACCTTGCTAGAATCACATTCTATTTGAAACATCTTGTCAAAGTTAGGAAATTACAACAATGGTGCAAAAATAAGCATATATTTCAAGGTCTTAAAGGCCTTAGATTGATCTTCACCCCACTTAAAAGGTTGGTCTTTCCAGATGGTTTCGATCAAGGGGGCAGTAATGGTACTAAATCCTTTGATCAACCACCTACAAAAACTGGCTAAGCCATGGAAACTCCGTACTTTACTCGAGGTTTTATGGGTTGTCCAATCTTTCATAGCGGTTGTCCTGGATTCTTCTACCTCTACTCCTCTGGAGCTTACAATAAATCCCTAAAATACAACTTTATCAACACCAAAGGAGCATTTTTCAATATTAGCATACAACCTTTATTTTCT
The DNA here is from genome assembly GCF_002878395.1 of Capsicum annuum. Lineage (NCBI taxonomy): Eukaryota > Viridiplantae > Streptophyta > Magnoliopsida > Solanales > Solanaceae > Capsicum > Capsicum annuum. The sequence continues at coordinate 53,120,714 of NC_061115.1, forward strand.
AAGAACATCAAACACACTCCTTAGATACAATACATATTTATCAAGGGACTTACTATGAACTAAAACATCATCAAAGTACACAACCACCAACTTGCCAATAAACGGCTTCATCACATGATTAATTATCCGCATAAAGGTACTAAGAGAGTTGTTCAGACCAAATGGCATGACAATCTACTTATATAGACCAAATTTGGTATTGAATGCGGTCTTCTATTCATCACCCATTTGTATACGGATTTGGTAATAACCACTCCTAAGATAAACATTAGAAAATATACAAGATCCATTTAGTTTGTCAAGCATATCCTCTAACCTAAGAATAGGATGATGATACTTTACCGTAATTTTACTTATTGCTCAGCAGTCCATGCATATTCGCTTTGTCCCATCCTTCTTTAACACAAGCAACACCGGAACCGTGGACAAACTTATACTTTCTTTGATGTATCCCTTGTTATGGAGGTGCTCAACTTGCCATTGGAGTTCCTTTGTATCCGTGGGGTTGCTCCAATAAGCTGGCTTGTTCGACAATTGTGACCCCAAAACAAAATCGATTTGGTGCTCAATTCCTCAAAGTGGAGGAAGTACTTGTGGCAATTAACTAGTAAATGCATCATCAAATTCCTGCAAAACATTAGAAATTTTAGACGGGATAGGGGAAGTGTAATACCCCGTATTTTTGTGCTAGTCTATCAACCGCCGTTCTTACCTGTAGAAGCTATAATCCAAGTGATGCTCATGTTAATATAAGTTTAATGATATTTACCCTCATGTTTAAAGTGCTCTTGAGGTTAAAAGAGTTCATAGGATTCACTTAGAGCGAAGTAGATTTAAGATCCTTGATTCATCCAAAGATTGATATTCAATTCTACAAGGGTCTACTTTAAAAAACTATAACTTTTTATATACATGGAATTTTTCATCCAAAGACCTACTTAATTTTATATAATTGAATTATCTTTCCAACGATACCAATTTCGCAAAAAAGCGATAACCGAGGGAAAAATTATGAGGCAGTAAGCAATGTAATAGCGACGTGATGCTTCGAGATCGGGTTATGGCACTGTTTTTCATGCTAATTCAGTTTTTTTATCATTATAGGGGCATTTTTATCATTTCCCCTCACCCTAATCCATTTATAACATACCATTTCCACCCCTAGAAGCATAAAATTGCTCCTTTACTAAATTTTTCTCTCAAGAACAAGATTAAACTAGGTTTTCTCAAGATCAGGAATTCCAAAGAACGGATCAAGATCTGAATTCTATCTCTTAGATATGACAATCTAAGGTATGTGGGGTTTGAACAAGAACACTCCTTTCGTTCATGTGCCCAAAATTAGATTTTTATTACAAAAGCTATTCGATTTTACATGTTTTCCTATGAAATTGAAGTTGAATTTGTACCCTATGTTGTTGTTCATAAGATTATATGATTTTCAATGCTTTAGAAGTTGAATTAAATGAGAATGTTGATATTATTGTGCAATAATCTGAACTTTTAATATTTTCAAATGATTTATGCATGTTTTTGATATAAAGCATGAGTTTTGAGGTGTTATATAATGATATTGACATATGGTTCATTAAGTCCTATTTTAGAATGTGATTTTGAGAATATTTGTGTTATATGCACCCTATGATTTGAGTATTTTGAAGAAATTTAGAAGGATTTGACCTTTTGGTCATAATAGAGTTGGAATCCACTTTCCATTATGAGATTATAGATTTTATAATCGATTTCTTCATGAATCATGAGATTACTTTTAAAGTAGATTTTCTTGAGATTTTGAGCATAAGACTGGGAGTAGTATTTTGCACCGAGTTGGGTAGGTTACTACGATTTCATATCCCAGAACTACGTGCCACCGTAGGTCGAGATACTTATTCCTACTATATGTGGATGACTGAGATAGTGATCACTGAGACTGATTATTCTATTCGGATAGCAAGGGTAGACCAACCATAAACTTATGGGGGATCGTCATTGGACACCATGGATTCTCACATGGTATACATGCCGGTTAGAAGAACCACCCACAATGTCCCCCACTCTTAAAACAATTTAATTATCTAAAGTTTTGAGAAAAAATTTACAATGCAGATTAAGTTTCAGATTTCATCTATCTTACATGATTTGAGAACAAGAAGAGAAATACAGATTTCAGAACTAAGTATAATGACTCACGATATTTATACTATATTCTTAACTATTAATGATTTATGAGTTTTAGATTTCAGATTACTCAAGTTATGTGAGTCATTTACATTCGGCATGCATGATTTTATAAACTATGATGACGTTGATTTACTTATTGCATTTCCCCCCATATAATCAGTGCATCCTCAAAGTACTGATCCACATATATGTCTATGTGCTACATTGTCTCATAATGTAGGTACAAGTTTTAGTTTGCTCATTAAGACTAAGACAGTTATCGATTCCAACAAGAAAGATGATTAGTCCTTCTAGTTTGGGGACTTCAGTTAGATTTATTTATGTTCTTTACTATCTGACTCAAATGTATTAATTAGTGGCAGTTAGGGTCGCATCCTAGCTATCTATAGTTAGTATAGTTGAGGCTTCATAGATGTCAGTTAGATTTAGTCATGTAAATTCAGTTTTTATCCCTCAGATTTATCAGTTTGTAAAGCTTTATCAGTATTGTGATTTCACATATTTCATCATATTATATTTCTTCACTGTAAATTTAGTCATTTTATATGTATTATTCAGTTTCTTATGAGTAATTCCAGTAGAACAGTTAGCTTGGGATCACTTGTAGTCCTAAGCACCGTGTGATATTCTGAGATAGATTTTTGGGGTGCTACAGGAAGTGGACGGGTTAACATTCAAAACATGAGCCAAAAGTAGCATGGGAGTACCGTCATCATACTATTTTAAGAGGTCTCCATTTCAAGAAAACATTACCATGGAATCCCTACCCCTCAAAGATAAAACTCCCTCTTCTCCCTCATCTTTGCCACTCTCGGGTTCCACACGCTTTCCCACAGGTTCCTTATCCTTTTTTCCCTTTCCTTGCAAACTCTTCATTTGTTGGTGTACCTCACACACTTGTGATACTGATTGTGGTTGGATATTGTACTTCCATCCCTTGAACTCAAAGGAGTAGTAGTTGGTAAGGCCATCATGCTTGTTTGACCTATCATGTTACCATGGCCTGCCTAACAAGAGATTATAAGTTTGCATAGGATGATATTGTAAAGTACCTCATCCTCATAGTTTCCAACTTTGAACCGAATCACCACATGACACGTTACCTTTAACACACCAAAATCATTCAAACATAGGTGTTTATACGGACTTGGATATTGAGTAGTTGGCAACTTCAAGTGATCTACCATTGAGGCACTAGCCATATTAGCACAATTTCCGTTATCAATAATCAAAGAGCACACACTCCTCTTAATGAGACACTTAGTATGATAGAGGTTTTCCTATTGTCTAGGATCATCCAATGCTTTGCTAATCATAACTCTTCATACCACATAATTAGGTACTTGAAGTTCACCTTCTTGAGGTCAAACCTTCTCTTCATCATCATCAATAGGACTCTCGGCCTCCCTTCCCTCTCTATCTTTAGAGGCTTCTTCATTTTTAACCATTTCAGGTCCCACTTCTTTCGCCAAGAATTACAATTTCCCTTCTCTAAATATCATATTTCTTTGATGAAGATACTTACTAGCCTTGTATTCCCATTCCTTGGCAGTGGAAGGAATATTTTGCTTGCCTTAATACCATTGTAGAGGTGGTGGGCAAATTTTATTCATGGGTGGAAGGGCCTTGGTTGGTGGTTGTTTTGACTTGTTCCACGCCGAAGTCGATGTACTCACTTTTTTTCCTTTATTCCAACCCGAGAACCCTTGGTATGCTTTGGTTTTGTATGCCGACCTTTCCTTGTTTTCTCATTCAATCTCCAAAGCCCCTTGAAAGATCCCTTCAATAGTTTAAAACTTATGAAGTGTCATGTGCGTAGAGATTTCCTTGGTTAGGCCAACCTTGAACCCGATGATAGCGTGGCTCACTTATTCTCCTCTATGATCAAGTTTCAATATAAGTTCTTGAAACTCATCATAGTATGCCACCACACTTTTGTTTCCTTACTTCAAGTTGTACAATTTTGTAAAGAGTTCATCTTGATAACTTTCAGGGAGATACTTTTGCCTATAAGATACCTTAATCGAAACCAAGGAGAGGGTTGCCCCTCAATAAATACGTTGCCAAAAAGTTTGATATACTCCAATCAGGTGGTAGCATATCCCTCAAAATGAGCAATAGCGTAACAACTCTTCTTCTCCTCCATGATATCGTTCACTTGAAGACCCTCTCGCATGTGAGAAACTCTTTGGAATCCCTTTTCCCCTAAAAATTGGAATTACCATTTTGATAGTGCTAAGACCAACATCCCTTTCTCGAATACCTTGGCCTCCCCTACATTCAATCCCTTGGTTTTCCCTTAGTTCTACGATTATACCTCTCATCCCATATTCCATTGAATAAGGATCATCATACATTCCGTAGCCACCATTTCGATTCTTCCTAACATATCCGTCTTCTTGCATTGGCAGGTTTTGGACATTTGGAAATTGGTATAGTGGATTGGTATTTAGTGGAGAAGGTCTTTGGATTAGAGAATTTTGTTTTGGAGGATTTGGATTTAAGGGTGGCATTTGGGTTCCAAGTCCTTCATGTGGGACTTGGTGGCGTGGGGAATGAATAGGTCCATCAAGGCCTCGGCCTTGTGAGTAAAGGTTGGCTTAATGTAAGACATTTGGTGGATACATTCTTTGGTGCATGGATTCAGGGGTAATAGTTAGGGATGTGTTTTAAGGAGTTGAAGGTAGAGAACACCATTAGATTTCCACCCTTTCCACCCAGCCACTAATAGAGGCCATCTCCACTCCTATCTTCTCAACTGTAGCATTCACTCTAGCCACATCCCGACACAAGGACTCAAGACTAGCTACAAGGGCATTGATAACATTATGGTCCACGGTGGGTGCATTGGAAGTTTTGAGTTCCATGTGTGGTTCCATTGGCAAATGTACCAACAAAACGAGTAAACGTTAGTTCAAAATACTCTCACGCACTCTTTACACTCGGCTCTTCAAGTGTTGTAAGATGGCTATCAACTTGTGAGTACTTGGAAATGACTCTACTCTTGAGTTAGAATGTATTTCGTTTAGGAAGGCTCAAGGAAGTTTTGCACTCACTTGAACCAAGAACAACTATGAATTATAAATGAGAAATGTACCACAACAAACGTTAACACGAAAGACGTACTCAAAAACTAGTTCACAACTTAGTACATTATTACTTAGTTGTCAACTAGTATAGGAGTAAAATAGAAGGAAACCAGTAGAGAAAAGGAAAGAAACTATGAATATCCACTGACTTGAGCCTAGTAGTTGGTGTGACCTAGAAATTTGGCCGTTGGTGTTGTTGTTTTTGTTTGAAGTTTGATGTCTTCCAACTTGAGTTGTTCAATATTGCTTGTTTGGTGTTGATTTTCGGATTTGTAGTGATGAGACAAGACTTTGGATTCTCTCTCCAAAGTTCAAAAGGTGTCCATTGGCTTTCCACCAACTTGAACTAAATTGGCAAAACACCTTTTTGCTTTGGCTTTGTCCCTTTTATCTTTTGGTTCTTTTTGAAAACGGTTTGACACTTTTTTTGTAAGTATGATTTTTAGGAGGCCTTTTGTTTCTTTGCCAATTTGATGTTGTCTTGAAAGTATTCCCAAGACAAACACAAGACTTTGCCTCTCTCTTTTTTTTTCAATTCAAATAAACCTTTTGGTAACTATTATCTCAAGAATAATATGAACAACAACAAGAACACTTATGAAAACTAACCTCTAATCGTCCAACCCTTCAACAACAACTTAACAAAACCTCATATCATGGAATTTAGACTAAAATGTTCTAGGAACAACAAGCAAATACACGAAACTACTAAGAAAAGCAAAAACACATCTAAATCTAGACAAGTTATCGGCCAAACACAAGACACCCAACAACTCTCTTTTTTTTTATTTCAACTAGAAGAGCCAAAGATTGGTGGTGTAAGTACACGAACAGCCTTTTCTATGATACCAAATTATATACCATGGTATATAAAAGAACAAAAGAGTCCACACATGAGCAATAAAAACCCACATTCACCCACAACAACAAGACATAAACGGTACAAAAAACAAACACAAACTTAAGGTGATAAAGAAGATAGTTAAATTAACACAAGGAGAACGTGAAATATAGAAACTAAGGAGTATATTAAACTCCAGAACCTCTACAAAATACGTTAACAAGCACCAAGTTCTTACACAAATCTAAGAGTAATTCGGTTCGATCAAGAACTAACTTTTCTAGCCGTTTCACAACACAAGGGGAACCTTTCACTTGTGATGTTCAAATGTTGGTGCTATACTCTCTCTTGAGATGAATAGTGTTCAATATTACAAATATTAAACCAAAATAAACTAATTACTCACAAAGACTAGGATAGTTCTTTCAGTATTCCAGTACATAATGAGAAGCAAAAGATTCCTCTACCCTTAATGGGGAGGGGGCGGGTTTAGAGTGTAAATGGGTAGCCTTGGGTGTATTTTAGAGCACCTAAGGCAAGACATCACATGTCAATGCATAAAACCCCTTGGATGAGTTTTCACAATGCTCAAATGCATCCATCTTCATAAGCATGCCTTGAAGTCATTGTAGTTCTCGAGCTTGGCTTCTAGTAAATGGTCTCGAGCCCATGATACCTGTATCTGTTTTACTAAAGTTTTTGCTTGCTGGCCATTTGGAACTAGCAAATACTTCTGAATAGGCAAATGACTCTAAAAATAAAACAAAATACCCATTAACCGAACTATCAGTTCCAGCAGTCATAAATGACTCTTGGCAGCTATGCAAAATATCTCATGGAAAAAAAAGATGAAATCGCGTGAAATGAGCTGAAGGGTCCTTACATCATCCACTACTAAGGAACTTTTGTCCTTGAAAGTTAAAAATGATGAAAATACATGAAGTCTCAAACAAGTGTGGATACTTGGCTCCCATCTTACTCTTAATATCTCAAGTGGCATCCTCTACTAGGAGGTGCTTCCACTGAACCTTAACTACAAGAATCTCTCTAGTACATAACTATCTCACATCACTAGCCAAAATAAACATGGGCTGTTCCACAAAGGTCAACTGCTCTTCCAATTGGACTGAGTCCTACCTAAGAACATAAGACGAATAAGAAATACAATTCGGCAACATGGAGACACAGAAATCAAATGAACAATAGCAAAATCTAAATGCAAGGATAACTCATATGCAACCTCGCTAATTGTGCGGAGAATCTCAAAAGGACAAAAGTATCTAGGGATGAGCTTACCCTTCCTTCAAAAGCTTATCACACCCCTCATGGGCAAAGCATGAAGGAACATCTGGTCACCAACTCATAATATCAAGGAATGACGCCTAAGGTCGACATGGGCCTTCTACCTACTCTAGGCTACTCTCAGCCTATCCTTGATCATCCTTACTCTATCCAATGAGTCCTGAAGCAAATCTATACCATGAGGCCTTACCTCGGAAGACTCATATCATCCCATTAGAGAGTGATATCTCCTACCATACAAAGCCTCAAAAGGCACCATGTTAATACTCGAATAATAGTTGTTATATAGGCGAACACTGCCAATGCTAAGTGCTAATCCCATGGTCCTCTGAAATCCATAACATATGCTCAAAGCATATCCTCAAGAAGCTAATAGTCCGCTCGAACTCGTCATCTATCTACAGATGAAAAACTGTACTCAAATCTACTCGATTACATAACTCTTACCAGAATACTCTCAAAAAATGCAATGTAAACACAAAACTAAGGTCAGATTAGATAGAAATGAGCACCTCATGAAAATGAACAATCTCTCAAAAGTTAATTTATGCTAATCTTTTAGGAATGAAAGACATCTAAATAGGACCGAAATATGCCCACTTTGTCGAACGATCGATAATAAGCTAAATACTATCAAGACTATGTGAAGTATGAGGCAAACGACTAATAAAGTCCAAAGTAATATGTTCCCATTTCCACTCGGGAATGGACAATCTCTATGTCAATCCACAAATTTTGCCACATCTCTCATCATACCATCCTGCTAGTAATGCTGCCTCAAATCTGTATACATCTTAGTTGTATCGGGATGAATAGAATATCTAGAGTTGTGAGCTTCATAAAGAATCAATAAAATTAAGTCATAAAGTTTGGGAACATAAATACGACCCTAAAATTACAAAATACCCTCGGAGTCAATAGTGTGCCTCTGTCACAACCCTAACTAGGGCCTAGATGTAATAGGCGTCAAAAGTCCAACCATGATAGGGGACCACGCCATTAACCTAACCCAACCGCCTATGAGAGCCTTAGGTAAGCTGAGTTTCAAACACATAACAAGATAGCGTTATTGTTCACATCAAGACTTTGGGATAGGATCATGACTATGACTGACCCTGTCAAGTGTAATCATACCAAACCAATGAAGATATTAAAACATAACATAATATAACAATCAATCCCAAAAAGTAATATGATAAAACAACAAGAAATTATGTCCGATAATGCCAGCCTCCCAACTTATTCCAATGCCAAGGCCGACACCAATAACGATCCCTCCCATACTAACCCTTATAAGTACCACAAAGCCTCTATCCAAAATAATATAATTATCTGGTTTGGACATGCCCCCAACCATGGCAAAACTAGTGTCCAAAATGAAAACAAAATGTCTAAGAATGTCCATATAATAAAATAGAGCCTTCCAGAAAGATGGAAGCACACCACTTTAATATAAATGTTTTCCTTGAGCGAATCACTATTAGGAGGTGTTGAATGACAGTTCTTGCATATCGTGGGTATACTTTCGCTACTAGACGGGTTAGCGATTTACCACTATCATGTATCCCAGGATAAGGATAAATTAATGCCATTTATAAAACCAATTAAAACCATCAATGATGCATAAAACCATACATATATATATATAAGTACCAAAAAAGTAAATCTGTTTTTAACATTCTTTTAAAACATTTACCTGGGCTATATAACCTTTCTTTTAAACCACACCCATGGGCTGAATGGGTTTAAATTTGTGTATGTAGCCTCAAAACTAGGAAATATAGGATGACTAGTACATCCCACCAATATAAAACATGACACTCGCACATGGCCATCAAAGACCCCTCGTATCAGCAAATATAAGTTTCCATATTTGGTTCCCTTGGAACCTCAACCTTCCACGGCTCAGTTAAACATCCCGCCATTAATGCCAAAATTAAAACCATGTCCAAACCAAAATAATTACAACTTATTAACCAAGGATGGTTATTAGTGGTATTGTCATGCAAACCATACTTGCAAGATTTATCCATAGCAAAACTATTTAGGTTAAAGAGATTCTCAAGTGCCCTTTTCATTTACCATATTAACCGCATTAGAAACTTCCATGTACTCCACAAGTAAAGACATTAAGCCTATAACCTTTCTAAACTATTTAAACCATTTATAGTGTCATTCATAAGCTGAAAACAAGCAAGGGTTCCATTTAAAAAAGTTAATGCAATGAACATATCTTTATAAGGATTTCACAAACACCTTGGAGGTAAACCAAAATTAATTCCAAAGACCATTAAACCATTGCCATGCAATCCAATTTCCCAAAACCACCATCAAAGCATATAAAAGTATAATTAAACCATTGAAAACCATAACCAAAACATATACACTAACCCCCCTCCCCCAATTATTAGTGGTAAACCATAACCCATGTAATATTAAACCTATGAAAACAACCATAAAATTAATGCCTTTTTAGAAACAGTAAGTAGGGAAGAGTCACATTCCTTAAATCAACAAAGATGATCAAAGAAAATCACCAAAGAAAGCCCCAAGTTGAAACCCTAGCTCTCTTGCCCCAAAATCTCCTGAGAGAATTCTTAACTTTTTAGGAATAGTTTTCTATGTGTTAATGAAAAAAATAATAGGGTAAATAACCTCCTAAGTCTATTAGAAGTCATGGGTGATAATTAGGGCAAGTAGGGAGATGTCAAGAATACCCCCACTTAAGTCCTGTAAAAACCCGTCACAGGGATACGACTTACACTATAATGCGTTGTACCCATCCTTACGATTGATTCCGACTAGTCGTACCCAGGACTTATACTTAGATCAAACATTATCCAGTATACAACTCATCTAACCAAGTTGTAATCTCAGTATACGATCCGTAACCATGATCCGTATCCCTAGCAGAATGAATTACCAAGAGGATCAAACACTGCCCACCATACGAGTCCTAAATACGACTCATATCCAAGCCTTCTGACTCATACCCTTAAGTCGTGACCATTCCATTAATCAAAACTATCCTACCAACTAACACTAGTTTGTTTACTATAGGACCATACGACTCGTACCCAGCATACGACTCATACCCTGGAGTCGTATTGGGTCCAGAGAATAGTTTTTAAGGAAAATTTTCTAAGGCCAAAACCTAGGATATAACAGCATCCCAAACTCACCACCTGGTATAGTGAAAAAATAACTTGCTATCCTTATACGAACGATAATGAATTTATTCAAATAGGGAGGACCTCGCCTCCACACAAGTTAAAATCCTTGAAAGATCTAAAATATCTAGCGGAACCTTTAAAATGGCTAAGGACTAAATATCCCATGCCATAGGCCTCTGAGAAATGGATATGCATGCCAAGATATCCATACTCACTACCTTAAGACTCAAGGCATCTACTTTCACATTTGCCTTACTTGAAGGATACAAGATTTAAATATCATAGTTCTTTATCAACTCCATCCATTTACACTTCCGAACATTTAGCTCTTGCTGGGTCATAAGATGTTGAAGGCTGTAGTGATTGGTAAAAATCACATAATACACTACGTAAAAATAATGCCTCTAATAATTGAGCGCATAAACTATCACTGTGAACTATAAATCAAGAGTAGGTAGTTATACTGATGCACTTTAAGCTGTCTAGAAGCATCAACAATGACATGACATTACTGCATCAAAAAACAACCAGGACCAATACCTGAAGTATCATAAAACCCGGTGAATCCCTAATCCCCAACAATAAGAGCTAGTATTGGAGATAAAGTAAGACAATCCTTTAGCTTTCTAAAGCTTAACTCACACTCTTTTTACTATTGGTAAAGAACTTCCTTCTAGGTCAATCTAGTCTTAAGGGATGAAATTATAGCAAAGGTCTCAACAATAAGCCTATAGTAACCATCCAAACCAATGAAACTGTGAACCTTAGTCAAAGACGTAGGCCTAGCCAAATCACCAATTGCCAAAATCTATGTCTGGCCCATCATGATACTGACTTTAGATACCACCTATCCATGGAATAACACTAACTTAAGACAAAACTCAAACTTAGAAAATGTTGAAAAATTCAGATAAGCTCCCAAGGTCTAGAGGATTATCCTCAAAGGATATGCATGCTCCTCACTACTTCTCAAATACACAAAAATGTCATCAATAAACACAATAATGAAGGAGTATAAATAGGGAATAAACAAATGGTTCATCAAATCCATGAATGGGGTTGGGAATTAGTCAACGTAAAAGACATCACCAAAAACTCATAATGATCATAATAAGTCCTGAATGATTTCTTCAAGATATCCTTAGCCTAAATCCTGAAGTGATAACTGCACATCAAATTTATCTTAGAAAATATGACTGCACCTTGAAGCTGGTCAAACAAATCATCAATGCGAGGCATAGGATAATAGTTCTTCACCGTCACCTTATTATGTTATGTGTAATCGATACACATACCTATAGAACTATTCTGGTTCTTTACAAACAATACAGGAGCTCCGCATCGGTCACTACAGAAGAGATGGACACCTAAAAAAACTTTTAAAGCTGGCTAAGAGAAAGAATAACAAATGTTAGATATATCCACCAGGGGAGCACCTATCCCAAAGGATTATGACCTTAGAAAAACATGATGAAGCTCACTTTACCTGGATGGAAAAAGAAGAATTTGATCACACCTCTATCTTTATACTGAGAACTCCCACTCAAATTATTTTCTTAGTCTAACAAATAATCTTAAGTGTAGAAGGGAGAAAAGGTTTGCAATCAAAATAATTTTTTGATATGTATTTGCTTAAGGGTATGAAAGAAAGGTTTGATTGTATTCCCTTTCTTGAGACACTTCAAGGTGAAGGTATCTTATTTAAATAGGAAAAAAAGTTAGAAATTGCATGCAGCCGATGGGAATAGTCAAGAGCTTAATAATGAAGTGGAAAATGAGGAATGATGATCCAAGATCTCAATACCTAAAATTATCTCAAATAGAAGAATTCCAAGAAGTGTCTAGCCTAGATTTCACAAGGAACTGATCCCAGTTGAATTCATCTTAGAGTATCAAATTGCAGGTACATATCCTTTTATCTCCCTAAACATCTGGAGGAAATAGTCCAAATAAGAGTCTTAGTTAGAAATCATGGATTTTTCAACACTCTTATCCCAAAGATGACCTAACAAAGATTTTAAGGAAGCTGGAAAGTGTAAATTAATGCTAAAGGAAATCAAGAAATTCTAAGAAGACCAAGTCTAGGACCTGGTCCTAAAACTTATTTCCATAAAAAGTAATGAGCTAATGCTGTGTAACGACCCAAAATTATCTCCCAGGACGTCACACGGTGCTTAAGGCTACAAGTAGCCCAAAGCTAACCCTTAGAGCCAGTTTTTACCAATAACACTCAATTCAAGATAAAATAGACTAAACACTCACATAGTCATATCATATGAAAGGAAATACAGGAAAGATACTCGGTCCATATGACCACAATATAGAGAAACCTTAACAAAACCACAATACCAAACCCTCGACACATCACAAGTATGATACTAGTCAGACAAAACCTCTACAAATCAAAAACTAGAGAGCCATTGGGACAGGTCCCCAACTGACTCGAAATGAACTGAAGATAAAACGTAGTCTCTTAAATATATAAAATATCTGAAGATTGGTCCTCGAACCATGAGGGCTCACCACTACAGAAAATGTAGGCAACGTACTTGAAGAATCATGGATGAGGTTGGTATTGAGCACCTGAACCTACATTATAAGACAATATAGCACATAAACATATATATGAATCAGTACTTTGGAATGTACTAAGTATGTAGGGGTGAATGCATATGTATAAAAATAGTACCGATCTTCTTCAATCAAATCATATATGCAAAATGAGATGACTCACATGGCTTGAACAAGTATAAAATATAAAGCTCATCAATCATCTAAAATGAGGCATGCAACACAAACCTCGTGAGTCATCGCTCTTTAACCTTAAAATCAGAAATCTTCTCTTATTCTCAATACCCAAAGGCTAAGGGACTTTGAACAATACTTTCAACTCATGCATATGTCTCATGGAGAGTAAAACCACTTCAATGCTCAACATTTAATAATTATTTAGAACACATATACTTGGAATTTAGAATCATATAACTTGGAAACATATTTGAAGGCATTTCATTCACCTTAGGAAAATATCTCATTTCAAGCTTTAGGAAAATCATTCTATCTCAAATGGAAAAGAATTCTAACTTAAGGAAATAACATATCTTAAAGCTTTATGAAAAGTACTATATCAAGGGAAGATACTTTTATTTAGGGAAATAACCTACCTCAAGGAAGCACTTTAATTAGGGAACGACTTTGCAATTCCACCATTTAGGAAAATAACTCATAGGAAGGTAAAATAAGTATCAAATTTTGAAGTTTAAAAGGACAATGAAGGTTCTCGTAACCGACATAAGCCATACGCACTATATGGAGTCCAACATTTTGTCCTCCTAAGGAAGAGACCCTACATTGGGGAGGAGCATCATACTCTGGCCAGGGAGTATAACCTAGGTCTAGTGATCACTAAACAAAACTCGGCCTCGGACCCAATCATAATCATCATAAACTCAGCCTCAGGCCCAACCTATGATGGCACATAGTTTTAGGATAAGAAATTATAGTAACTTATCCGCTCGGTGTTAAATACTACTCCTTTTAAATTATCTGCACTTATCTCATAAAAATACACTTTTAGAATAATCTCATGGTTCATGACGAACCCAATAATCAAATCGATAATATCATATGATGAAGTGAATTTCAAATCTTTTGGACCATTAGATCAATTCATTTCTCAATCATCCCAAAATACTCAAATCATGGGTGCTTATAGCACAAGAGTTCATAATTTCACATGTCTCAAATAAGGCTTACTAACTCATAATTCAATATCAAGTTAAAGCTAAGCAAAAGCATAATATATAGCATATAGATTCATAAATCATGTGGAAATCTGGGAATTTCAGCACTTTATCTTAAAATCTCAATATAGTCATATGCTTTAATATCTCAACATTGTAAGTATTAGCTTCTCAAGGAGTAAAATCATGGGGTTTATACCCAGCTGTAAAAACTCAAGAAAACATGTAGAAATCATTCCATTTAACTCTCAATTTATGGGAAGTATCAAGGTAATGGATTTAATAATAATGGGTGAAAATTCCCAATTCAATTCATGTAAAAAACCCATAGATTTTAGAAAAATCACGGTGTAAATAAGCTTTTTGGGCACAAGGGTAAAAGGGTTACCCTTTTTCAAAACCCCACATACCTTGAATTAGAAACTTTGGATGAACTCTTGCATTTGGAAATCTATTCATACTCTTGAATGAGGGTTCTGGAGGCCCTTGACTTGGGAATCTTAAATCTTGACAAATTTTAGAAAATCCATGGTGGAATCTTGAGATTCTTGGAAGAGGTTTTGGATACTTAGGGTTTTTTATGAGAGAAAACTTGAGAAAAGCTTATAGGATGCTTGTAATTAGCTTTGATTTGGTGTTTGCATGGTTTTATAGGCTTGGAAAAAGTCCAAAATACCCCTTTTAATAGCTGTACGAAGTTGGAAAAATTAAATTGGGAACCTGATTTAAGGGGTCACCGCAATGCACCACTTATCGCGGTGGCTCACTTGAAATTTGCAATTGGCAATATGGGAGTCACCGTGATGTGGATCCATCATATTTTCCCACTGGTTCGGACTTGGAACTTCTCTGCGATACACCGTGGGGTTCCACTGGAAATTGACTATTGAGAAATTGGGCTCCTCCGCAATGCACCACATTGCGGAGTCCCACTAAAAATCGACAATTGCCAAATAAACCTTCTCCGTGGTGCACCAATCACTTAAATGATGCAATTTTATAACTAAGGCTTATATTAGCCAAAAATTCTTACCCGGGTATTGGATTTGGGAAAATCTTATATCGATGGAAAGCTTATCGATTTCCCATATGATAGAAAGTCTAAATTAGGGAAATTCTATATGGTTAACATGATAATCACTTAGGAATCCACTTCTCAATATTTTAGGGCCGGAATCACGCCTCACTCGACACGCCCTAAGGCTCAAAGTATGAGGGAACTTTGCGAAACCTTACATGATGTGATTGATCAAATTAGCCTGACCTACTATCAAGGGAATCTATGTCTCCTCACAAATCTGGCTATGTTTTGGAGGCAGCTATCCTTTGTACATTAGGTACATACTGGTCTAACTCAGTACCATAGGTTTATAGGTATTTACTAATGGGAACAACTTCAAAGGTAGACAGATGTGACAAGAACAAAGTTAAAGATTCACTCCAACTAGAGAGGGTCTTGTTCCTATCTCTTAGGTTAGTATTTTGTATGTGCAAATTTTGACTATTTTGTCATGAAAAATTCATGTCCTTCTTGTCCTTGTGTTAGAACAAAGAAGTCCTATTCTAAAAAGAAAGGTGAGTCACCTGCAATGTAAAACTGATCATATCTTGTCCCCCTAAGAAAACCCTTCTTGGTGCTCATTATTTCTTAAATCTTGCTTGACCCACTTCTTGCCTTATAAAAAGGAAAAATCCTAATCCCAAATAACTTTTCTAAGAAAAACCTTCCCGATGGCTGAAGCTCTCTCATTTTTATGTCCTTTAAAGGATTCAGAGCTTAGCATTGTTAAAATTCCCTTCCTAAATCTTCTTGAAAAACATCCTTCTTCTCTGACTTTTAAAAAGTCTAACTCCTTTATCATTCATCCCGTTAATGAAGAATCATCGCTGAATCCTTAAAACTATTCTGATGGTGTTGTGATGGATGAAAACTAGGCTACTAAAACTCTCATATTGTTGATTAATAGCCCAGGAAAGAGCATAGTTGATCACAAGAAAGATAGTATCAGTAAAACACCAAGATTCTCTAGATAATGTTCTAGAAGTTTTACTGAGAAACAACTGACACTTGAGGGACCTAGTCCCATGAATAAGAACGTAGATAAAAAATAATATGTGATTACTTCTTTTAGAAGAAAGAATGGTGAGAAAAAGTACGGTTGTTTCCAAGAAAGTTAGATCAGGTTCCTAAAGAATCAAAAGGTGTAAAATCAAAGGATTTTTGATTCAAATATGGTAATAGAACCTAGTATGGTGGAATTAGTTCAGCTAGTTAAATATAAAGGTTGGATGCACATCATGGAAGAGCCTATTTTCATTATCTTTAGTGTGGGTTTAATCTGACTGCACAGGTCTAAGGAATAAAATAATGTTAAATAAACAAACACTGGGATGAATTTTGAAAGTTCCTATATTTGGAGTCAGAACTATCTCAAAGCAGCTAACTTTATTAGAATTTTTAGGAAATGCATCAATGGTCAAAGGGAAATCTATGGCTACAGTGAATAGGAAATCACTAAAGAATATGTTTCAATTGATCTTTGACTTTGTAAACAAGGTGATTCTGCCTAGATCACAAAAGAGAAATGTTGCCTCAGCCATTGATTTATATGTAATGGAATACCTTAGTAACTTTGAATTCATTAATCTGCCTGCTTTAATGATATAACACATTAAAAAAGTGGTTCTTAGGAAAAATGGAAAGTATGGCATACCTTATGGATATTGGTTGAACAAGGAATTTGATAAATTTGGTATTGTCTACGAACATGGAACCCAAGGGACTATTCTACAAATGCTTGGCATAAACATATTGGTCAAAACTAAATGTGTTAAATCAGGTAGTAGTTCTTAGGGGGATTTTAACAAGGAAATAGAACTACTCATTTGGTGTAAGTCATCATCATGGTAGTGACATTTTCAACCTTTAATGGTCACCTTATGATTTGGGGACCAACGACCCGTCAAGACACCTTATATCTCTTAAGGTGTCGTAGGTTGGGCTGTAAGTTCAAATTAAGGAATTTTCTAAAGACCAGAATCTGGAGTGTTATATATTTATTTTTTATGATTTTGAATGATTTTAGGAAAAAAATTTTATTTCAACCTTCGGACTTTAGTTTTATTGAGCTATTCATTATATCAGTTTATATATAGTTGGGAGTAGTACCAAGCAAATGTAGGGATGAAGGCTCACCAATCAGTTAAGCTAAGACCTTTTGTAGAAATCCCTAAATTCCTAAACTACGACACTACCATAGATTCTAAAGGATCACCCATTAGACCAGGATAGACACTTTAGTCCTTTTGGACATCAATTTAGTGGTACCACATCAGTCAACCTTTATACCCCGGCAATATATATTTGGCCCTTTTTGATAGGGTTTATGTATCAAACTCCATCTTTAGCTAACATAATTATATGTTAGATAATAGTATCTCCCACAAATCAAATTCTTTTATTACATAACCTCATAATCAGTTTACTCAGTATAATATTGAATAGTTAAATCTTATTTATATGGTGATTGCATCAATTCATATCCCATAGATTCAGACTCAGTATTTGCACATGATCCACAGTTTAGTTTTACATGCTCTTAAACCATGTCTTTCCAGATTATAATTTCATATTAATATTTATGAATTTCATACAGAATCACTATCCCCCAGTTTATATTTTTTAAAATTAGTTAGCATTCAGTATAATTTTATAACATATTAATCATTAACTTAAGATTAAATATAATAGTTATGCTTCTACCACTTTTCAGTTTAAAGAAATGTTTTAGTTCATGATTTAGAAATTTTACTACGCCTTACAACTTTTAAGTACGTACATGTTTTAAGAGCACATTTCAATAAATAGATTATGTCCTCAATTTGAAAGCACGTTTTAAGTGTTTTCATGACTAGTGTATATCTCTCATACTCATTATATTTAAAAGTATTCATTGCATGTCTCTTCTTCCTATATTTTTTATTTGATATGGATTCATGTTCCTACTATTAGGTTCATAATAAGGAAAATCTTAACATTCATCTAGCAAGTGATAAGTTCTCTCATTTCAAAGACTCAGGTTAGAAGTAGTTTTAATATTTCATTTTTTATTCATATGTATTGATTAGGGATAGTTGGGGTTCATGTACCAACCACCGATAATTAGTATTAGCAGAGGCTTCATGATAATCATTTATAGTTATTCTATGTATTTAAAGTTCTTTTTATTTTTTCAGATTACAGTATTGTAAATTTTAACAGTAATATATTAAAACAAGTTATCTCTTTATTATACTTTTGAATAGTCAATTTATCTTTTATATGTATATTTAATAGGTTTCTCAAGCATTATGGCAGTACTATGGGTGAGCTTGGGATCACTTGTAGTTTTAAACACCATGTTACCACTATGGGGTATTCTTAGGTCATGACAATATTGATGATCATAATCAAATTATTTTGATATTAGCAATGACATGCAAGGATTCGGTACATTCCTAATCAGTTAGATAGTAAATGGTATAATTCTAACTGGTATTATTTTATTACTATTTTTCCTAAAAAAAAGAGTTATTACCACTATTTAGTTTTAAAATGAATTCTTTCATGTTGGGATTCATAACATCTCAATGAATAACGTATGCAACCTTGAGACTAAAATTATATTTTAGAGATTTGGTTGAGAAAGATTTCATTCCACAATTTTGTTGCTATTATTTACCTTGGTCCTATGAGATTCATCTTTTTCTATACTTTTATGATGATTTAGTCCCGAAGCTTACCTTAGGCAATGGATTTAAGGACTTACACTCTTCTAGCCACGGTTCTAGTCCGTGCATTATATATATACATATATATATATATATATATATATATATATTGGAAAGAATGGTTTGCTAATGATGATGGTTATTAAAATCCCAGATTGGGACCAGGTCATTGTATACGGGTACACCTGAACCCCGTAGGTTCCCTTCGCCCATGAGCCATCTTGCCAGATAAAAGAGGTCACTATAAGTCTTGCCTTTGCAAGCCTTCTAGATAGACGGGGTGTATACACTTGGTTACATTATATTACTTGGATACTTTATGGTTTTATGGACTTACTTAGCATTTATTCTTGCATGTGCAAGGCCTATCACTAGTATGCCCTATATCTATTAGCCTTATGGGTTGTTGCATAGGTATAGGTATGAGTACTACATGCAGTGTATTATATGGTTCGTGTATAGAGTAGCATTTTGAAGGGTTTAATAGGTATAGACTATGACTATTGTTTACTAAGTGTTGATTGATCTTTTTGTGCCTATGACAGTGGTGGTTTATGAAAGGCTCGGCTAGGTATTATTTCTCCGAGCAAGTCGATTACATTATATTGTTATTTTTATTATGTTAGTTCATGATAGGTTGTATAGTTGGGTTGATATTAAGATTTGAGGTATGTTTTTGATTCCTTTATACTATGGTTATTTAATTTTGCATGATTATCCCACGGTTAGGTATTTATGGATCTTGACCCTAATTATTTTAGCACTAGTTATAACTAAGCTTTGGAGGCCTTGAGATGCTAATGTGATTACTTAGGTTTTTCCTTAAGGTAACTTTGTTTATGCATATGTATCTATCTATAGTAGTTAAGGTATTACCATTATCCTTCCCTCTAATTTATTCATGTTGTATACCCATTTCTTGTCCTTGTATATATATATACACACACACACATATTATATATATATATATATTAATATATATATATATCTATATACATACATACATATATATATATATAACCTTTTTCTATTCCTTATTTGTATAATAGCTAATGCTATGCAGTATAGTGCTTATGATCCTGGGTATGGCTAGAATAGAATAGTTAATCCTTAATACTTCCTTATCCTTATTATGTTAGTTACATTGATATAATAGGATAGTCTGTCCTTATTGTCTCATTAGCTTTATTATGTAGTTTGCTAGATATTTAGGTTTTGTTTACATTTCTGCTTACATGCTATAATATTTTCATTATCTTTGGAGATCAGTTGGCAGTTGCCTACTAAGTACCATATGTTTCGTACTCATACTATAGTTTTCCAGCCTACAGATCATAGTATAGGTTCTTACTATTATTCTGTGCATCATGCGAAGGAACCATGTTTTGAGGACATACGGTGAGCTCCTTGTATTTAGAGTATTTCTATTCTCCCTCTTATCTACTAGACTAGTATCTATGTTGTATTTAGTGATGGTTTGTATCAGTATATTTATTTAGAAGTTCATTTCATAATCTTATTACATTAGAATCTCTTGTACTAATTCCACCAGGTTTTTGGACTATCTTATGTATTCTAGTCCTTTATGTCATTTATTCTTCATTCTTCTTTTCTCTTGGTAGTGTATTACTAGTAGTTTTAGACTATGAAAGTTTCTTACCTACTAGTGTATTACTGTAGGTTCCAACATGATCTGATAAATTAGGTTGTGACACCACTAGTTTTTATGTAAGGATATGTCATGTCATAATGACACACACTAATCATAGACCCTCACTATTTGGGGTGCCAAAATATCAAAAAATGTTAAAAAAATTGCAAAATACTTCTAAAGGGTCTCATTAATGTTCCTTATCATTGTTCAACTCAGAAATCACATTAAGACACAAAGGAACTATCAAAATAAAAGTGTCAAAATTTGGTATTGAATAGATTCGTAGTGTTTAGTTAAGATTGTATACTTCTTTTAATTAGTTTATTGATATAAATTTCCGCTCATGTTTTAATTGTATTACTCATGGTTCAGTGCTGAGTAGATATCATGGGTTAGATTTAGGGCTACTTGCAGTCCTAAGCACCATGTCACATCTAGGGGATAGTCTCGAGATGTTACAAATAGGTTCTTTCCTCAATAGTTGAGGGAGGCAATGGTTTAGAAGTTCATAAATCTAAAGAAGAATTTTATGTCAATTTCGAGTATGCACTTCAGTTTACTCAGAAATCTAGATATATTCTAGATATGGTTAGTAAGTTGAGGGATGAAATTAATAACATTATTTTAGATGTTTCTGATGTGGTTGTCAACAAGTGTAGGTCCATTATACTTATTAGAGATATGGATAAATCCCAACTTATGAGTCATTACAAATCGGTTTGGAAAGAGAAAAAAAAAGGTAAGAGACGAAGAAAAATAGAGTAAGGACTAGTAATTTTGAGTGTTCTTAGTAGAAGCATTGAGATCTTCTCATAGTTTCAGCAAAGGTCATCAGCTCCAATACTTTGATCTGCTAGTTCTATATCTCTTAGAACTAGACAATATTAGAAGGGTAGAGCATTAGGATCTAAGTAATAAGAAAGTGCTTTGGGGGTAGCATATTTCCCACATTCAAGAAGTATGGTACGAACCATCTAGGGGAGGGCTTGTTTGGAAGGGATATTTTGGCTATGGATAGATTGGTCATCAGTTGAGGAACAATCCCCTTCCTTATAGGGAAACAAAAGTGGTGCTCATATGTAGTCTATCTCTTTGGCATCTCCAGCGGGTAACACATTCCAATAGGGTGCCACTTCTAGTTCAGGTGATGTTAGTGTTTGAAGTACTTTTATGCATTCTATTCTCATAGGATCAAGAGATCTCACTAAATATGGTCATTGGTACATTATAAGTATTTCCTAATGATAAGTATGCTTTGTTGGACACATGGTCTAGTTTGTCATTCGTAACACCAATGTTTGCTAATAGATTTGGGTCTAGTGTATGTCCTTCATAGGGTCACTATAGCTATCCACATGAGTTAGACATGATAAGCTTCAATATTATTCCTCAAATTAATTAACAACATTCTTGTTATTCCTCAATTGACTATAGAATTTGAGTTAAAAAAATTTGGATTCCAGATTACCCCATCTTAAAGTGGAAGGGTAGTCTTCCTGTGCCCCAAGGCAGTTTCCATCTTTTACCTTAAGTTCAGAATGATAATATCTTAAGGTTACTTTTTCATCTAGTTTTGATTAAGGACTCTATGTCTTAAAGTCCATTTTTTTATTTAATTTTGATAGTCAGTGTATTTTTCTAGAATTATTTCCCAAGGATCTACTTGGAGTTTATCTCGACAGGTAGATTAACTTTTGGATAGACCTTCTTTTAGATATGCAACCCACATCTATTTACAAGATTAGCTTCAAAAAGTGAAAAAGCAGTTTAATGACCTCTTAGACTAATGCTTCATTCAATATTTTCTCATGGGGTGCACCATCTTTTTTGTGTAAAAAAAGACAATTTATTAAAATTTGTATTTATTACTTCCAGTTGTACAATGTCTTAATTAAGAATAAGTATGACATCCCTAGGAATGTTGACTTGTTTGATAAAATTAAAGGTGCTAGGTTGTTTTCTAAGATTGACCTTTGATTCAGTTATCACAAGCTTAGAGTTAGGGAATGATACATTTCAAAGACAATCTTCAAAACTTGGTATGGTCACTATGAATTTTTAGTTATATCATTTTGACTACTAAATGCTCTTGTATCCTTTATGGACTTGAGAAATATGGTATTCAAACATTATTTTGATATCTTTCTCATTATCAGCATGCACAACATCCTTGTCTTTTCTCGAAGTGAGTAGGAGCATGCAAATCATTTTAGAGTTATGTTGTGGACTCTCAAGGACCAGCAATTATTTTATAAGTTCGGTGAGTGTGAGTTTAGGTTGAAGTCAGTTGAATTTCTTGGGTATGTTGTGTCTTATGGGGGTGTTCAAGTAGTATCTCAAAAGAAAGTGGTAGTAAAGAACTGGTAGCATCCATGTCATCTCAATAAGTTAAAAAAACATAGATAAAGATTTTGAAGATCCACAAAATAAGGAATTTCTAGAAAAGTTTAAATGGGAGGCAATTAGTAATTAAAAAGTTTCATATGATGGTGAAGTGTTAGGCCCCTAAAGATATTTTTCCCAACTCTATATATTTTTGGAGACGTAAATTCAAGTCCAAGTTAAAGTGGAACGAGGCCTAAATCTACCCCAAAATAATGAATGGTAGCAACCCAAACTTTAAGACTTATTTTTGGAATCACTATTTAAAGTTTTATTTTAATCTATGTTTGCTACATTGTTCAAAGTGTTGATAGTCTTCAATGAAACTTGGTAACTTCGACCTATTTAATTTAGTATTAATACCTAGGAAGTCTAATATGTCTTTTAGGTTGCAACACTATTTGCTGCTATGTAAAGGATTTTTTTCTTCTTTATTGTTACTAAGTTTGTTTTAACTAACATATTAGCAGCCTCATGGCTTATGGAGAAGTTTTTAGATTCTCATTTGATTTAGGCCCTCTTTATTCTACTTTGAATCGTAACTTGGATTTCTTTAATGTAAGATTCCTTATCCGAGTTCCCTCCCTTATTTTATAATTCTTCATGTTCTTCTTAATTGATTATTTCTTCTTTTACTATTAAAAAAGATTTCAAGAGTCAAATAATTGAGCTTGTGTTATTTTTTTCCAAAATCAATTCTTCTCTCTTTCTAAATTTCTTATTTTAGAATTCCACTATTTGTGTCATTATCAAGTAGTAATGGAGTTTTAAATGGTTAGGTTTTCTTATACTTACCAAACCTACTGATTTGATCTAACAAAATTAAAAAATTAAAATCCAAAAAGAAAGAAAAACAAGAGAGGTTATTGTAGCCTAAATATTAAAGCAAGAAAATAGGAAAACATAAAATATTGATCTATGAATAGTGACGTGAACAATACCATTTGTGTTCTAACTTGTTCTAGGTCTGTTCATACTTTATCTAGTGATTTTATGTCTTTGTATGTTTGAAAGTCTAATGTGGTTGTTATCTCCTGAAAATCTAATTTAATTTGAAGCTGTTTTGACTTTTGAATATCAAGAAACTAAAAAGTGACTTGGAGGATTTTAAAAGTCATTACAACCTCTTTGGACTCATAAGCTAATGTGAACATATTCTAATTTTTTTTGAAAGGGTTTGCAAAGTGTACTTTAATTCCCACTTTCCCCTTACTAAATACTTTGAGTATTTGTTTATACTTATTGATGTTTAGTAATTTTGTGCTATTTCTTTTTGTTCCAATTTATTTGGGCTTTATTACTTTAATTTTAATTATCCATTCTTTTGTTTCAAATCTATTATATTTTTAACCACCGTTTGCTTGTTTGACATCAACTTTATTCTTGAACAAGACTTTGGAACTTACTCTGAAGAATTTAAGTTGTTGGTTCATTGAAGAACTTTGAGGAGCATCCCATGAGTTGTAAAGGAAAGTGTGATAAGACTATTTATGTGTAAAAGGCTAATTGAGTTTTATGAGAGTGTTGAAAGCCGCTACTTCCATGATAAATATAATGGAGTGCATGTAAGATAACCTTACTACTAACAATATCTCTTTTTTAAAAAAAAAAAGTGTTCTATAGATCATAAAATCTATAAAAACTAAGGAATTGATTATTATAATGGAGATGATTGGTAATTAGTAGCAAGGAATGACAGAATAGATGAGTAATATAATTGTTGTGATGAGTGTGATGAGTATGATGACTCAAATGCTTGCCAAGCAAAGGATAAATCTTATTAAATTTTCGATTGAGTAAAACCAATAACATTTGTCATAATCATTCTAGCGACGAATCCTCCAATTATGTTGAAATTAGTTATATGTGAGACCCTATAAAACTTTGATGATTTTATTTTTAATCACTC